>NW_026067920.1:22224463-22263347 GCF_014885135.2 Alexandromys fortis
CTCTTCCCCACCGCCGCCTCCCCTTTCCCTCCCCCTCCCCCAACCAAGTCCACCTCCCTCGTCAGCCCAAAGAGCAATCAGGGTTCCCTGCCCTGTGGGAAGTCCAAGGACCACCCACCTCTGTCCAGGTCTAGTAAGGTGAACATCCAAACTGCCTAGGCTCCCACAAAGCCAATACGTGCAGTAGGATCAAAAACCCATTGCCATTGTTCTTGAGGTCTCAGTAGTCCTCATTGTCCACTATGCTCAGCAATTTCAGCTGTGGCTGTTTGTCTGTACACTCTGCTTGACAGGCTATATCATCCTGCCAGCCTGCTTCCGACTCTACGTCACCTTTCTCTTCTGTCTTAGTTAGGGTTTCTACCGCTATGAGGAGACACCATGACCACAGAAACTCTTATAAAGGAAACATTTAATTGGGACTGGCTTACAGTTTCTGGGGTTTAGTTCATTATCTTCATGGTGGCATGCAGACAGACATGGAGCTGGAGAAGGAGCTGAGAGTCCTACATCTTGATGCATAGGCAGCAGGAAGGCCACACCTTCCTTTATTATGACATGCCGAGTTTGTTCTGGGAATTTTTGTATGAAGACATAATTCTAACCCTTTCACTGCTTTGCTTGGCTTCAGAGCTCTTTACAAAGCTATATTACCACTGAGGGACGGAGAGTTGTTGGTGAAACCCCTAAAGTACCATGCTTTTCAAACCTCTGTCTCCTGTGTGCATGTGCTGTGTCAACCACAGGATGTGATATTTCAAATAAGACCAGTTCTTACGTATTGCGTTTCCTCTAGATTAAACATTCATTTCTAAGAGAAATGGTTATTTTAATACTATTTTATCTTTTCTTTGCAGGACTGGGCTTAAATGTGGGTCTCATATATACTAGCCAAGTGCTCTACCACTCAGCTGCATACCCAACTCTTTAGCATGATTTTGAATTCTGAAATATTAAATTATTGTATTTAAAAGG
Organism: Alexandromys fortis; assembly: GCF_014885135.2. NCBI lineage: Eukaryota > Metazoa > Chordata > Mammalia > Rodentia > Cricetidae > Alexandromys > Alexandromys fortis. The sequence continues at coordinate 22,225,439 of NW_026067920.1, forward strand.
TATAGGCATCATTAAATAAGCAGTTGCTAAGCAAAGGACGTTAGTATTTTACTGAGGAGATATTGTCTACACCGTGCTGAGTCCAAAGCTGGAGTTGTATCAGGATAAGAGTTTAAAGCGGTGGTTCTCAACCTTCCTAATGCTGTGACCCTTTAATACAGTTCCTCGTGTTGTGGTGACCCCCAACCATAAAATTATTAAGTTGCTACTTCATAACAGTAATTTTGCTACTGGTATGAATTGTAATGTAAAAGTCTGAAATGCAGGATGTCTGATACATGATCCCCAAGGGGATCACTGAAAACCTTGCAGCTCAGATGGAAAGGTATCCTGACAGTCAGGAGCCAAGGACTAACACAAAGGCTCTGTAGGCGTAGTGGCTTACGGCTCTGCTCAGGTCACTCGGGCTGTACCAGCTCTGCTCCCTTAGGGAACAGTTTTCCCAGCAAAGGTTTGACAGTGCTGCGCCTCTGTGGCTCAGCGAAAGTTGTTACAGCTGGGCTTTCTGTCGAAAGTGCCACACCGCACAAGCCTCACTCAAGAGAGTGAGCCACAGCGGCAAAGTGAACCGAGTACAGAGGGTATCTTGTGGGGAAGATGAAGCTTTCCAGGGTGGCTTGGGATTGGTGTGGCTTTGCTGCCTGATTCTGGAACAAACTCAGGGATTGGTGGGATTCTGTAGCCTGACTCTGGGGCAAGTTTAGGGATTGGTGGGATTTCAAGCCCTTGTCCTGGGGTCAAGTCCGCGGCAGGGCGTTCTTTCCACCTTTAACCCTCCAGTTGTGACCACAGGTTGAGAACTGCTGCCATACTGGAATCAGTTTTCCTGGAAAATACCTCCTCTGTTAACGCATGCTCTTCTCTGGGCATAGTCACAGTCAAGTTTTACATGTGTGGTAACCACTGGAGTTAAGCATTGGTTTCCACTGTAAAGATGAGGACACAGAGTTGAAGACCATTTAATTGCTTGCTGTGCACTCAGAGTCTCCCTGCCATTGGTTAGAAGTTCACTGGTGTTCCTGTATGTCCTCCTGCCATAGCATTAACTGCTACCAGTTTACTACTCTGATTTAACAGTTTTGACACACACACGAGTTAGAAAGGTTCTTTGTCCTCTTTGCTTCCACATATGCTAAACAGTACTAAATGTGGGCACCTCTGACAAGTGGGCAGCACACTGCGGGAAGGTGGCTCTGAGCTTCAGCTCAGTCTCCTCAGAACCGCTGTGTGGCATGTGACAAATCACATTAAGAGGCGGCCTATTCCGTAGACTCGTGAATGGGAAGCAATTCCTGAAATTGAAGGGGATTGACTTGTTAACTTAGTGGACTTACAGTTATATTTATAATATAGAAGATTAAATGCCACTTAGTCAAGTAGTCTACTTTAATGGAGGTGTGTGTGTGTGTGTGTATGCATTACTTTTCTTCAGTCAGAGAAATTATTTCTCCTACGTTGTCTAAATATCATGACTTTTTACTTCAATTGACTCTGTAATCACCAGTGAAAGTATTTAGAGTTAGTCTAGATTATTTAGATTTTCATGGTGATTTTGCTCAGTGAGTGCATGCCTCAAAAACTGGGTAAATTTTCTACTAATTTTATTTTTTCTTATTCTTTACTATTTGTAGCAGTGAGTTGCCATGTTCTTTCTCTGTGAGCTGCTGCTAAGGAAGAAGACAGACTTGTGTTCATGCACTCATATTCAAAGGCAGAAGACACGATACAGTGTGAAAGAGAAATACTGTGTCTGTTAAAACCGCCTATCTTTTTCAAAATTAGACTTATTCATAAGCATATTACTGCAATGATATGTAGAGAAGCTTGTTTCATTGTTTTATGAAATTTATAGTTTTTTCAAGTTGGCCATCTGGATATTTGAAATGAGTTCGTTTAAGCAGAAGAAATAGCTGGCAAATGTTTTTATGATAGGCAATTGCACGCCAAGTTTTTATAACCTTTCTTCTGTTTATTCAAAGTAAGATGACTTGATGTGATGGATAGAACATAACACCAAGACTCAGTCAGGAACATCAAGAAATCCTGAAAACAATACCTTTAAAGGGGTTTATGTTGTTGCTGTGATGGTGTCTCACTAACTAGCCTGGAGCTCATACTGTGTGGACCAGGCTCTCCCTAGACTCCTAGACAGCCCACCTGTGTGCACTTCCTTAGTGCTCCCCGCCACAGCTCGAAGGTTTGCAGTAATAATTACTTTACGGTTTACTCAGAAAAGAGTGAACTGTCTGGTAGCTAGAACAAAGGTTGGGATTCCCAGTGTTCTCCAGCAGATTCAAGTCATCAGCGTTCCCAGATTGCTTTGTTGGCCACCAGTTTAAGTGACAAAATTATGTTTTATGTTTCCTTCAACTACTACAACTACCATTTCTTACACACACACACACACACACACACACACACACACACACACACACACACACAGTGTCTACATGCATGCATGCGTCAGGCACACACACACACAAATGTGTGTATCAATTTCAGGGGGTTTCCCCCTGTGGCTCTCACCCTTATTGTTTGACACAAGATCTCTTCACTGAACCTAGAGCTCGGTGGCTAGACTGGCTGGCTAGGAAGCCATAGGGGATTGCCTTCCCCCACTTCCTGTTGCCCAGCTCAGGTTCACAGACAGGTTGCTGTACCCTGCTTTTATGTCTGCTGCTCTTTCTTCTCTGCCACTCAATTTCCTAAAGCTTCTACAGTATTCCATCATCAGAAACTCCATTCTCGAAGCATGGGCTTTCAACAAAGGGTCTGGGTAGGTGATTGACATCCTGATCAAAGTATAGCCTGCTAGAGTGCTGTCCCTCCTCTTTAAGGGGCTCTTTGCAGGAGCATGGGTTCTTTACCAATGGCTACCGCTGATGAAAATGTCTCTCCCTAGTGATCATTAACTGCATTTATATCCTCGGGGAGGATTGGGGCCTCATGATCCACTCCTCTGTCTGTGGTAGTGGTTGCTGGGCCAATCTCACACAGGTCGTTTGCTGATAATCACAGCTCCCGGGAGTTGAAGAATGCAGTAATCACACCGTGCCCGGATGGAAGCATTCTCTACATTCCACCTCTTCCTTCAGCTCCATGTTCTGTTCGTGCCCTCCTCCATGATGCTCCCTGAGCCTTGGAAGGGGAGGTATCTGATATAGGACTCAGCTTTCAGCACTCAGTTGCTCTCAGCATGTCTCCGCAGTAAACACAAACCACTGCAAAAAGAATCTCTCTGACAAAAGCTGTCAGTAGCGCTAATCTATGGTCATAAGCAAAAAATCTCCAGAAGGCAGTTTAATAGACACATCAAATCTATTTAGCCCAACAGTAGCTTCCTCCCAACCAAGTTCATGAACTCAACAACTGTGAGCTTTTGACTATAGTTCCAGATGTGAGTTCCTTCCCATGAAGCAGGCCTCAAATTCAATCAGGAAAGTGGCTAGTTGCCCATGTAACAGGCCTGCCACAGTTGTGCCAATACTGTTGACTTGCTAGTAGTGTAGCACCCAGGGTCCACAATTGCGTGGAGCTGTCGATGACAGTTCTTCCCCAGCAGGGAGGCTGCCTCCAGCTTAGTTCTAGAGTTTTCTGTCTTGGGACAAAGCTTGCACACCATTCTTGAGCGTTCCGTGTCTCTGCCATGAGACTGTACCAACTCTTTTACTTCTTATGTCTAGATTGACAGACTTGGAGATTAAAAGGCAGCTGAAATACAAGAAGTAAAAGGTTCTTGGGTAAGATGGGGAGGTGAAAAGATGCCTGCATGTCACTGTGTAAATACTACAAAATCAGAGTAATAGAGTAGAATTTATCTCAAGGAAGAAAAAAAAAAGAATAAAGAGGAAAAAGATAGAGGAGAAACACCATGAATCACAAAAGAGGCATAGAGAAACAGAAAGCCAATGTAGCAGATAGCAGGAAGAGCCCATGGCTCCAGCTCCAGTTCCCCCAGGGAGTCGTGGCCTCAGCCTCATCCAGGAGGTGAGCAGTCCTAGCGCTAAGAAAAGCCCACGGTTTTCACAAGCCTTGATAGTGGCATACTTTGTGGTAGACCAGCATTAGAGAAAAAAATGACCCAAAAAAACCATCCAAAATAGTAAGATCACTTCCAGTATCTTATTATGCTCTAGCCAGGCAGCATCTTGGTTGAGGGGGCAACCTACTGTTTAAGGCTAAGCTATGTTGGGGAACATCATATGCCTGAGAACACCCTGTCACCTCGTGTGGGCAAGGAGGAGGCCAGGAGAGTCAGCTGTGAAGTGGGGCATTGGGTATGAGCAGAGTGAAAAAGTTCATGCAGGAACAATAGGGTAGTACGAAATAAACAGGCCGGACAACAAAGGAACAAGTGAAGAGCCAGCCTATAAAGACGTAGCAAGTATCGTCCATCTATGCATCTACCTGGGAATTAATATTTAGACTCTCCAACAAACTAAAAAGCCTAAACACCCTAGGTTCTAAATTATCCAATCAACAAATGGGCAAATGAATTGAACAGAGAGTTCTCAGAAGACAGATAGCAAGCAGATACATGGAAAAACAACATGACTTTAGTCAGCAAGGGAGCATTGAATCTATGTAGACTCTCCTTAGGTGGTGACTATTAACTAATAGCCAGTGCTAGTGAGGATTCTGGGGGACAGAACCCCGTACAATGGTGATGGCAATGTAAATTAGTTCTGCTGGTTTGGAAGGCAGTATGGAGGTTCTTCAAAAACCTCAGCTACCACTTTGATCTGGTTATATATACCACTCCTGATCCATAGGAGGAGCTGGAATCCGTACAGAGGGCGGCCTGCTCACACAGCTGTTCATAGTGCCACTGTTCACAGCAGTCAAGTGAGGAGCCAGCGATGAGTCAGTAAAGAAAAGGAGTGTGAGTGTGTGCAGTGGAATCTTCCTCAGCCATAAGGAGAACAGCATCGTATCGTCTGTAGCCTGATAGGAGGACCATCAGTCAGTGAACGAGGCTGCACTCAGGAAAACGCAGGAGGAGGAAGGACAGATAGGAGAAAGTAACAGGGGAAGCGTGGATATGAGCAGAGTACAACATGTACATGCATGGAAACAGCATCCTAAGGGGCTGGTTGCTGGCTGAGTGGGTGAACGCTGACAACCTCAGCTCAGTTGCTGGAACCCATGATGGAAGGAAAGAGCTTCCATGTGTCCTGTACATACACAACTCAAATTCAACAATTAGAGTCATAATGAAGCCCAAATGTAAGGTATCTAAAACAGGAAATATGAAACTTAGGATTACAGAGGATGCATTAGCTTAAGACTTTTAATATTCAGATTAAAACGAATTTACAAATGTGCAGAATTGAACATGAGTCCGTATCCCCCTGTGTACTAATCAGCAGGCAGGAGCCTAGAGGGAATTCACACCAGACACCCACATTGCTCTGCTGCAGGAACTTAGCTCTGCATCTTCCCAGATTCGTTGACTGCAGTGTTCTTGATTTGATTTATATTTTCACTTGAGATAAGCTTTGTTAGGTGGGTATTAAAGTCAGTACTGGACTTCACAAATACTTAACTGTCCTGTCTTTTCTGGACGTGTGAGAGTCTATAGTAAATAATGTTGCAGCTACATTGGGACTTCAGAAGAAAACTCGCTACTGTCTTTTCCCTATGCATAAAATTAGGAGTCCAAATAGAAAGAATCTTCTCCATGGCACAGTCTTTCTCTTATGAAAACACAGACACATACCTATACACACACACAGCACTTGGGCTCTTGTTGGGGTTGCTTCAGTGTGGGTGGCTTTGAGGGACTGGGCATGTGATTTTGTTGTCAGGGTTTGCTGTACCGAGTCACGTTGTTTCCGTGTCCCTTCAGGTCTCACAGAAGCATGTGCCTACATGATGACCATAGGCCTGTTCTGTTGCAGTCACTTATGGTGCCTTTTCTTGGCGGCTTGGAATTCTTTCGTGTTTTCCGTTTTTATAAACCACGTGTGTCAGTACACTACAGAAATGAGCCACTGCTGTGTCGCTGCTGGATGTCACCTACTGCCTGTTAAACCACAACAGCACAGGACAGCAATCTGCTTACTGCTGTATTCCTTTTCCTGACCACAGCACCTTGGGGGAGAATGTATTTTGGCTCACGGTTTGAGGCGTGGTTCCCAGGGGTGGCAGGAGCTTGAGGCAGCTGCGCACACTGCGTGTGGTGAGAGCTCCGCCTGCTTCCTCCTTCCTTAGCCTGGGTTAGGGTAGGCCTTCCTGCCCCATTCACCTCAGCTAGAAGCCCGGGAACTTGTCTTCAAAGTGATTCGAGATCCCTTCCAGTTGACAGTGGAATAGGAACCACCATACTGCGCAGGCCACCGCTCCCTTGCACTGTACTCAGGGACTGTTCTTCAGAAGTAGTGAAGAGCTGCAGAATCTATAACCACAGGCAGTGTCACTGACCCAGATACAACAAACTAGTGAAGTATTATTCACTTCTTAATGGCTTGAATCCATTGTTATATGGATTTGAACAGGTTATGCACCCCTAACCCAGGAGTTTGAAATGTTCTAAAGAGTTAGCAGGATTCCATTACTAGGAGACGCCACATCCAGCTGTGTGTGGCGAGTGCACAGGAAAGTGCATAAGCTAAGCCGATGGCTCCATCCCGTAATAGCACTTACAGGGGAAGCTGGGGTGGTCATGAATTCCAGTTCAGTATATGCAACATAGTGAAACCCCATCTTAAAAAATAACAAGCTGGGTGTGGTAGTGCACACCTTTAATCCCAGTTCTGGGGAGACAGAAGCAGGTGGATCTCTTGTGAGTCTAAGACCAGCTTTTTGTATATAGTAAGTACCAAGACATCCAGGGGTACATAGACCTGTTAAAAAAAAAAAAAAACTGAAAACCTTGCTTTCCCACCTATGTGAGTAAGGTATATATAGAATGTAAAAGTTAAGCTTTGTAGCTTTGTTTAGATTGCAGTTCATCTTCTCATTTATATGTGACTATTCCAGAATCCAAAAGCATCCAAAGGTAAAATCTATTTACACAATGCCTTTTAAATCACTGAAAGATAGAAGCCGAAGTGTCCAAATAGAGGTGGCTTATGAATGTGCAGAAATGGCTGGACTAAGAAGAGGAAAAATGCCATTTCCAGGAGTGACCACAGACAGATCTGCCAGCAAGGTGGTAACATGAAGTCTAAACAGCACAGAGATTGGAAAGGCAATCAGAGAAAAGAAGAAAGCAGTTTGTTAACCCAGGCTCTCTGGATGGGGTTGGTGAGTACACAGAGGGAGAAAGACAGGGGATGTACAAGTAACCCCCGCTTAGCAGTTGACTGGCATGCCTAAAGGCAGGAGAATTCCACAGTGCCTGCTTAAGTGCATCCACTCTTTCTAATGAAGAACACACATGGAGCTGTACAAGCTGCTTCCACAGCCACTGACAGGTACCATCCTGCCTTAATGGCCCAGCATCTGGCACTTGGATGCCACCAGAGGTCATGGGTCTGCCGACAAAACAGAGCAGAGGACAGCCCTAATTTTTCTGCAGCTCTAGGACCACTAACCTCCAGAGTCAGGAGCCTTCCCCCCATCTATACCTGCCCCGCAGTAAGCATGATCCCCCAGCTCACAGCTCAGAGTCAGGAGCCTTCCCCCCATCTATACCTGCCCCGCAGTAAGCATGATTCCCAACTCACAGCTTAGAAAGCTCTACCATTGCATGTGCCTCTCTGTTGGAGTTGAGAAAGATCCCAGCCAAGTCCCGCAGCTCCAAGAATAAAGGCCATCAGGGCTCCAAACCCTGACCCTGCTCTTTACTCTGCCCTTGGGACCTTGAGACTCTGGCTATTGGTATGAAAAGGGAGACCTGGCACCAACGAGAGCTGTCCCTTGGGACAAGAGGGAGGCCCACCAGTGTCCTGCCTCTTTAGACCTGTGTTGAACCACCAGAAGACTCAGTGCACTCTTTTAAAAAAAAATACAAGAAGTTTATTTAAACAACAAGACGCTTGACTTGAAGGGAAAACTATCTAGGATCATTTTGTTCAAGAGTAATTTATCCCTACTTAAAGACAGATTGCCCTGCATGTAACAGCTACGTACAAAAAAGTTATAAAATTGTCCTTGGTTTTACAATGATAAATGAAAAACATTAAAATTCTCCAATCGAACAAGGTATGCAAGGATTTTGTGGTTGGGTTCTTTTGTTAAAACATTGAGAGCAAACTAACTCCCTGGAATATAAAGATAAGAGCTGATGAGCGAGCATGCCACTAATGGAGCAGGGGATATATTCACAGAACTGGACTTTCCCCCAGACCACCTCCACATGCTGTCAATCAAAACAGAACACTGGCCATTTAGTTTAAAAAAGAAAAGAAAAAAGCGCAATATGCTTGTGCACATACAGCAGTTACTTTATGTACAATGAGGAAATGGGGACAGGAAATGAAAGAATAGAGAAAACTCTACTGTAGTAGTCAGGATGTGGTGGAACCAAACTGCGGCTTTCTAATTGCCAATGTATTATTGGTCTATAACAAAATTCTGGAGTGAAGTAGCAGGTTCCCTTTTTCGTAGACACCTCCTGTCTGCTGCTGGAACACATCAATCGTATCTTCATCCCCCATTTCCAACTGTGCAGGTGTGTCTGTTTCATTGATTGGCTGCCCATCAAACCGGAATCTGATCTGCCTCATTGACAAACCCTGTCATTCACAATAGGCTTTCACTAGTTTGCTAAGTGGTGTATGCCTCTTAATTTTAAACTGCACCACAAAGCCATCCTGCCCCGCCACCTTCAAATTAATATGGTCGTTGTTCTTGGTCTTGACTCCTTCCTTGGGTTTCTCGTCAGCCATGGCGAACGCCGGAGTCTCCTCAGCTGCAGCTTCACAAAAGAGGCACCAGGTCTGCACTGAAGGAGCCGACTCAGTGTATTCTTGCTCACCCTGTGAGCCCTGGGGAAGGTCTTCTCCACACCACAGTCTTGGACCACAGCTGCTTTAGTGCCCACAACTCTGACAAACCCCGATCTTGTCTGAGTTAGGTCCTGCAGCTCCAGGAAAGAATGACCAGTTAAAACACTGATTACCCACAATTACCCTAGAGATGCAGGGATAAGCCCTCCCATGACTCCACAGCTCTGATACTAAAGACTCGGGGATCTCCTGAATTCAGTGCAGAAGGAAGACTGTGACTCCTGTGCCGCAGGATTTACTGACCTCTGTGCCCAGCTGCTCCTTTGTGAGCCAGCCTCTGTGTCCCATGGTACTTCTCTTATCAGCTTTAGTCTCCTTTTCCGGTCGTCACTGCATCCAAGACCAATATGCAACATTTTATTCCTACACATACAAAATTTTATTTCTACATAATTAGAAAAAAAACAACAAAATATACCATTCAGCACTAGCATACATACCTTCAATACCTACAAAGTAAGGAAAAGATGTTCAAGATCTCAATATTATGAAGCACTCCAAAGAACTTTTAATGTTCCAGCCAGATAGAAGTCATCAGGAAATATGATCCAGGCTGGAGACCATTTTGCAGGATACCGCATACTATCCATTAACTGAAGACTGCCTTCAGCCTCGCAGGGTTACCAATGTAGCTGTCACTCACATCCAGCCTGGAGTTGTGTTTATTCAGATTCCCTGCCTTCTGCTGTTCTGTTTCTCAACTTTCTTTCTCACCCTGTACACCAATAGCAAATTGTGTACAAGTAGTGAAATCTCTACAACCCCATGGTCTTATTTTCTCCATTTGAAGTCTAGTATAATAAAAATCACTTTTCTAAAACCAGAAAATGGTTTCCTAAAAGTACACAAACTCTCGGTGTCTGCAAGCCTATCTATGCTTTAAAGTTAAAGGTTTGTACAGAATTACCACACAGCATACAACACACAGAGACTATAAGGAAGTATGACTAAGGGCACTATCCGGAATCGCATGCTGAAGAATGTACTCAGCATAGCCCTAAGATTTTGTTGTTTTCCCTGTGTATGATATGCATAGATATTACTAAGATTGAAATGTTTCAGTCATTTATATCCACATTGTTTAGAAGCATAGAAAATATTGGAAATGACACACAATCTAAAAACCAAGCCCTAACAATCTTAAGTTATAATTTTGTCATTCTTGATACGGTATGTCAGTTACTTTAAGAAAATACTAGGATTTTTTACTATTTTAGATGAAATAAATGTCTGTGTTTGAAGACTTGCGCTTTAAGCTGGGATTTCCAAACACCGATTTGGTTGTATAGCCTTTTAAAAGCCTTTGGGCACAAAAACAGGTAAAATGTGGTTTTAGTTATTGGCATGTCTGTGCAACAAAGCATTTGGGAAGTGTGATTGACAGGCCAGGAGTGTATATGAGGGGGAAACCTATGCTTGTGTCTGCTTCAGTGACTTTATTAGCCACACCCTACTTGTAAATTATAAGCTGTCATTCAGAGCAGCATAGTGATGTTTAAAGCAAGCCAGGTTATAATACCTGTACTTCTTTTGCCTTAATGCCTAGAGGTAAAATCAGAAAAATGTTCTTAATGTTTTGATTCATAAAAGCACTCATCTGGAAAAAAAAAGCAACAAGCCCTTATAATACAGAGCAATACAAAGAGGGTTTACAAGGCGCACGTATGCATGTACCTGTGTGCATGGATATTGCAAGGTTGAGCATCATAATTGGTAACTTAGCCTCCAAATTAATTCAGATTAGATATTCAACAGCTATTTCAGATGACGATAAAAAGATAATTCACTAACTTTTGTGGCAGATTTTAAATCATTATTTTAAAACACGCTATGTACCTAATTAAAATTGGTATTAACACCAAAAGAGACTTCAAAGGAGGCCTTTATTATTTTATAAAGAATTACAGAACAATTTGTATTTAAAGCAGGCAATGGGAAATAATCAATTTTACTGAATATAGAAACAAATACTTATTCATGTCACACTTTGACAGCAACTGTACAACTTCTTCCTTAGTTTGATATTTATTCTTTTTTAAAACCCATAAGCATATATTACAACTCCCTTCATTTAAAAAATATATGTAAGATCATAAAAATTCCACCTGTACAGATACAATATAGTCAATTAAAATAACTCCATTACCTCCTCCTCTTTTTATGAACAAAAATCGTACTTGCAATAGAATAGAGTTCTAGAGTTCAATAAAGCAGTAGTTCACGTGTCAACTTTTAGATATGAAAAGTTTTCGCCCTTTTGCTGGACATGAATGAACTGCTCAGCCCTCACCTTCAGCCATGCATTCTGCACGGACACTCGGCCCTTGCATTTGTTCACAGGAACACTTCTGACTTCTAGTTTTAGAGGGAAATATCCATCGGGGCTCCTTAGGAACACAGCGTAGTCGCGCCTTATTGTAGGTTTAATCGGAGGGTCTGGGGGATTATATCTGAGGTGAACCAAACCACGAAACTTTGTCTTGAGAAAGTTTTTATCTGACAAATAAGAAAAGACAAACACCTGTAAGGTGATGTTTAAAGCTCAAACCAGTTTTGAAGTAACAAGAAAGGGAAAGCTGGTGGTTCAAATTTCAATCACTTTTCCTCTAAACCCATCAATGTGTGCACTGGTCCATTAATTATGTGGTCCAGCACAAAATGATATGTTAGTCTTCCCTTCCCCCAGTGACAGCTGTGAGAAAGAAAGCTATTTCAAATATTTTATTGTTGGTCTCAAGAATTTACCTGTTAAATGTAAAAGTTGACTAATTGAAGAACAAACCAATCATTTCTTTACTAGAACTAAGATAAATTTGGGGGAGATTTAGAAAGTATAATTGCCATGAACCAACCTATTCTGGGTTAAGGAAGTACTGCAAAACAGCAATTCCTGTAAACACTGGTCTAATACTTTGAGTGTGCAGACCGCTCACTTTCTCTTGTGTTCAGCTGCACGTGTGTAAATGGAAACAGTGAGGCTGTGTTTTGTTAAAACTCTGTGGACATATATATTAGTATTAGCTTCATGTAATGTTGACACACCATTAAATACTCTACCTTTGATATTTTTTCCAACCAGTAGAAGCAATTAATTTGCTCTTAGCTCACAAGCTCTGGAGAAACAACCAGCTGACTCTGGCCTGAGCACAGTTTGGCAGCCCCTGTTCTCATACATTCTTTTGCTTTTTGTGTTTTAATGGGAAAAATGTTACTAAGATACTGATTTGTTTTTCAAATGTTTGTTTAAATCATTTTGGAAGTTCAAAAATGCTACCCATTGCTAGGAGTGAGTGTAAGTTATGCCATTAAAATACTGCTTATGTGAACCCCACCCAGTGCCCTTGGCCCACGATATTTTTATAGCAGTCCTCATAGAAAACATTTGTATTCAACATAATCCTAGCACCTTAGAGGTGTTGACAGGATCTGTTCAAGGTTATCTTTATGGACAAAGGGAGGACAGGAACAAAGTGGACTCAGTAGACCCCATCCCAGAAAGCCCAAACACCTCCCACATCTGCACATACATTATCAGAAAGAATCTTCTTGTTGTCTTCTGATTTATTTGTTTTTTATTGAGATGGGCTCTTCTTTGCAGCCCAGGCTAATCTGAAGCTTTTCATCTTCCAGTCTCAGCTTCTCAAACTCAGAGCCCAGACTTCCATCACTAGCTCAGCTGCATGCATCTATTTTTTCTCCATTACCCACTGTAAGTGACTTGTAATTTTGTGTTAAGTCAATCTGCATTGTTTTTAATTATTGGAAAAAAATATTCTTTGAGCCAGGCGATGGTGGCGCATGCCTTTAATCCCAGCACTCGGGAGGCAGAGGCAGCGGATCTCTGTGAGTTCGAGGCCAGCCTGGTCTACAGAGCTGGTTCCAGGACAGGCTCCAAAGCCACAGAGAAACCCTGTCTCGAAAAACCAAAAAAAAAAAAAATTATTTGAGTATTCATACAATATAATGAATTATGATCACATCCATTCCTCATTTCTCACCTCCAGCTTCCCCAACCCCTGAACCCCATCATCTTTATGTCTCTTTCTCTTTATCTCATGATGTCCAGGTAGTGCGGCATGGGTGTAGAACCATCCACTGTATCATAGGTCAGTGGATACAGTCCCAAAGAAAAGTGACTGCATTCCCCAGCTGCTATCAACTGCCAGTGGTTCCTCAGCTAGGAGGGGGCCTTGCAAGTACCTCCTCCGTCCTTGATGGAATTTTGACTGGTTTGATCTTGTACAAGTCTTATGTAGGTAACTACAGCTTCTGTTAATTAATGAGTTTTATATCCCTGCCATATCCAAAGGCACCATTTCACAGGCCTCCCGTCATCCCTCAGCCATGACATTTCTTCTGCCCATCTTCTGTGATGTTCCCTGAACCCTGGGATGGCTGTGAGTATTGATGCACCTGTCCCATTTGGGGCGGAACACTCAAAATCAGTCTCATCAGTTATGAGTTATGACCTCTTATGAGTCTCTCCATTAATCATTGCCCACTACAAAAAGAAGCTTTTTGGACTAGTGTTGAGAACAGCCCAAATCTAAAAGAATAAATATCAATATTTAAAAAACAGTTTGACAACATGATCGTTAAGCAAAATAACTGAAGTAGATTACTTCCCAGGGCAGTGGTTCTCAACCTTCCTAACTCAGTGACCCTTTCATATAGTTCCTCATGGTGGTGACCTCCAACTATAAAATTATTTTGTTGCTACCTCATAACTGTTACTTGCAACTGTTACGAATCGTAATGTAAACATCTGTGTTTTCTGATGATCATAGGTTCCCCCTGTGAAAGGATTGTTCAGACCTCCCATGGCCCTAGGTTGAGAACACTGCCCTAGAGTCTATGTCCTCTCCAGCTGTGGAATTTTGGCTAGGTTTACCATGCAAGACATGAATTTCCTCCCATGGAACAGAGCTCAAATCCAATGAGTGAGGGAAGGAAATGTGGGGTGAGAGATCTGTGTGGTCCACTGGAGAAGGGGGCGGAGAGGAAGGGGAGACTGCAGCGGGTGGTCTGCTGCAGAGCTGAGGTGAGGCTGGGGATGGGATCGGGGAATGAGAGGGAGAGGTGAAGATCTGCAGTCAGCTTCCCTGCTCCCCTGGCTGGGGCAGCCTGCAGGTTGCCGGCTCTGTTCATCTTCTCAGAAACCAGGTGATATAGGCACCATTCTCTATATTTTCCTTGTTCCTATTTCATTAATTTTGTCCTGATGATCATTTCTTGTCGTCTGCTACATTTAGTTCTCATTTTTCCAAATTTTCGAGTTGCATTAGGTCATTTATTTGTGCTGTTTTTATTTTTTTGAATGTAGAGCTGTTTCCAATGTGTCCCAGAGTTTTTTGTATTCCATTTTCATTTCTGCTTAATCCAAAAGTGTTTTCTTTCTTGATTTCTTCTTTGACCCCTTCATCATTTAGAAGTGAGTCATTTACTCTCCATGAGTTTATATACTTACTAGAGATATTTCTGCCATCAGTTCTTAAGTTTTACCACATTATGATCAGATAGAATACATGGACTTAGTTTAGTTTTTCTTTTTTTTTTTAGTTTTAATTTTTTTATTTTTTAATTGAGAATAAGAAAAAAAAAAGTTTCCGCCTTCTCCCAGCCTCCCATTTCCCTCCCCCTCCCCCCACTCTTCTCCCCCTCCCCCTCCAATCCAAAGAGCAGTCATGGTTCCCTGCCCTGTGGAAAGTCCAAGGTCCTCCCCCCTCCGTCCATGTCTAGGAAGGTGAACATCCAAACTGGCTAGGCTCCCAGCAAGCCGGAACATGAAGTAGGATCAGAACCCCTTGCCATTGACCTTGGCTTCTCATCAGTCCTCATTGTTCGCCATGATCAGAGAGTCCGGTTTTATCCCATGCTGTTTCAGTCACAGTCCAGCTGGCTTTGGTGAGCTCCCAATAGATCAGCCCCACTGTCTCAGTGGGTGGGTGCACCCCCCGTGGTCCTGACATCCTTGCTCGTGTTCTCCCTCCATCTGCTTCTCATTGGGACCTTGGGAGCTCAGTCCAGTGCTCCAGTGTGGGTCTCTGTCTCTATCTCCATCCATCACCAGATGAAGGTTCTATGGTGATATGAAAGATATTCGTCAGTAATGCTATAGGATAGGGTCAGTTCAGGTTCCCTATCCTCAGCTTCCCAAGGGACTAACTGGGGACATCGCCTTGGGCTCCTGGGAGCCACTCTAGGTTCCAGTCTCTTGCCAACACTAAGGTGGCTCTTTTAACTAAGATATGTGCTTCCCTGCTCCCCTATCCAACCTTCCTTTATCCCAATCTTCCTGTTTCCTCAAGTTCCCCCAATCCTCCCCTTCTTACTTTTCTCTCCCTGTCCCCCCTTATCCCCAACCCACCCCACCCCCAAGATCCCAATTTTGTCCCCGGCAATTTTATCTACTTCCCTTAGGCAAGAGGATAACTATATGTTTTTTCTTGGGTTCACCTTCTTCTTTAGCTTCTTTAGGTTCACCAGGTATACACTCCGTGACCTTTATTTATGGCTAGAAACCAATTATGAGTGAATACATCCCATGTTCATCTTTTTGGGTCTGGGTTACCTCGCTCAGGATAGTGTTTTCTATTTCCATCCATTTGCATGCAAAATTCGAGAAGTCATTGTTTTTTACCGCAGCATAATACTCTAATGTGTATATATTCCACACTTTCTTCATCCATTCTTCCATTGAAGGGCATCTAGGTTGTTTCCAGGTTCTGGCTATTACAAATAATGCTGCTATGAACATAGTTGAACAAATGCTTTTGTCATATGATAGGGCATCTCTTGGGTATATTCCCAAGAGTGGTATTGCTGGGTCCAGGGGTAGGTTGATCCCGAATTTCCTGAGAAACCGAAACACTGATTTCCAAAGTGGTTGCACAAGATTGCATTCCCACCAGCAATGGATGAGGGTACCCCTTCCTCCACAGCCTCTCCAGCAAAGGCTATCATCGGTGCTTTTGATTTTAGCCATTCTGACAGGTGTGAGATGATATCTCAAAGTTGTTTTGATTTGCATTTCCCTGATTGCTAATGAGGTTGAGCATGACCTTAGGTGTCTTTTGGCCATTTGAACTTCTTCTTTTGAGAATTTTCTGTTCAGTTCAGTGCCCCATTTTTTAATTGGGTTAATTAGCATTTTAGAGTCTAGTTTCTTGAGTTCTCTATATATTTTGGAGATCAGACCTTTGTCTGTTACGGGGTTGGTGAAGATCTTCTCCCAGTCAGTAGGTTGCCTTTTTGTCTTAGTGACAGTGTCCTTTGCTTTACAGAAGCTTCTCAGCTTTAGTAGGTCCCATTTATTCAATGTTGTCCTTAGTGTCTGTGCTGCTGGGGTTATACTTAAGAAGCAATCTCCTGTGCCCATCTGTTGTAGGGTACTTCCCACTTTCTCTTCTATCAGGTTCAGTGTGTTCGGACTGATACTGAGGTCTTTGATCCATTTGGACTTGAGTTTTGTGCAAGGTGATAGATATGGGTCTAATTTCAATCTTCTACAGGTTGACATCCAGTTGTGCCAGCACCATTTGTTGAAGATGCTTTCTTTCTTCCATTGTATACTTTTAGCTCCTTTGTCGAAAATGAGGTGTTCCTAGGTTTGGGGATTAAATTCCGGGTCTTCTATGCGATTCCATTGGTCGACTTCTCTGTTTTTATGCCAATACCACACTGTTTTCATTACTGTAGCTCTGTGATAGAGTTTGAAGTCAGGGATGGTAATGCCTCCAGAAGATCCTTTATTGTATAGGATTGTTTTGGCTATCCTGGGTTTTTTATTTTTCCATATAAAATTGATTATTGTCCTCTCAAGATCTGTGAAGAATTTTGATGGGACCTTGATGGGAATTGCATTGAATCTATAAATTGCCTTTGGTAGAATTGCCATTAGTTTAGTTTTTCTTAATTGGTAAATATGTGCCTTGTGTCTTAGGATGTGGTCTGTTTTAGAGACACTTCCATGGGCCGCTGAGTAGGATATATATTCTCTGGTGATCAGGTGGAACATTCTGTAGATGTCTATTAAGTTCATTTGGTGCATGATGCTATCATGTTCTCTGACCAGTTTTCGTCCAAATGACCCGTTATCTGAAGAAGGGAGGAATTGAAATCCCCTACTGCTTCAGCCATGGATCTCTAAAGAAACAGAACTGCTGGAATCATCGTGTGTGAGAGGGCAGGGCAGGCACAGAGAGAGATTAGAGTACCTTACAGGCTGTTTCCAGGTAGTCCAATAATGGCTGTCTCTCTGTGGAAAGGCCAAGAATCTGGTAGTTGCTCAGTCCTCAAGACTGGATGTCTCAGCAGTTGATGGAGTCCCTGAGAATTTCTAGAGAGTTGCTGGCCACCAGTTTGTGCTGGGATCCCAAAGAAAGTAGGTTCTCCTACCAGCACATGAAAGCCCGAGCACAGGACAGATGCACTTGCTGGTAAGAGTGAGTAAGAGTGAGGGCAAGTGGGCTGAAAGCAGAAGCTTCATTTTTCCATATCCCTCTATGTAGTCTGCTACCAAAAGGTGTGGCCCAGGTTTAGGATGAGTTTTCTCACTCAGATGATCCAATCAAGAAGATCCTGTGAATGGGTATAGTGGCACACACCTTTGATCTCAGCATTTGGAAAACAGGGGAAGGAGGATCTGTCTGTGAGTTCAAGTCTATATAGTGAGTTCCAGGACAGGAAAAGAAGGAAAGGAGGGAGGGAAGGAGGAAAAGAGAGAAAGGAAGAGAGAGAGAGAGAGAGAGAGAGAGAGAGAGAGAGAGAGAGAGAGAGAGAGAGAGAGAGAGAATTCTTCACTGGAATACCCAACTGTTTGGTTTTCAGTTGATATTAAATATAATCAAGTTGATAATCAAAATTAGCCATTATACCTACTATACCTACTATGGGTTGGTGTTAATATGTCTTTACTTCTAGTAGTACAATGTAATGAAATTATATGCATCAGAGTTTGGTACATGTATGTCTACAAGTGTAGTGTGTTTCTTGGTTCGTTGTTCCTGGTTCATTGTTCCCTTGATTTCAATGAAGTGTCCTCGTCTGATTAGTTTTAGTTTGAAGTCTCTGTCATCAGATATTATGATAATAATCCTGCTGGCTTCCTGCTCCCATTTGATTGGAGTACTTTTCCCATTCTTTTTCTTTAAGGAGGTGCCTAGCTTTAAAGTTAAGATGAATTTCTTGTAGACAACAGGACGATAGATTTTGTTTCTTGATCCACTCAGCTAGCTATCTTTTGATTGGAGAGTTAAGACCATTGATATATTTGAAGTTTTTATTTTAAAGTGTGTGTTGATTGCCGCCATTTCACGTTTTTCTATTTCATTATTTTGTCCTTTTTGTGTTCTTAGTCATGTTTGTGTCTCAGTAGTTACACCTTCATTTGCTTTGGTTCTACAGTCCTTTGGCTTATGCTTATTCCTTCAGACTAAAGTATTGCTTCCACTATTCTCTTTGGGGTTGGCTTGCTGGATATAAACTCTTTTAGCTTGTTTGTATCATAGAGAGATTTTCTTTCTCGTTCACTTGTGGCAGCTATTTTTTGCTGGGTACAGTAGTCTAGATTGGCTTCCATAGTCTCTTAGAACTTAGAATGTATTGCTCTAGGCCTGTGTGTCACCACCCCTTCGAACGACCCTTTTGCAGGGATTGCTTATCAGATATCCTACATATCAGATATTTATATTATGTAGCAAACTTACAGTTGTGAAGTAGCAACAAAAATAATTTTATTCCTGGAAATCACCACAACATGAGGAACTGTATTAACGGGCTGCAGCATTAGGAAGGTTGAGAAACACTGCTCTGGACTCTTCTGGCTTTCAAAGCTTCCATTGAGAAATAAGCTGTTATTCTGCTAGGTTTTCCATTATATGTGACTTTTGTTTTTTTTCTTTTGAGTTTTCAGAAGTCTTTCTTTGCTCTGTATGTTTAGTGCTTTAACTGATATGCTGTGAGGAGTTTCTTTTCTTGTATATTTGTTGTTTTGTGTGCTTCGTGTGTGTGTGTGTGTTCTTAGTTTGGAGAAACTTTCTTCTATGATCTCGTTGAAAATCTGGTCTATGCTACTGACCTGGGATTATTCTCCTTTACCTACACATATAATTCAAAGATTTGGTCTTCTCTTGATTTCCAGGAGTATCTGCATGTACCTTCCCTTTGTTTTTAATTTTTTTTCAGTATTCTTTGCTTGTGCAGTATAATTCCTCTAACTTAACTTCAAGATCTGATATTGAATCTTCTATTTAATCCATTCAACTTGAACAACTTTTCCCTGAGTTTTCTAATTGGATTGTTGAGTTTTTCAAATCCATCTTGACTTCAACTTGAATTGTTCAGTGTTTCTCTTTATTTAATTCAGTTTTCAAACCCTGGATTTCCTTTATTTTATTCAGGCTTATTTTTGTGTTTTTGTGAGCATAACTTGGGTGTTTATTGTCTTTGAGGTCATTCTCTTTATGTAGCTCTTTGTCTTCTTTAATCTCCTTGATTTCTTCTATAAGGTTTACGGCTTAAGGTCTGTGTCCAAGGATTCATCTAGGGAATCCCCACTGGAGAACTTTTCTATACTACTGATGAGTTTGTGACCAAGGGGGTATTGATTTGGCTTTGTGTTGCTTGTGGTTTTGTGATGAGACTGCGCAAGTGGGCTTTTTTGTGGTCATGAGTTTGATGTGTATACAGAGGGCTAGGACAGAGCACAGGATGGGTGTGGACGTTGTGTATGGCTTGGGTGGGATGAAATCTGGTGAACACAGGTTGGCAACAGGATATGCATCCTGATCCAGGCATGGTGAGTGTCCTGCTGCCCAGTCTGGGATGATGAAATGGATGTGGTTGCTGTATTTGGCAAGTGGGAAGGGTGACCAGAAGTTAGGTGCAGGCCACCTCACCAAGCTGGACTCTAGAGAGAAAGATGTTTGCACCCAGCTGGTCCTGGAGTTTGGATGTGGCACAGGAAAATTGAAGTTAGATTACAGGAGGGAATCCATGCTGTCCAAAACCTGGAGGTTATGGGTAATACAGGTGGTTCTGACAAGACTAGGCCACATTACTAGATGTGAGATGGAGGCCAGGTCTGATAGGGGAGTGTGTGCAGAGGGTAGGATAGCTGTGTGACCATGGCCAGGTCTGATAGGAGAGTGTGTGCAGAGGTAGGGTCAGGCAGACTCAACCAGGCTGGACTCCAGCACAAGACTTACAGAGCCAGGTTGTGCCTAGAAGTTGGATGTGGCACAAGAGATAAACAGGTTGCTGTAGGGTGGAGCACCTCTGATTGTTTTTAATGTAAGCACTTAGCACTATAAACTTTCTTCTTAGGACTGCCTTTAATGTATTACCTAGATTTTGGCATTTCATTCAATTCCAAAATTTATTTCCCCCCTTGATTTCTTCAATGACCCATTTATCATTCAATAGTACGTTGGTTGATCTCCCTGAGTTTGTACTTTCTATAGTTTTTATTGCTATTGCTACCTATTTTTATTCCATAATGGTCAGATAGAATACTGGATGCATTATTTCAATTTTCCTACATTTTTGAGCTTACTTTGTATCCTATTTTGTGCTCAGTTTTAGAAAAAGTCCCATGGGCTGCTAGGAAGAATGTATATTCTCCAGTGTTTGGGTGAAAAGGTCTGTAGAGGTCTATTGGGTACGTTTGGTTTACGGGTCATTTAAATCCATTATTTCTACATGCTTTGTTTAAATAACCTATGTGTGACTTAATACTTAATTCCATTTATTTTATGAGTTGGATGCACCTGTGTTTGGTGCATATGTGTTTAAAAAATTCTAATAAACGTTCTTGATGGATTGTTGCTGTAGTGAGCATAGAATGACTTTTGTCTTCGGATTAGTTTTTGTCTGAAGTCTATTTTGTCAAGTATTGGAATACCTGCACCTTTTTGTTTTTTAGTTCCAATTCCTTGGAATACTTTTTCCAGCATTTTACTTTAAGTTGATATTTGTCTTGGAAAGAGGGACCAAAAAAGATTATTTAATCTAATCCACCGGTCTGTGTCTTTGAACTTCAGAACTGGCACCATTCATATTCAGTTACTATTAAACTGTCTATTAATTTCTTCCATTTTATTCATTTTGTGGTGTTTTCTTATACTTGAATTGTCCTGGTATTGTTTGTTCACCCCCTATGACTCTGTGGGTGTATTATACTTCTCTGCAATCTCAAGTATTTCTTCTACTCTCCTCTGTAGAGGTCATTTAGTGCTCTTCCTTTAGTCTGTTTTTATCATGGAATTTTTTTCTACACTTATAATAGATAGTTTTGCTGTGTATAATAGTGTGGTTTGGTAGTTGTGGTCTTTCAGAGCATCAAATACACCTTTTACATGCCCTTCTGTGCTGTGGTCCAGCCACAGCGTGGGTTCAGGTCCTGAGGCAGGGAAAAGACATCAACGCAAAGAAATGAATTGTCCGACCACCAGATAAGTTTCCAACAAGTGGCCAGCCCCAGGTAGCTGTAGCCATCTTTATTTATACATCTAAAGCAAGCATAGTTTTCCATACTAACAGACAAGCTTTTCACATCCTCCAACATTAACTATGGCAAAAACAAATATGTAATTATGTTTTTTCCCAAACGTTTACATTAAAACGTCTTGAAACCAAAAACAACACTTACCGTTTTGTTAGCTTGGCCAAATATCAAGCCAGGCACATCCTGTCTTGACATAGGCACACATTTTCAAGAATAATAATCCTGTTCAAAACATCTTTACAGAAATAGGGGTGATCTGCCTCCAATCCTGTCAGCGCTGAATCAGAACAGCTCCCGGGATCTGGCGTGACAGCTGGCATCCCCAGATAAGAACCCTGAGGAGGAACATCAGCTCCCAAAGACTTTTAGGGGAAAATATTTGACAAAAAATGGGGTTTCCAGGAATGATCACAACTGTCCGTACATGACTGACAAAATGACACTAAAAACTGCCAAGAAAATTATCAACGTTATGAAAGAGGAGAGAGTATACAGGACACGGGGTCCCAGCAGTATTCTGCACTGTCCCCAAGTACACTGGCCCTTGCTGAGTAAGACTGTCCCCGTAGGCTTTTGTCTCATCTGGAGACCCATTGGACAAACACTCATATACTAGTCTAAAACTAGGCCATGTGGCTCTCAAAACTTCTGGTTCTAAAAGTCTTTAACCAAATAATCAGATGTTATTCTTATGGCCCTGCCTTTTGAGTAATTTTACCCTTCTTATTTTGTATTTTTGATGTTTAATTATATCATGGGTTTTTTTTTTTTGTTTGTTTGTTTGTTTGTTTTTGGTCTGTGGTGGTTTGAAAGAAAATGGCCGCCAAAAGGAGTGGCACTATTAGAAGCTGTGACTTTGTTAGAGGAAGTGTGTCACTGTGTAGGCGTGCTTTAAGGTTTCATATACGCTCAAGATACTGCTCAGTGTCTTAGACCACATCCTGTTGCCATGCAAGATGTATGACTCTCAGTTCCCTCTCCAGCACCATGTCTGCCTGCACCCTGCCATGTCCCACCATGTACCTGGGTCAGCTCTCATCCCTACTCAGGGGCCACAGTTTCTGTTGTTGTAGGACTAGGTCTATTGTTCTAAATTGTGGAACTCCCTACACTTGTGAGTCTTACCCTGGACATATTTTGTGTGTGTGTGTGTGTGTGTGTGTGTGAGAGAGAGAGAGAGAGAGAGAGAGAGAGAGAGAGAGAGAGAGAGAGAGAGAGAGAGAAACTGCTCAAGCAGCTATGTGTGTATGAAGACCATAGGTCAATGCTAGGTGTCTTCCTTAGTCTCTTTTGACTTTATTTTCTGAGATGATCTTTCATTGAATCTAGAACTTGCTGAATGGCTAGACTGATTGACAAGTGAGTTTCAAGAACTCTTCTGTCTTTGGCCCAGGGGCAGAAATCTAGATACATCCTGCTGTGTCTGTGTCCCAGAGATTAGAACTTAGGTGCTCATGACTGACCATCAAGTACTTCCCTAGTCTCTTTTTAATTTTTGTAAATCCAGTTTACAGAACAGGAGTTCAAGTTTGTGCTGAATATAATAAATATAACTACCGAAAGTCATATCATTTATGGGGAGATGGTTGGAGAGATCATCATCATAAGCAAAGTAATTCAGACTCAGAGGCTGTACGCTCATATGCATGACTGGAGAGGCAGTTATTGCTGTATGCTCATATGCACAGCTGGCGAGGCAGTTACTGCAGCCTACTCTCATGCACAGGGCTGGAGAGGCCGTTGCTGCAGTTTACTCTAATATGTAGGGCTAAGAATAAAGACATGAAATTAGAATATAATGGAAAAGGAATACTGAGAGGGGGTGAGCAAAAGTGCAGTGAGGTGGAGATGGTCATAGAGTTTACACTTGTCTAAAATACAAGCATGAAGCCTTTAATTTGTAATATTATGTACATTAATACATTAATACATTCTGCCCTGCCATAGGCCAAAACAGCTTCTTTATTAACCAATGGTAATAAAACATTCACAGCATACAGAAAGCAATCCCACATCAACTCACAAAATAAATGGCTAAACTTTTCATAAAAATAAAAGGTGACAAAGCAGAGTCCAATAGTGTATTGATATAAGGCATTGATACAAGATGGGTATGGGGAAATACAGAGAGAAAGGAAGAGATGTTGATTCAGAAATGTTGAAAATAAGAAAGAATATTTCAGACAGATGAGAATGTCTGGATTTGAAATCTGGTAAACTGGTTTCAGACCAATGAGAAAGACAAAGAGACCCAATTATTATAAAAGCTGCAAGTTACAATGAAGACATACACTTAAAAACTATGCACAGAGAGAAAATTGGGTGAAATCTACTCAAACCTTGGAATGGAGGGAACTTATATCTGGAACCCGTGACTATGGAGTTGCATGGCAAAGTAGACCTTTCAGAGTAAGATTACAATAAATCACCTGCATTATCCAAATGACCCAAAATAACCGTGGACCCAGAGTCAGACATCTGTATGTATAGAAGATGCAGCAGAAAAGGAGTCGAGAGACTTGCCCTGCATTTGCTGTAGATGGCCACACTAGAAGTGGGAATGGGAACACAGCTGACTGGGAAGCAAAAAACATCTCTGGTGATAACTATGAGAGGAAAGAAGACATCACTTCGGGAGCCCTAGGTTGTTTTGTTAAAGATGAACTTGAAAATATTTCAAGAAATGATCTTAGTCTCCAGTAATCCAGAAGTTCCAGGATGTAGACCAGGTTGGCTGAGCAGAAACAAGACTGGGCATACGCTGCCAACTTGAAGGCAGGTGACAGACAGCTAGATGCTGTCATTCTCTGCACTTCCGACATGGGATTGTAATGATGAGTATGTCTCTATCTATATTCACCAATCTGCATAAATGCCTTTTCCCCGTTGTCTTAGAGTTTCATTGCTGGGAAGAGACACTGTGCCCACAGCAGCTTTTATAAAGGAAAACATTTCATCAAGGACAACTTGCAGTTCAGAGGTTTAGTCTGTTATTATGGCCGGATGTGGTGGCATGCAGGCAGACATGGAGCTGGAGAGGTAGCTGGGAGTTCTATATCCACAGGTAGCCGGAAGAGACTGAGACACACTTCCTCCAACAAGGCCACACTTCCTAATAGTACCGCCCACTTTCTATAGGCCTATGGAGTCATCTTTATTTAAAACACCATATCCGTCATATTAATGTTTTACAGGGTAAATTTAATGTAGACTTTGCAAACTGGAGCATGAATATTTTATTTTTATGAGCAGTCAAATAAATGCCGTTTTAAAAAGTAATAATGCCATTTCTCAATACCTTCATCAGCCATCTAAGAAGAATGGCCGGCTTTGAAATCATAAGCAGAACCTAAAACTGCCCTCACTGGGTTATAGTGATTATCATATTGTGTGGCTAAGTACAGTGTACTTAAGTGAAGAGGTTAAATAATGAAGGCGAATTTCCTAAGTGGGGTTTCTGCTGACGCTAACTCAACAATAAGAGCCTTTTAGAAATCCTCAATGGTTGGATAGGCACTCAGTGCATTGCAGGTTCAAGGCTCTGGGTTCAGTCCCCAGAAGATGTTGAAATTAATAAACCATTATTAAGTCATTGAAACAAACCTTCATCTTCATGTTTCTGGCCCTTTTGTTTTCTACTTATAAAATTGCTATATATTTTATATAAAACACAGAAATGAAACAGTGAGGACTAACATCTTAGCACTATTTTGTTCATTATTTTGTTTTGTTTTTGAGACAAGATCTGTTTGTGTAGTCCTCTCTTTCCTGGAACTCACTCTGCTAGCCTGGCCTCAAACTCACAGAGATCCACTTGCCTCTGCCTACCTAGTACATCCCCCAGTGACACCACTGGAAATCAATAAATAGATTTAGCAACCCTGGATTTCCATTATATTTTCTGACCAGGACAAACAATAAGAAATGATATCTGATCTTGCTTACAAAACTTATTTTCCTACCTGGTTACTCCAGAATAGACTGGCCCAAACACTTGCTTTGAAATCTGATGCTTGCCGTTCTGCCTGCCTTCCTCCCTTCCTTGCTTCCTTCCTTCCTTGATGTGGGAAGTCCTTCTGTATATGTGTTGCTTTTATTGCTTAGTGAATAAAGAAGCTGCTTTGGCTTGTGATAGGGCAAAGTAGAGCTAGGCGGGAGAACTAAACTGAATGCTGGGAGAAAGAAGGCAGAGTCCGTGAGATGCCATGCAAGCTGCCAGTCAGAACCTTGCCATTAGGCCATGAAACTCATGGTAAAATATAAAATAATAGGAATGGGTTAATTTAAGATATAAGAGCTAGCTGGAAATATGCAGAAGCTAATAGGCCAAGCCGTGTTGTAATTAATATAGTTTCTGAGTGAATATTTCAGGTCTGGGTGGCCAGGAATTGAATGAACAGCTTCCGCCAACACTTCCTTCTTCCTTTCTTTCTCCCTTTCTCCTTCTCTCTCTTTCTTGGCATATGAAACCAAAGCATAACAGATCAATTAAACCATAGCCATGATAATAGAAAATAAAATTTTTATAAAGTACTTTAATCTCAATCCAGGAGTGGTAGTCCATGTCTGTAATCCTGGCACTTAGAAGATGGATAGGAGGACTGTGAGTTCAAGCCCAGCCTTGAACATGTAGTAGATTAGTGTCTAATAAAAACAGTCAGGTAAATAGACAGACTTAGATATTAATATATTTATA
The DNA here is from genome assembly GCF_014885135.2 of Alexandromys fortis. Lineage (NCBI taxonomy): Eukaryota > Metazoa > Chordata > Mammalia > Rodentia > Cricetidae > Alexandromys > Alexandromys fortis. Next base: position 22,251,594 of record NW_026067920.1, read on the forward strand.
ATGCCCCAACAATTAGTGATTGTTAATTTCCTTTAGGCCCATCAACTTATCAAATATCGAGATGATGGGGGAAGCACAATGTGAAAGACAAACTTCTGTTTATAACACACAAGGCATGTTGATCCATGCCTATGACTCAAAACTCTGGGGAGATTGAGGCAGAAGAATCAGTTTATAGGCGGCCTGGCTACATACTGCCTCAAAGTTTTTTAAAACTTTTTCCCAAAGAAATTATATGCATAGTTTGTTAAAACTATGAAAACAAAGCCATCAGCTGAATATATGATGTTATTTTTGTACTGGGGGACATGGCTTTCATGTAGAGCATTGGGAAGCAGCTGAGGCCAGCACTGCACCATCTTACACAGTTACCAGGGGAGACAGTTGCCATGCACACCTCAGGAAGGCACCACGCTGCCTTTTCCTTCTTTCTTACTCTCTGAACATTCTCGTACTTCATCACCATCACCAACCTCAATCTGACTTTTCCCAATTCTAAATATATCTTCTTTATCAGTAGCATGGAAAATACTATATTTGAGAAATATTAAAAATAGGTGAGGTACACATCTATAAACAGCACCTGGGAAACAGTGAGATCCCAGACTCGGAAGACAGTGAGAGGGTTTGTGATGGTTGATACTGATTCATCTTCACGGTTCTGGAGTCGTCTGTGAGGGATCCTCTGGAGATGGCCGGCTTCTGTTCACCCAGTTGGAGAAGTACCTTGACTAGATTGGGTGAGGTGGGAAGACACACCCTGAAGGTGACCAGCACTGTCCCTGGGCTATATGTGGAGAAGGCCAGCTCAGCACTAGCATTCACTGCACTTGTCTCCCGGATGTCCTGTGAGCAGCTGCTTCAAGCTCCTGCGCCTTGATCCCTGCCATGATGGATGGGACCCTGAATGTGAGCCAGAGCAAAGTCTTCCTTCCTTAAGGTACTCTCCCAGATATTTAATCACAGCAGCCGTAAGGAAACTAATGTGTTATAAGAGGTCACTTGTTTGTTTCCCGGCCACTAAGCAATTCAGACCCAAAATAATCACACAGAAACTCTACCCATCTCCATTCATGTGGCCTACCAGCAAAGTTTCAGCAAGTCTGTCTCTGGTGGCGGCTCCATGGCTTCTTCCTCACTCTGGCTCCTTTCTCCCAGCATTCAGTTTAGTTTTCCCCACCTAGCTCTGCTCTACCCTATCACAGGCCCAAAACAGCTTTTTTATTAACCAGTGGTATCCACAGCATACAGAGGGAATCCCACATCACTAATGTGAGGTGAGCCTGGAAGTAGAGAAGAGTAATAATGATGCCAAAATATTGTTAAAGGGATAATTCTAGCCTTTTCACAAACATCCATTAATGAAATTTGTGGATTTTTCAAAGATCCTAGTATATAATACTTAAAAATAACTGCCAGAAGATTTATCTTTGAGTATAATGTTCTTACCAATAAGTAAAAGTTATTAAATAAAATGAGCAGGCTCATATCACCCCAGGAGCTTGGCAAGTCCCTGTTTTCTCTGTAACTGTCAAGATTTTTCTCTTGAGTGGTGAAGGTACATACCACTGTCATCTTCATTGTTCTGTGATTTTCAGTGAATCCTATACAAGATTTGGAAAATACAAATCTTTGTCATATATAAAAAGTATTAAATTAGTAGACTAAGGTATAAAATGACGTGTACATCACTTTTCCTAAGAGTCCTGGCCAAAGTTCTAGAGCAGCACAGGGCTCAGCAGTCTCTTCGCTCACATACCGCTTTTTAACTACAAAATAGCGCATACCAAAAGGCTAACACTTCTTAAGAGATTATGTCTAGGGATTTCCTAAATTGTTTAAAAGATCACTATGAAGAATTCTTGCGAACAGTTCTGCACTTACTGGGTCTGTGTCCTTTAAACTTGAGAATTTACACTATGATTGCTCTGTAAACATCAGAATGTTCTAAATACTGTGCAGTGTACACACAGAACTGGTCCTGGCTTATCTTGCACTTATCAGCTTGTTTATTTTTATTCCCCCGAAGCTGTATTTCTAACAAGAGCAGCTGCTACTTTGTAAATACTTTAATGGCTTCTGTTAGTTAGAGCTGTCGGTCTAACAGACAATGTTATAAAAGATTTTCATTCTTCCATGTGATTACACACCTTGAAGTGCGTTTTACCCTGAAAATCCTCTGGAGACTGGGGCCTGGGAAGGTATGTCTTTTGAGGGCACAGAGCCAAGAGAATAGAAAGATTTGAGATGGTGTGTGAGATCAGGGACCAATGGGCACCTGCACTGGGTTCTCAGAGTCACAGTTGTTGAGAGCTCACACTTTACACCCAGCACTGCTGGAGAAAGTCTTCTGTGCAGCCCAAGCTAGCCTTGAATGTGATCCTCCTGCCTCTGCCTCTCAGTGCTAATGTGACGGATCTGTCTAATCAAGACTAATTTAGCTCTTCTGGTGAACGTGAGGAGAGGCAGCAGAGAAGAGTGACTTAAATATCTAAGACAGCTGACAAATGCAGGGGTCACACCCTAGTCTCCTGAAGGGTTCACTGTTGTCCTATCCTGGGAGCCCGAGTCAGACAGGAGAGAGTAGAAGCGATACAAAAGACAAAAGAGGAAGCAGAAAGAATTAAAATACTTTGAGTCCTGGCAGGGTTCAAGGACTTCATCAAGAATCAGGAAGTGTGTTCCAAGTGGTTTACCTACTGAGGTAAACACTGTGGACACTTTGTATTATAAACAAGGACAGCTACACCCCAGTAAGACTTCATTTAGACACTGAAATTTGAACTTCATATACTTTTCACATATAAGAATGTATCATCTTTCTAATAATTTGAAAATTTAAGGAAAAACTTCTGCCAGTTAGCATTGGTAAATAACTAAAAATAACTATTAAATACCATAAGGTAAACATCTATAAAATGAATTTGGTACATGGGCTATAAGCTTAAATATTTGTCCTAGGAAAAAAGACTAAAACAAAATTCTAAGTAATTCATAGTTTCTTTTATGTTTTTAATAGGGGATAGAGAATTCAGTAATGCCATAGATGTAGACTTAGCAGATAAATGCAAACTATCCATACAACTAGAATACACATTTTTGTCAAATGCCCCTGGAACATTCTCCAAGACTAACAAAAATAAAGTCATAAAATAAGTCTTTTTTTTTTTTAACCTTTGTTGTGGTGAGTATCAAAACCAGGGTTTCAGGCATAGTAGGTGAGTGCTCTACCCCTGAGATACCCTTCCAGCCCTTAAGTAAGTCTGTTAATAAAATATTTTATCATATAAAAATATCTTCAGCCGGGTGGTGGTGGCGCACACCTTTAATCCCAGCACTCAGGAGGCAGAGGCAGGCAGATCTCCACGAGTTCGAGGTCAGCCTGGTCTATAAGAGCTAGTTCCAGGACAGGCACCAAAAACTCCAGAGAAACCCTGTCTCAAAAAAAANAAAAAAAAAAAAAAAAAAAAAAAAAAAAGTATCTTTGGATCACAGTGAGAATAAACCAAAAAATATTAGAAGTAAAACTGGAAATACACATAATGAGCCAAAAAGGGAATCACAAAGAAAATTGTAAAACTTCTTGAGACAAGGGAAAGTATGTGAATTTAAGCTATTCATCACAAAAAGAAAATCTCAAATAAATATCCTAACTTTATATTTGAGGAAACCATTAAAAGAACAAATTAAAACCAAAGGAAGCAGAAGGAAATAAGATTAAAACATATAAAAATACAAAATCACAAATAAGAAAAGAAAAAGTTAATGACACTTAAGGTGCAGCTTTCAAAAACCAACAAGAAAACTGACAGACCATCCGCTCTGCTGAAAATCAGAAATGCCCCGCACAGATGAGGGTGCTTCTCCAGCATTACCTAAGTGCGTGCTGCCCTACTAAAACTAGATCAGAGAGCAAGCAGACAATTAGTGAACTGGATTAGTAACCAGAGCCTCCCAACAAAGAAAAGCCCAGGACTTGTTGGCCTCACTGGAGAATTCTACCAGTTAAAGAGGAATTCCCAACATCCTTTTCAAGTTCCTCCCCAAAACTGAGGAGGGAATTCCCAGAGCCAGTTTTAGAACAGCACTGTTCTAATGCCAAAGTCATACAAAGGCACAGAAAAACGGTTGGCCAATGTTTCTGATCAGTACTGATGGAAAAGTCCTTAACAAAAGCTAGCAAACCAAATTCGACAATGCAAAGCAAGACTTAGACACAGTGACCAAACAGGGCTTATGTCTGGAAAGCTGGAATGGTTCAACAGATGAGTCAGGCTGCTCAGTCACATTAACAGAACAAGGGACAGAATCTTCAGGATCTTCCCAGTAGTATGGCATGTGCAGAATTCAACCCTTTCCATGACAGAAAACACTCAACCAAACAGTAAAGGGAGTAACAGACTCACAGCCTACAGTAAACTGGGTGGGGACAACTGACAGCCTGAGCTGGCAAGGTGGCACCACCAAGCCTGTCAACCTGACGTCTGTCCCCAAAGCCCACGTGGTGGAAAAACTGACCTTCATGTATGCACGGGGTACACACACACCTACAATACAATAAATAATACAATCTTGAAGGACTGAAAGCTGTTTCTATAGGACAAAGGAAAAAACCAAGGTGTCTGTTCTTTATATTTAATGAGGTGCTGGAATTCCCTAGCCAGGTTAACTATGCCAAAGAGATTTAAAAGAAAAAATCGAAATCTGAAAGTAAATGATCTGCTTGCTAAGTAATGGTCTTATTATAGAAAGAAAACTCTTTAATTTTAAAGTTTATTGAAAAATTGTTAGAATAAGCAAATACTATAAAGCGATAGGAGACAAATCAACATTTATCTTGCTTCAAGGGAGTGGTCTGAAAAGTAGTGATGAGAACGGTATATCCATCATGGTCACTAAAAGAGGAAAATCACCTTACCAGGGGGGCAAAGGCCGTCACCCTGAAAATGGTTGCTGAAGGAAGTAGAGAGCAGGCGTGGCAGCATACACCTGTATCCCAAGAGTTAGAAGACAGAATGGGACGGTCCCTTGAGTCCGGTGGTTCAAATCTGGCCTGTACAGCATGTATAGACTCATGTCATATTCATGGACTGGAAGACAAATGTTGACAAATGGCAGCACCACTAAGGCAACCAGCTGGTCAGTGCAAGTCCTATCCCAGGGCAATGGTGACTTTGCAAATCTAAAAATCTTAATTTTTGTTTGTATTTCTGTGTGCGTGCGGCATAGTGTATACGTAAGGAGTCCGAGGACAACCTGCAGGTGTCAGTTTTCTCCCTCCCACTGTGGGCTCTGGGGATCAGACTCAGTGGTCAGGCTCAGTGGTGAGCAGCTTCCCCTACTGAGCCATCATGACAGCTCTTCGTAGAAACTTGTATGGAGTTAAGGGGGACATGAAGAAAGACAGTGTCAGATACATTACACTTCTGGATTCCAAGGGTGGGGTAATCAAAACTGACACTTGACAAAAGTACACACACAGACCAGTGGAACCCCAAGTGGAGTGGAGACCACAAACAAACTTTCAGGTATGTGGTCAAACAATTTTCAACAAGGATAGTGGGATCACTAATGGGAAAGGCAGTACGTTTTCCAAAAGTTCAGCTAGTGGCACTCAGAAAACTGTATTCATATGCAAAACTATAAGCTTGCCGTTACCTTCTATCTTGTACAAAAATAACTCAGAATAACGTGCTCACTGTGAACCAGAAAGGCCCAGGGATTCCTCTATCCCGCCATAACAGTTGATGGCCCAGCCACGGCCACAATGGGAATTTGCAACAGAAGGGGGAAAATGAGCCAAAATTTCTCAGGCCCTGACTTTTTTCAAGTACTTTAGGAATGAAAATGTCTATCTGTCTGTCTGTCTGTCATTTTACATTCTGACTGCAGTTTCTTTTTTAATTTATTTATTTTACACCCCAGCCACAGTTTCCCTCCTTTCTTCCCAATCCCTTCCCCCACCCTCTCCATCTGCCCCCACCCCATGCACTCCTCCTCCTTTCTATTCAGAAAAGGGCAGGCCTCCTCTGGATATCGACAAAACATGGCATATCAACTTGCAGTAAGACTAAGCACCTTGTCTTTGGGATCCTATTCCTCATCCTGTGTATTTTTTATTTATGTTTTATATTTCTGCATATACTGTTAGGGATCAGCAAGTTCTATGGTGTCAGTGTAGTGATAGCGTGCCTGAAGATCAGAGTGCAGAGCTAAGACACTAGAAGCCAGGGAATTGTGGCACAAACCTTTGGTCCCAGAACAAAGGAGACAGAAGCAGACAGATCTCTGTTAGTTCAAGGCCACCGTGGACTACCCGAAATTGATCCAATCTAAAAGAGCAACAGAGCTCACACAAAAGTGATCCCAGCACTAGGGAGGTAGGGACAGAGGGATATGGCTGGGCAGAGAGCGGAATATAAGGCAGGAGGAGACAGGAGCTCAGATGCAGTCTGAGGAGAGGATCACCCTTTTGGTCTGAGGATTCAGTAAAGGCAAAAGGTCTCTCTAGTGACTGGCTATTCTGCCTCTCTGATCTCTCAGCTTTCACCCCCTAATGTCTGACTCTGGGTTTTTATTATTAAGACCAATTAGGATTCATGCCATAGTGTTCATGACCTAACCTGCTCTAAGAGCATTCTCTAGCTGTGACCATGTCCATTATAATCTTGAGGGGGAAAATGTCTTTTTAAAAATAAATAGCCAAGAAGGTGGGGGGAAAATAAATAGACTACAAGCATGTGTTTGAGCTCGCCTCTGGTATAAGTAGTTGGTTCCCAGGAGATGTACAAAAGGGCCAGAGAGCCTGGAATGCTGGTGCAACCCTTTAATCTTAGAACCCAGGAGGCAGAGACAGGCAGACCTCTGAGTCTGAGATCAGCCTGGTCCATATAATGAATTGGCTAGCCCAGGCCAGTCGGAACTACATAGCCAGACCCTATCTTTTTAAAAGGGAAAGGGAAAAAAAAAAAAGGCCGAAGATTGCTTCATTCTTTTAAAAATTTTGGTCAGTTCAGTTGCCTTTTTATTATTTTATTTAATGCTATTTTGTCTGAATATGACTTCGTCAGGGCCACAAAGAAATGTCTGCATCATCTCGTTCATAGCAGCCTGGCTCATGATCTCCACAGCAGACATTCAGAAACTGAATTTGCCTTCACTACTTACTTGGACCCACGCAGTTACTGGAAGCAAGATGGGAGTGAGGTCTCTATGTGCTTAGCCCTTGGTGTCAGCACGATGCTCACTCGGGAGCACCTGCCTAGAAACTGTGATACCCAGCTAAAGGACCAGTGATGAGGGCAACCTAGGCACCTTACTGACCTTTCAGAGTTCTACCCCCGCACAATGTGACCTAGAGGTCTCCAGGCCTTGTCCTCAGTCTGCAGTCACCGTGTGTCCCAGGAAGAACAAAGCCTTGCAGACCAAACCTCTCCTATGAGAGAATTCTGATGGGGAGACCCTACCTGCAGTACTGCAGTAGAACAACCATCTCCTGAGAGCCACCTTCTCCCCTCAAGTGAGGACTTCAGACTCCCTTGCTACATCAAGATGAGACAATGATCAGCCAGACGATGCCTTGGCCCCAACGTTTAATTATAGCACTGCTTGCTGTCTGCCCTCATTCTCACTCTGTGCAGACCAGCATCACGTGCCTGTGCTCAGGTGAACAAGGATACTGGACCCTCTGGTAGTCTTTCCAGTGTGCCACACTGATTAATCTCCTGTAAGGCACTAAGGTTTGTCTGCTGATTTTCACATGTCTGTAACATGGAAATACACCTCCTCCTGTGCATTTTAAAATTCTGGTAGGAGGCTGATGAGTGTAGCTCCGTGGTAGAGTGCTTCCCTAGTGTGTGCGAGACCCTGGTTTCGATTCCCCTCACCACCAAAAATAAATAAACAAAAATATAAAATATAGGAGCAAAGTGCTTCCCACTGAGCCTGAGGACCTAAGTTTGATCCTTGGGGCCTGTTGGGAGGAGAGAGTTCCCACATGTTGTCCTCCCTTCACATACAACACACACACACACGCGCGCACACACACACGCGCGCGCGCGCACACACACACGTGCGCGCGCATGTGCGTGCATTCTAATTACTTTAAAATTTTAAAATAATACTTATCTAAAGAAAAAAATTAAAAATGTTTGGGAGGGCTGGGGAGATGGTTCAGCAGTTGAGAGTGTGCCTTGCTCTTGCAGAGGACTTGGGTTTGGTTCCTGGCATCCTCATCAGTGGGCTGACAACTATCTGTAGCTCCACTTCTAGGGAATCTGATGCCATAATTGCCTTCTCCGGCACCTACATACATGCGGTGCACATAAACTCATGTAAGCACATGTACATACACATAAAATATCTAAGAATGACTTTCCTTTTAAATGTACTATATATTAGACTAATTTCCTATAATTATCAAAAATAATAAAAATAGCTAGGCAATTGGGTGACATTAAGAACAGATTAGATGATTAATTATGTTGACAAAAGCACTGTGAATAGGCAAAGTATAAAAGAAGTTTCAAATTTGATCTTGAGAAGACTCATGTTGGTGCCCCTGGCTGAGCAGGAACTGCCAACCCCACCCCCACACACCCGCCCAGTGCTGCACAGCGGATAACAAAGATCAAGGCTGCACTACACACATGATAATTGTTTGTCGCAAATTACGTAGCAGAACTGTATTTGCATTTTTCTCATATCTTACTTATTGTACATAAAACAGAGCTCCTGGGGCCCTTGGACAGAAGAGACACGCTGAATGAAGCTCTTGCTGGCCCAGCTTTAACACCCGAAGGAGAAAACACATTTCCAGATCTTCTTCCCTCCATTGGTCCCATGCACAGGCACGCCACTCAACAGAAAATGCCCAGTGGCCCTTCTAACAGGTAAAATATGATGAACTGAGAGTTTACCATGTAAAGAAGTGATTCACATTCAGCGCTTCACATACAGCCGTGCGCCTGCTGTCTGTACGCTGACTTTGTGTCCTGGCACTCTGCTGACAGGATTCCATCAGCTCCGAGGTCCTCTGGTGGAGTCCACTGGACCCTTTTTGTTTCGTGTCATCTGCAAGCGGTGCTCATTTGTCTTGTTTTCTTACTGATATCCCTTTCGTTTATTTCTGTTATCTTACTGCTCTCTTCAGGACTCCAGTCTCAATACTGAATAAGAGCAGAGCGCGAGAGCCCTTGTCACACTCCAGGTATTAGAGGAGATGGCCTCAAGTATGTTTTATTCAGTATAATTGTCTATCAACTTAATATATACAGACATTTTACTTATTTGATGTGTATGAGTGTTTTGCCTGTGTGTGTATGAGTGTACCATTTATGTACCTCATATCCACAGAGGCCAGAAGAGGATGCTGGGTCTTGGAACTGGAGTTAGAAGATTGTGAGCCACTGTGTGGGTGCTGGGAACCAAATGCTGAGGCAAGAGCAGCTTGTGCTCTTAGGGGCTGAGCCATCTCTGTAGGTATCCTGGAAGCCATTAAAATAAAAAGGCTCCCACTGAGCTCGCAGCTTGTGGCTCCACGTCCCTCCCTGAACCACACGCTATGGTGTCCCAGAACAACTGTCATGGGACTGTATGCTAACGCCTGCCTGACAGAATTCCTCTAGAATATGGTAAGGGAGTTTTGCATCAGAACTCTAGGAAGTGGTCTGTGAGGGAAAAACCTGGTTGAAGGCAGAGTCTATGTGGAAATACGGATCGAGCTCCCAAGAGTGTGCCCTGGGCACAGGGAAGGGACAGGGCGAACATTTCAGCCTGCACCATGAAAACAGGACCGACATCTGTGCTGAGACCCGAGAGGTGCCTGTTGATGGGGTCAGCACCTGTGACCCAGCCTGCAAAGGCGTCCCAGGGTTGTCCTGGTGTCCAGGAGCCTGGGGAAGGGACTGAGTGTCAGAGTTGGAGCAGCAGCAGGCGAGAGCCACCCAGACTGCACCCTTCCAGCTCTCTCCAGGTTACTCTTCCTTCACTCCACCCAGTGCCCTTATTTCAGGCCAGATCCGCCCTGCTCTGTCCTCTACCTCACCACTTTCCCTGTCTTTATTATTATTTCCTGTTAAATTTTCTACTTGATAGACTTATCTGACCAAGGCATATCTGACCTGGTTTGGGGTCTGAATCTCAGCCTGCTGGGAGCTGGGGTGGCTTCAGGTTAGCTTACGCCATCCCTTTTCTTCTTTTCACGGGACTGCCCTGCCCTCTTCTTATCTCTGATGTTTGCCTCCATCAGTGTAATATTAGCCAGGACTCTTGGCTCTTGCCTTCTCCCGTCCACATATTTATCCCCAGAATAACTAATGTGTGACTACAGTATTAGCAGTGTTCTCTTTAAGTGACTGGAAAGCAGAGGCTGGTCTTTTTGTGGTTCACCATTATATTTTCATACTGTGCCTATTCTCTGAATATTACTGGTATAGATTTCCTCAATAAAAAAGGAACAAGCCAGCAGATTAAATCAAAAGGCAGAATCATCCAGGCATGGGAACACACACCCTTAGTCCCAGCAAAGGGAGCTAAGCTCTGAGAGTTTGGGGCAGCCTGGTCTACATAGCAAGTTCCAGGATAGCTAGTGCTATAAAGTGAGACCCTGCCTGAAAAAACAAGACAGATATTTTTGTTTTGGTTTGTTTTCTATTTGTTGCCTCCAAGAAACATACCTCATCATCAAAGACAGACAGAGTCGTAAGGTGGGAGCACGGAGAGAGGAATTCCCAGCGAGCGGAATAAAGAAGCAAATAGGTGTCACAATAACTAAAAACCAGAGTAAGTCAGACTAAACAAAGCCGCTTCAGTCTGAGTAAGGGCACACTCTATCAAGATGCCAGTGTGACTCTAAACAGGCATGCATGGGGACACCCAAACCCGTTAAGCTGTTAGGTATGACAGTGTAAGTTAACCCCATCACAGTAGGAATGCGTGGCTCTAGTGCTGCACTCCCGTCAATGCGCAGGTCACCCCGACCACAAAGAAAAATATCTGAGCTAATGACATCATAGATCAAGTGGGTTTAGACCTCTGCAGAAATTCCAGACACTGCAGAATACACAGTCCTCTCAGCAGCTCATGAAATGTTTTATAAAATAGATCCTATCATAGAATATACAAAACAAGTCCTAAGAAAAATAATATTTTATTCTATATGACCACAGTGAAATAAAATGAAAAATTATGGAGTGTACACACAAATTCATAGAGATTGAGAAACACTGAATAATGAATGAGTTTCATAGTAAAATAAAAATTAAAACATTCCTAGAATCTACTGAAAGTGAAAACATATACAAAAGCCTGAGAAATGTATATCTATTCATAGTTCCATTAAAAAAATCAGGCCAGGTGGTGGCACACACCTTTAATTCCAGCCTTCAGGAGACAGAAGCCATCAGATTTCTGTGAGTTCGAGGCCAGCCTGCTCTACAAGAGTGAGTTCCAGGAGAGGCAGAGCTACACAGTGAAACTCTGTCTTGAAAGGGGACAAAAAGGAAAAAAAAAATCAAAGCAGTTTTAAATAAATAATCAAATGATGAACTTTAGGGTCTTGGAAGAAAAGAAGAACAAGTTAGGTGATGGAAAGAAATAACATCTAGATAGAAATGGACACAAAACAAAATCCCACAAAAAAAATCAATAAAACAAAGAAATAATTTTTAAAGGCGTGTGCCACTGCCGCCCGGCTATATCTTTTTTTTTTATTGAGAATAGGAAAAAAAAAAAAAGTTTCCGCCTCCTCCCAGC
>NW_026067920.1:22263389-22352472 GCF_014885135.2 Alexandromys fortis
AAAAAAAAGTTTCCGCCTCCTCCCAGCCTCCCATTTCCCTCCCCCTCCCCCACTCTTCTCCCCCTCCCCCACTCCTCTCCCCCTCCCTCTCTAATCCAAAGAGCAGTCATGGTTCCCTGCCCTGTGGAAAGTCCAAGGTCCTCCCCCCTCCGTCCATGTCTAGGAAGGTGAACATCCAAACTGGCTAGGCTGCCACCAAGCCGGAACATGAAGTAGGATCAGAACCCCTTGTCATTGACCTTGGCTTCTCATCTGTCCTCATTGTTCGCCATGATCAGAGAGTCCGGTTTTATCCCATGCTTTTTCAGTCACAGTCCAGCTGGCCTTGGTGAGCTCCCAATAGATCAGCCCCACTGTTTCAGTGGGTGGGTGCACCCCCCGTGGTCCTGACATCCTTGCTCGTGTTCTCCCTCCTTCTGCTTTTTATTTGGGACCTTGGGAGCTCAGTCCGGTGCTCCAGTGTGGGTCTCTGTCTCTAACTCCATCCATCGCCAGATGAAGGGTCTATGGTGATATGAAAGATGGCAGAGGCAGACAAATCTCTGTGAATTCGAGGCCAGCCTGGTCTACAAGAGCTAGTTCAGGGCACGTCTTCCAAGCAACACAGAGAAATCCTGTCTCAAAAAACAAACAAAAAACAATCCTTTAAAAGATATAAAAGACAATTTAAGATCTGATGTTTAGTGATCAATATATTCTTTACTGTGACACTTTACCAGCTCAATGATAATTCAGTGTGTATCTGTGATTGCTATAATTCTGCCTTTAAGGTTCACTTTCAATAGAAATGTAAGACTACCCATATTGTCTCAAATATATGTGAGATGATTGTTAATTTTAATAATTAGCATTATTAGTTAATCCTCAGGTCCTGAAAGATAGAAAATTTTTTAATTCTGGAAAATAAAGTCATAGAGACTTTATGTTCTAGTCATACCTCATGAACCAAAAAAGAAATAAAGGATTAATTAACAATTTTGATGAGTATTAAAAAAAATAATAATAATTTTTAACAAACTTTTAGCTAAAGTAGCCAAGAGAGCTACAATCCAAATTAAGAAAAGTAGAGATGAAATAGAGAGGTTACAATAGATGCCAGTAAAATTCAAAAACTAAGATAAGGTAGAAAATTGTAAAGGAATCAATGAATTTGTAGAGACTTAGCACTTACCAAGAAAAAGTTCTGAAATAAATATCTTAAGCAGATTTATTACAAGCAATGTGGTTGAAACAGTAATATGATACCTCCCATTAAGAATGTTCAGGCCCAGACAGGTTCACGGCTGGATTCCAGCAGACCACTGAGGAACTAGCACCAGTGTTTCCCCCAAAGGATTCTGGGAAATACAGAAGGAAGGAATGTGTTCAGACTCTTTACACACCAGTATTATAGCGATAACAAAAGCAGAAAAAGACACAATAGAACAAAGGAAATTATAGGCCACGCTCCCTCATGCACACAGTGCAAAACGTCTCAATAACAGGCATGCAGAAAAATTCCCAAGGGCATCAGCAGGAGCTGGCAAGCCAGCTCAGTGATGACGAACAATTACTGCTTGAAGAGGCCAGGTACAATTCCCATCACCTGCACGGCAGCCGCAACCATCTGTGACTCTAGTTTCAGGGATTCCTGTACCCTTCTGTGGCCTCTGCCAGTGTGCTTATATACACACACATGTAAAATGCTTATAAAAATAAGGTTTTAAAAAAGAATACCCCAGAATGATAATTCAGGCCTGGGGGTGCAGCTTGGTTGGTAGTCTTTGCTTAGCATGCATGACAACCTAGGCTTGATCCTCAGTGCTGCAGACACTGGTTATGGTAGGCAGGCACTTGGGGGGTCCAAGCAGGAGGGTCAGAAGGTCAAGGTCACCCTGAGATGTACAGTGAGTTTGGGCTCTGTGAAACCTTATAAAATATGAAAAATAAAAGTCTTTAAAACAGAGGAAAGAGTACCAGTGAGATGGCGGAGGGGGGAAAGGCACCTTCTATGATGCCACAGGACCCACATGGTGGAAGAAGAGAATCCGCCCCCCAAGTTTTCCTCTGACTTCCTCGTGCAGTGTGGCATGTTCACACACATATTCACAATACGTCAATTTTAGAACATCCACCACAAATTAGCTTCATTCCAGTATTGCAGTGATGGTTCAACATACACATTAGTGAATATACTACATCCTGTAAACAGACTCAAGGACAAGAAGAATGTTATCTCAGAAAAGACTTGACAAAATTCAGACTCCTTCTGGGAAAAGCTTGCTGAAGCAACCAAGAATAAAATAGACAGATCTTAGCATACAGGCTATAGACCACAAAGATGGCCAACGCTACATATAGTGGGGGAAAGCTAAGAAGATCTAAGCATACAGGCTATAGACCACGAAGATGGCCAATGCTGCATATAGTGGGGAAAACTGAGAACATTTCCACCAACATCAGTAGCAACACAAAAGCAACTTGAGGAAAGGTTTCTTTGGTTTACAGTTCCTGATCACAGCCCATCACTGTGGAAAAGGAAAGGCAAGGACTAGAAGCATCTGGTCACATCCAGTCACAGGCAGAGAGAATACATGGATACTCACTGACCAGCTCGTAATGTCTACTCAGTTCTGGCTTAAACCCAGGGAATGGTGCCACCCACATCAGTCAACATAACCAAGACAGTATTCAAAGAATTATTTTTCTGATCTGGCTGAGACTTTAGTCATTCCATGTCAGTATTCAAATTATTGGTTTTTCATAATTATGACTTGGCCACTAAAACATAGTTACATAACTTGAAGCACACTTTAGAAGCATCCTGTGGGGTGAGAAGACAGTGTGTACTGGTACTAGGACTAAGGAAAAGAAGTCCCTTAGCTCCAGTGCTATCTAGACTAGTTACAATTGAACTAAGTCAGCTGGGCAGTGGTGGCGCTTGCCTTTAACCCCAGCACTCAGGAGGCAGAGGCAGGTGGATCTCTGTAAGTTTGAGGCCAGCCTGGTCTACAAGAGCTAGTTCCAGGACAGACTCCAAGCCACAGAGAAACCCTGTCTTGAAAAGAAGGGAGGGAGGGAGGGAGGGAGGGAGGAAGGAAGGAAGGAAGGAAGGAAGGAAGGAAGGAAGGAAGGAAGGAAGGAAGGAAGGAGAAAGAATTGAACTAAGTCAACTTTTCTAGTTCCCTCATAAAATTTATCCACCCGGATATTTACACTCATAAATTCGGTTGGTTGCTCGTTAGTTTGTTTCTATTTATTATGCCTTTTAGCAAATAATAAAAACCCAGAGACAGATACTGGGGTTCAACCTGAAGATCAGAAAAGCAAAGCAGCCAGCCACTGACTCTTACCTCTATGTCAGACCAAAAATGGGCAATCCCGCCTCCACGAATCCTCACATTGAGACTGGACTGAAACCTGTCTTCTCCCGTTTTATATTCCTCTCCAGTGCTGGGATTAAAGACAGGTACCACCACTGCTTGGCCTGTATGGTTGACTAGTCTCGCTGCTTTGCACTGATCTTGAGGCAAGCTTTATTTATTTCAAATGAAATGCTACCTAATTAAAAGTTAAATTTGTCCTCATTGATTTTTATTGATTCATATCTGTGCAAGTTTTCTTAAAGTTGGAACAAACAAAAATACTCTTTTATTCAAGATCTGCTGTGTGCCTGGAAACAATGTAACTGAGGGAAATGTCAGTGTTTACAAAACAGAAATTGTTAACAGAACGCCTGCCAATGGACTAACCAGGAAAGAAATTACAGCCGATAATTCAGGAAGATTGGCTCAAAACAAACGGCCCCTGCCAACAGCAAACCTGACAATTATCCTGTTGTCTAATTTGGCTCAGCCTAAGGTGACCTTGTTTGCCCATCTCAGTCTTAATTCTTGCTAACTTGGCATGAAACAGGAACATACGGCATATGTCTACAAAGTCCATTTTTGCATCTTAAACCAAAATAAATGTAGTTTCTGTTGAGGGTTTCCCGTAACTGAGCTTGTAAGGACATTAGACAGACCTGGCTGCGTCCATAGCCTGCCCACTAGCTGCTTCATAGGGGCTGCCTATCAAACTGGAAATTCTCGGGAGATAGATTGTTCTAAGTTTGGTCTATGACTAAAGCTAGCCAATTTTAAACATGTTCCCAAAGTTATAGTCAATCATAAGCCCTTTTTAAAACATAAAAATGAAAATATGTCATCAATTCATTGCAACCAAAGGGTTTTTACAGATTTTGACTGAATTTAAGGCAGCATTTTTTTTTTTAAAGCTAAGCAGGCTACTGTGAGAGGCCCAGTATGGTGATAGGTTCCTGGGGCCGAAGCATGAGGATAACTCAAGACTGAGGCCAGAATGATGGCTGAGTCAGATACCTGCCCCCAAGTCTGCAGCCTGCTTCAGTCCCTCTGCCCACCATGCCCCAGGCTGGAAGGAGCAAACACAAAGCTGGCCTTGACGTCCCCATACATACTTTGACATGTGTGCTCAAGCACACAAATATATACAGATAAATGAGTGTAATTACAATTTTTAAGTAAAAAACAATGTAAGAAAGAGAGTGAACACTGGAGAATGAAACTAAAAATATTTCTGGTTTTCCTCCCAGCTTAACCTGGTATATTTCTTAATTCTTTTTCTGACCAACTAAAGTTTATTATGAAGGGGAAGTTAATCTTCGTGGCTTTAATACCTCAAGGAGCACTGAATAAATTAGCTTTTTTATTTCCATCATAACTTAAGAAGTTAGACTTCTGGGGAGAGACTACAGAAAGTCGAAAATAACCTCAGAAAGATAGTTCCACTCATATATATAAAAATTTAAAGTAGAGTTTGTGAGTTTGCTTTTTCATGTACAGCTAACAGCTGAACAAGAGTACTGAAATGGCACACATATGTATGTGTTATGTGTATTTTGTATGTATGTACGCTGTAATCCCCCTAAATGGAGCCAGAGACCCAAACAGCCTGTCACTGCCGTGTAATACTTCTCCTTACGGGCCTTCCCTACTGTCTGTTGGTCTACGGTAGACAGGCTTCGTGTGTTTATCAGACACACTGTGCACCTGAGACAAGGAGAGAAGGCTTAGTCTGTGTGGGCCTGAGCCTGACCCCTAGCCTCCCCACTGTAAAGTGCCCCATCAGCATCTTTTAGCCTCACAGTTGAAATCATGGGTCAACTTTTCTTAGATATTATTTTGTCAGAGATTGTGAGATGGTGACTTCTAATTGTCGTTCCTCTTATGTCTGTTAACTCGATTGCATGAAAAGAACATTTTCTTATCAAACTACAGTCACCCCAAGAGGCAACTTGTCTCTGGCTTGAAGTTTTGCTTCCAGTATTCTCTGTAGGGCTAGTTTGGTGGAAAGGAATTCAGCCTGCTTGTGTCATCGCAAGTTTCTCCCTATTAGCTACGGTAGATTGTCATGGGGTACAGTGGTTAGGTTGGCAGCTGTGGTCTTGTATAACTTGGAGTGCATCTCTCCATCTTCTGACTTTCAAAATTTCCATTGAGAGATCGGTGAAAGGATGTAAAAGAATACTACAATAAAAGGAGACCAGAAAGCAAACAGGCATTGCTATTCTAATAATCAGACAAAATAAACTTCCAACAAAAACTAATCAAAAGAGATAAAGGACACTCCATCCTAATCAAGGGAAAGAGGAATCATAAAGACATTAAAGTCCTAAGCATGTATGGACCAAACTGCTACATCCAGTTTTACTCAAAGGTTATGACTGGCATTAAAGACATAGATTAACACCAAGTCAATCATAGTAGGTGATTTCAATACACCATTTTCTCCCATAAACATGCCATCTAGAAAAAAACAAAAAACAAAACAGAAACATCAGAATTAACTGACATCAGACATCAAAGGGATTTAACAAATATATACAGAATATACCACCAAACACTAAAGACCATAACTTCTATTCAGAAGACTGGGGGACCTTCTCTAAAATAGGTAACATCCCAGGACCCAAAAATCCTAACAGAAAAATAGAAATAACTTTGTGTGTCCTATTTGACCATAATGAAGTAAAACTTAAAATCAACAGCAAGCAAATCTCTAGTAAGTACACAAACTCCTGGAGATCAAACAACTCATTATTTAATAATGAACGGGTCAAAAAGAAGTCAAGAGGGAGTTTTTTTTTAAATCTTGTAAATGAAAGAAATGAAAAATCAACATAACAAAAACTTTGTGATATATTAAAAGATATCCTGTGTGGGAAATTTATAATTCTAGGAGCCTTCATTATAAAATCAGAAAGAGAACAAATAAATGATTTTTTAATATATTCCAAGAATTTGGAAAAACAAGAACCAAATCCAAACCCAGTAAACACCAAAAGATAATAAAACAAGAGGAGAAATTAATGAACTAGAAACAAACAATTCAAATAATCAACAAATATAAGAGCTGGTTCTTTGGGAACATAAACAGGAATGACAGATCCTTGGTTCAGCTAACCAAAAGAGAGCCACTGTCCCTGATGAACATATGTGGTGGCTAGCTTTCTGTCAGTTGACACAAGGCCAAAGTCATTTGGAAGGAGAAAGCTTCAGCTAATAAAGTATACCCCCCAGATTGGCCTGTGGGCAAAGCTCTGATGCATGTTCTTGATTGATGGTTGATATAGGAGGCCCAGCTTACTGTGGGCGGGGCCATCCCTTGGTCCATGGATGCTATAAGAAAGGGGCCTTCTGGTCATGGTATTTTATCATAGCAATAAAATTAGTAACTAAGACATGTAGAAATCCTAAATAAAATATTTGCAAACTATATGCAGGCACATATCAAAAGACCATAATTAAGCTAGCTTTATGCCAGAGGTTCAGGGATGTCTCAAAATAAGTCAATAAATATAAAACAATTATACAAATAGACTTAATGGATATATAAAAAGAATTTGACAAACTTCAACAACACTTTATGTTAAAAGCCCTAAAAAGAGTAGGACTGGAGGGAACATATTCCAACATAATGAAGCCTATGTGTGATACATGACAGATAACACAGCCAACGCCATCCTAAGAGGAGAAAAACACAAAGCAAACCTATCGAAGTCAGGAATGAGATGGGTCTGTCCAGTATTGCATTTCTTTTCAGTATAGAGCTTGAAGCAAGGGTTATAGCAATAACACACGGAAATTAGAGAGATACAAATAGGAAAAGAAGTCAAATAATCCATTGTCAGATGATAATGATGGGATAACCCTAGAGAGCCCTACAGTTCTACCAGAAAACTTCTAGAAACAATCAACAATTTCAGCAATGTGGCAGTGTATAGACTCAACCTAGAAGAAGCAATAGCTTTTCTATACATCACCAACAAACATGCTGAGAAAGAGATCGTGGACATACTCCTATTTACACTATTCTCAAAATATGTAGGAGTAAACCCAGATAAGGCGGAGAAAGACCTCTGCAGTGAAAACATTACATCTCTGAAGAAAGAGAAAGACACTAGAGGATGGAAAGGTCATGAGTTGATAGAATTAATAATGTAAAAGTGACCATCCTACCAAAAGCCAATTACAGACTCAATGTAAACACAATCAAAATCTTTATCTCGTTCTCACAAAAATAGAAAAAAAAACCCTACAATTTACTTGGAATCAGAAAGGAACCAGGATAGCCAAAGCAGTCTTGAGAAAAGAAGAATAAAAGAGAGATTATCACTCCAGATTTTAAGATACATTACAGAGCCATGGTGATAATAATGTGGCACTGGCACAGAAGATATGGTGATACTTTGTTTGTGTAAAATAAATAAAGCTGTCCGAAGATCAGAATGCAGAGCTAAGCCACTAGAAGGCAGGGAGTGGTGGCACACATCTTTAATCCCAGGACTCAAGGCTCCCCTGGACTTTTCTGATCTTCAACTTGAACCCTAGCATCTGTCTCTGGGATTTTATTATTCATATTACATTCATCATATCAGCCTCTGAAACAAAACAGAAGACTCAAACATGAGTACATGTCACTACAGGCATCTAATATTTGACAAATACAAAACATACACTAGAGAAAAAGCAGCATCTTCAACAAAAGGTGCTGGGGAAACTAAGTGTCTACTTGCAGAGGAATGAAATTAGACCTTGCAGAAAACTCACTGTGACAAGATAAAGCCCTCAGTGTGAAAGCTGAAACAGAGACTGCCAGAAGAGAAGGCGGGCAGTGCCCTGTAAGACACTGGTCTAGGAGCTGGAGAGATGGCTCAGTGGTTAAGAGTATTGCCTGCTCTTCCAAAGGTCCTGAGTTCAATTCCCGGCAACCACATGATGGCTCACAACCATCTGTAATGAGGTCTGATACCTTCTTCTGGGCTGCAGACATACAAACAGATAGACTATTATATACATAATAAATAAATAAATAAATAAATAAATAAATAAATAAATAAATATTTTTTTTTAAAAAGGCACTGGTCTAGGAAAGGACGTCCTGAATAGGACTCCATTGGTCCAGAAGTCAAGGCCAACAATTGACAAGGGGGGGCGGGGCTCAAAACTAAAAGGAAAAGGAAACAATCATTTGAGGAGAATGGGAGAGAATCTCTTCTGATAGAATTCATCTGATAGAGGATTACTATCAGGACTATATAAAGAACTCAAAAACATGCAAAAGATCAACCCATTCAAACAGTGGGCTATGGATCTGAATAGAGAGCTCTCAAATGAAGATACAGAAATGGCCAAGAAATACCTCATATACTCTTCATCATCCTTAGCAATTAGGGAAAGGCAAATCTAAATAAATAAGACTTTGTCTTACCCCAGTCAGAAGGTCTTAAGATCCACAAATGCTGGAGGAACAGTAGGGGAAAGGGAACCTTTATTCACTGTTGGTGGAAACACAAATTGGTGCAGCCACTCTGAGAATCAATATGGAGAATCCACAAAAGTAAAACTAAAATCCACAATATGATCCTGCTCTAACACCACTTGACAAACGCTAAAGACCTTGATAGCCCACTCCAGAGACACTTGAGCAGCCGTATTCACTGTGGCTCTGTTCACAATAGCTAGGGAATGTAAACAACCTAAATGTCAGCCAGCTAACAAATGAATAATGAAGATAACGAAGTACTATTCATCTGTAAGGAAAAAGTGAAATCATGAAATTTGCAGACAAACAGATGGAACTAGAAAAGACCATGTTGCGTGTGATAATCCAGACTCAGAAAGACAAACACCACACGTTCTCCTTCGTCCTGTGGTTCCCAGCTCCAGGTCTTCAGGTGTGAGCATGTGATCCAGAGACATCAGCAGAACCCAGGTGATGGAGGAAGGTCATTGGTTAATTAATAAAGAAACTGCTTGGCCCTGATAGGTTAGAACATAGGTGGGTGGAGTAAACAGAACAGAATGCTGGGAGGAAGAGGAAGTGAGGTAAGATGCCTCAGACAGAGGGCAGGCTGCCGATCTCCAGGGCAGACATGCTGAATCTTTCCCGGTAAGACTGGTGCTACACAGATTACTAAAAATGGGTTAGGCAAAATATGAGAATTAGCCTGTAAGAGGCTAGAGCTAATGAGCCAAGCAGTGTTTAAAAGAATACAGTTTGTGTGTTGTTATTTCAGGGCATAAGCTAGCCAGGCGGCTGGGAGCTGGGCTGTGGGAAGAGGCCCGCAGCTCTCACAACAACCAGGAAAGTAAAGAACATGGCGGGTGAGCCCTGCAGAGGGAAACAGCAGGACACAAGGGACATAAATATCCAATTGCAGAAGAACTAAAAGTGGCTTTCCTCCATAAAGGATGAAGTTATGTCATTTATAAGAAAGTGGCACAGTGTAATCTTTACTGGAAAAGCCAGACTCAGAAGTGCAAATACTTCACGTGGAACCCAGATTTAATAACAGAAATGAAACATGAAAGTAGAGGGGCATCTGTAAAGAGAGAAGGGTCTGGAAGAGGGAAGGGCAGGGAATGTAGCTGGGGTTGAATGTTACCAATATACATGAAAAGTGGGAGCTAGGGGCGTACCCCACTGCTAGGATGTTGCCTATGAAGCACTGGATCTTGACCTTGATCACCAGAACTGCAAAAATAGCTCCTTAAAAGTAAAATGTTGGCTGGGTATGGTGACATATGCCTCTAATCCCAATAGAGGCAGGTAGATTTCTTGGTGTTCAAGGCCAGCCTGGTCTACAGAGTGAGTTGTAGGCCAGTCAGGGCCACACAGTGAGATCTTGTTAAATTATTAATAATAATATTTTAGAAAAGAAAGATACCTTCTTTTAACATAATGATATTATAGTTATATAATTCCTGGAAATTTTGTGAATTTATGTTTTTAAAATATTCAGAAGCTTGAACATATTTAATATGCTCACTATACTAAGCATTATGGAGTTCTTTCTGTAATATACCTACCCTTATTTTTTTTAATCCCTTTTTTCACTTAAAACCTCCCACCTGACAGACAGGTGACCGAGAGAGGGAATGAGCAGGAGGGGAAGATGTGCACCGACTCTTCGGTGACCACCATCTCAGATGCAGAAGGTAATGAACTCAGGTCCCACAGAGGACAACGGAAGGGGTGTGGTCGTTTCAGGAGCATCTGTAGGCCAGCGATGAGAAACCCTAAGCCTTTCTAGTGAGTGAGAGATTGCTGGCGGGTGATAGAATAGAAAATGATGGATTATCTGATGAAAACAAAAGCATCCATTAATGATTGTATGACATCTGAGGGACTGTTAAAATCCTGGCTCTAATTCAGTAGGTCTAGAGTAGGACCCTTGAGTCCATGTTTCTAGCATACTTTCATGTGACACAGATGTGGTGAGCCTGGAGCTTACACTCAAGTAGTCTTGCTCTCAGGATCTCTGGGAAGTAGTTTGGCCCTTGTTTAATTTAGCAAGAAAGTCCATATGTACATAGTAAATATGTAACTAAAGCAACTGTGTAAGAGACTCCCTAAAAGTGGTACCAGCGTTGTGGTGGCACACGCCTTTAATCTCAGCACTCGGGAGGCAGAGGCAGGCGGATCTCTGTGAGTTCGAGGCCAGCCTGGTCTACAGAACTAGTTCCAGGACAACCAGGGCTACACAGTGAAAGGAACTATGCGGGCATCCTCCACTCTAATTGACTATGGACACTGAAAGATTTCCAAGTCCAAAGGGCTAATTATTCTCTAGTAATTGGCAGCCTTACAGTAGTTAAAATCTGGCTATTGTTTTCTCTAATGTTTTCAACATTTTAATTTATTTGTGATTAGTTATTGATTTTCAGTCATTAATATTGTGATTTCATTTTAGGAGGACTGGAAGAAGACTGCAGGGGACAGGTAAAGTGACTGTGAGAAACTACAACTTGCTTAACTGCATGCTGTCTGTTGGCCTGTATTAACCAGTCTACATTTATAGCTTCTAGATAACTATTTAGTGTTTTATTTTTAGTAAATTTAGTGTTTTATTTTTAGTAAAATTCCCTCTTTAATTTATCAACAGTCAGAAATTAATAGGCTATGGGCCAATTAATACAGCAGCAGTCTGTATCTGAGTGTCTGTGTAAATCACTCTTCCACTAGTGATGGCTGAAAGTACGCAGAAGACCTAGAAAGACTTAGCAGAGAAATGTATCTAATGCCTTTCACTCATACAGTTTTATAAGAAATGCATATAAAATGTCTCTTCTGTCAAGTAGTCCTAAGCCCCTCTCTGTATTATGTCTCTAACATCCTTTGGAGTTTATCAACTCCAAAAGAAAAAAAATGATGTCATGTAAGAAAAAAAACTTCATAGTATTACAAATAGTGCGCAGAAGGCCATGAACTAACTCACTGCAAGGCGGCATGAATGACGGCTACACTAACGGCATCATTTCGGATAAACCATTTTCATTCCCTTAAGCCTGAGTTCATCTGTAAAACAGATATGAGTCCACATGCCCCATAGGGTTGTCATGCAATTTTTTTCTGACTAGGTGTGGTAGAAGTTTGTTAATCGTCTGTAACTGTCCTAATAATAGTAGTCATAAACATCATTTCTTCAGTTTACATTTTTGCATTTTTTGTTATTGTTCATTTTTTTTAAACTCACTCCATAGCCCAGGGTCAGTAGAGCTCACTTTGTAGCCCAAAGTAGCCTTGGCCTTAACCTCAGGGCAATCCTCCTTCCTCATCTTCCCAAGAGCTTCATTTACAGGAACTAGATCTACTTGGGCCAGCCAGCCTCTTTATAGTCAGACCTTTATTGACATTATTGTTTAGATATGGAATTAGAAGGAAAGCAGTCTGTACTCCAATGAATATGCAGGAATAATCTACATTCAGTTTGCTGAAACTTAGAGAAACTGATACGGTATATATTTCGATATATACCTAGAATATTTGCAATTTCTTTTAGAAATGGAGCTTTACATTTGTTTATTTTGTGTGGGGGGTATGGACAGTGTCATGCATTGCTATAGCGTGTATGTGGAGGTCAGAGGGCACATTACAGTGTGCAGATTCCAGGGACCAAGCTCTGAGATTGTGTGTGTGTGTGTGTGTGTGTGTCTAGTCTGTTGTTTTGTAAAGACATTTTCACTTGAGTATACTATATACTTTGACCATATTTATTCCCTTATTTCCACCCCCTCTAACTAGTCCTCTCCCTAGTCATCGACTTCAATGTTTATATAATACATAACTATGAATAGGCATATTATGTTTACAGATTAGACTCCACTAGAGAGAACATGGGTATTCGTTGATGACCTCCTGTTTCATCCATTTCTTCATTAATTACATAATTTCATTCTTTTTATAGTTTAGTAAAGTTCCTTATCACACTTTCATTATCTATGTACCTATGAATGAATACCTGGATGATTGCCTAACTTGTCTATCCTAAATAGTGCTTCAATATAAACATGCATATTTTCTTGTAACATAACAGACTATATTCTTTCACTGGAATGAAATGCCTAAGGCTATGTACTTTATTAAGAATAGATTTTAGGCCACAGTATGGAAGCTGAAAGTACAAGGTTGGGTAGCCCCATCAGCTCAGCATCTGGCAAGGGCTTCATGGAACACAGTATCTCGATGGTGATGTGGGAGTGATTTCTTACTAATAAAGAAACTGCCTAGGCCCATTTGATAGGCCAACCCTTAGGTAGGCGGAGAAAACAGAACAGGATGCTGGGAGAAAGAAGCTGAGTCAGGGAGTCACCATGATTCTCCCACTCCAGACAGATGCAGGTTAAGATCTTCTCTGGTAAGCCACCTCGTGGCTACACAGATTATTAGAAATGGGTTAGATTTCTATTAATATGTAAGAGCTAGCCAATAAGAGGCTACAGATAATGGGCCAGGCAGTGTTTAAAAGAATACAGTTTCCGTGTAATTATTTTGGGCATAAGCTAGCCATGCGGGCGGCCGGGTGCCGGGGACGCAGCCCTGCCACTCCTAACACTACACGATGGCAGGAGTGTATGTGAAGAAGCTGAAAGACAAGACAGACTAGGGAGAAGGGGTTAGGCTTGGTCCTTTACTCTGCAAGTACAGCATGAGTTCCTGTGGAGAGAAGGTCCCCAGTGGCTTATCACCTTCACTGAGCCTCACTCTTACAGGTTCCTACAACCTGCTAATGCTTTCAGCAAATCAGCCCTTAGGGGACAAACCACATCTACACCATAGGAATAATGATGGTTTCACATGTTTATCACCTCTTTTCCAACTTCAATTTGATATATCCAACAAAAAAATAAAATTGCAGTAGTAATTATACATTTTCTTATGCTGACACCAGTCTCAAGTGTTTTGGGTGAAGATCTAGCTCCCACAGGTGCTTTTGTGGGTGAGGCTGCTTTTAGCACCATGTAAATAACTGGGATTCCGGGATTAATTCCCACCGTTGCCCAGCTCAAAAAGAATAAAGCTGGACATGACAATGGTGCAGCTCTAGACTGAGGTTTCTCAACCTTGGCATTTTTGCCATTTTGAGCCAAACTACTCTCTACTGGTTAGTATAAATAAATAAATAGGAGGATGGCCAAAAATAGAAGGGTTGCTGGATACCGGGAGGGATGTGCAGGGCAGAAGGAAGGTGGATGGTCACGATGACTCGGTTTTCATGCATGCACATCCAACACCTAGTTCCATTCGTTTATTAACTAATATGTATTGCTAATTATACTGTTTCTAATGATAGGAATTCTGAATGGTTTTCTTCAGCAAGTAGATTTCTATGACAGGAAGCTTATAAAAAGCAGAAAAAATGATTCGTTTATTTATCAGTGTTTAGAGCAGGGATCATCTAACATTTCCCATGAAGGGCCAAATAGAAAATATTTAGACTTTGTAGATGACACTGTTGTTACAGCTGCTTTACTCTGACAGTTTACCAAAAAATAGCCTAAGTCTAGTCTTGAGGGCCCTTGTGTTCCAATAAAAATTCAATTATCATAAAAACATACATTTCATATATGCTTTGATATTTTTGCAAGCCATTTTGAAGTACAAAAGTGTTTTGAAGGGGAACTTGGATATAGATCACTTTGACTTTCAGGCCTTGCAATGATGGAAGGCAGATTGGATGTGCATCATTGTCCATAGATTTGCTGGACAGAGGTTCAGAGTAATGAGGCAGGAGGATTGCCATGAGTTTAAGGTCTCCCTGGGCTACATAGTAGGACAGATCTCAAAATAAAGTAAATCTTTAAGAGCTTGTAGCTTGGCTGACAAGATGGCTCAGCAGATTAAGAACACTTACAGCCAAGCTTCAGTCCCTGGAGAGAAGGATTGGTCCCTCAAAAGCTGTTCTCTTAGCTCTGAAAGTCATCATTTGTTGAAACTTCTAGCTTGTGCCAGGTGTGGTAGCAAACACCTGTAATCCCAGCACTTGGGAATTAGAGGCAGGAGACGCAGAAATTTAAGATCAGCCTTAGCTACATAGTGAGTGAGTTTGAGACCAGCATGGACTATGGGAGGTTTATTGCCACCCAAAGCTGTAACTCTCTTATGGCCTTATGGCTAGTTTGCTCACTGTCTTGCTGTTAAGAGCAAGCATGACATTACATAGTGTTTCCCAAACAACTGACAGAGGTGCAAGAAGGAGAATGTGACTGACTAGATAACATCCCAGGTGGAACACCTGTCCAAACCCATGTTCACTTCATTCTCGGGCTCCAAACTTGCTCCTCCTGGAAACTGGTGCTAGTTAGATCAAAAACACAATGAGACACCGTTGGTAACATAGAGAAAAATCTGACATAAAAAGACAAGGCCATTCAGGGAAAACCACTGCATCAACTGGCAGGAAGTCCAAATTCAGCTGTAGCACAGCAGCTCTTACCACGCTGTTGAATCCACTTAGCAAAGTCTGGATGCATGAAAGGGAAGGTGAGCTGGTCTCCCCCACACTGGGTAACAGCCATGGTCCTTGGCAGGTACTTAGTCATATGTAGAAATCAGTTGAGAAACCCAGCACAGCCTTTTGTTGTTGTAAGTTACTACAAGAATTAACATGCACTATCATTCAGTCAAGGGTTAGCCGTGAAGTCGAGGTCAGCCTTGCTGCAGCTTATATAACAGAAAGAAACAAGCAAAACCACCAAGTCTCCCATTTTTATCAGGGACTAAAATGTCATCAGCCTTAGTCCTCTCTCCACAGAGTTTCTTCAGAGTGAGAAGTAACAGTAAGCACAGGAAAGGTCCATGACTAAGAACATTCATCACAGGGTTATTTATGAAAAGAAGTAATTAGAAACCACATAAATTTAATTTAAAAGGAATGGTTAAGCAATAGTACTTGATGGAATAAAACTCAAGACGTTAAAATCAAAGATCATACATCCAAATGCCAGCTGAGGAAATAGCTTAGTGGTAGAGTGTTTCCCAGGATTCAGTCCCCAACATGACGTGTGTGTGTGTGTTTCAAATAGTTTCATTTATTAAAACATATGTGGAAAAGTACCAAAAAAATATATCTTAACCATATATTTGCATTTTCTAAATTGTATTTAATGAGTATTCTTTACTCTTAATAATGTTAAATTATCAAATATAAAATACCTTATTTTGTTAGTCTTCAATGCATCTGCCTAAAGTAAAACAGGTACCAATCAATGTCCAAAAGCAGTGGTTGGTTCTCAACCTGTGGATCACAACCCTTTAGAAATTGAGACCCTTTCACAGGGATCACCTAAGATCACTGAAAAACAAATATTTACATTACAGTTCATAACAGCAAAATTATAGTTATGAAGTAACAATGATAAGAATTTTATGGGTGGGGGCCACCATAATATGAGGAACTGTATTAAAGGATTGCAGCATTAGGAAGGTTGAGAACACTGTCCTAAAGTAAAGTTTTTAAGAGCCAGATGGATTTTAAAGCGAGAACTTCAGAAGAAGAAAAAAAAATTTCTAAGGAAACCCTGGCATCACTGGAGAGAAAGAGCAGGAGAGGGGAAGGAAGGAAATAGAGACAAAAGAAAAGGGAAGGGAAGGGTGAAAGAAACAGTCAAAGCACACAGAACTTCTTAGGGAAGCAACCTGGTCTTCCAGCAGCCAAGTATAAATGCAGTCCATGAACAGCTTCTCTTAGTCGAAAGGACTTTAATATAGAACTTAACCCCCGCCCATTCACGGTGCTCCTAGCACATGCTAGGCAAACATTCTATGACACTCAAAAATCATTTTTAAATATCCCTACCTCAAAATTATTTTAAAATAAATATTTCCACCTGAATTTTAAGAACAATGTGTTCAATTCTGACAGGAGCTGGTGAGTGCTACAATCCTACTCCATGTCTTTGTTATTTCAATATCAAGTAGCCTACAGTATTTTTCAAAAAACACTCCCACTGTTTATTTTCAAGTACAATTGCCCATCCGTATCTTATCTCCAAGCAGCTTTAATTTCAGACTTCTGTCATAAAATCTTTGCTCTGAAGTTAGTAAGGTTGGAGGGGAGCCATGAAAATAAAACGAGTTGAAGAAAGATGGGATTCTCGTGGTATTTCTTTACACCTTCATAAAACAAAAAAGCATATAACCTTTACTGTTTTGTGACCTATGACTCTAAATGTCACAAACAAACAGTTAAAATAAAGGCAAGATTTGGACGGGCATGTTAGTTAGGTCTGAGGAAGAGGCCCAGTGGCTAAAGCACCTGGCCAGTAAGCATGGTGACCTGAGTTCAGATCCTCAGGGACCACATAAAAGCCAGGCAGGCATGAGGGTCACATAATCTCACCACTTAGGAGACAATGAGAGGGATCCCAGGGGCAAGTTGGACAGATACATTAGCCAGATTTGGCAAATGGTAAGATCAGTGAGAGACCCTGCCTGAATAATGGAAGTGGTGAGCATTTGGGGGAAGCACCTGCTGTCAACTGCAGACCTCCTCATGTGCATGTACACACATGTGCACACCCCCCACACACACCCCACATACATGCACCAAAGAGAAGTGCGTCTTCTAGGAAACTTGAAAGCACGCTGAGGCAGAGTCACAAATGATGTCTGTTGCTGGAATCAGCTGATGCTCCACAGTCTCACCCTGTCCCTCCTCCACAACTTTATGCCTCATGCATTAGTTCTGGATTCATTTTTATAAATAGCTATGAAAAATTGTAGCCACTGAGTAAGATAAACATGAAGGTCCACTTACATAAGCACAGCACATTTTTATTTCATTTCACTGTCTTAAAATACTTTATTTATAGTAAAGATATGAATGTTAAGTTGGGATTTTACTCTGAACATGGCTTAATTATTTTTTTATCTGTTTACTTACAGGACTTTGGAGATGTTGGTTCTCTCAGAATGGTTCATTTTGGTTTGCTATAAATCATTTGAAATTCCAAAAAGAAACCTGATGTAGGAAGTCCTTCTGTATGTGCATTGCTTTTATTGGTTAATGAATAAAGAATCTGCATTGGCCTGTGGTAGGGCAGAGTAGAGCTAGGATGGGAAAACTAAACTGAATGCTGGGAGAATGATGGAGGAGTTAAGAGAAGCCATGTAGCCCTGCTGGAGACAGACACCAGACGGAACCTTGCCAGTAAGCCACAGCCACGTGGCAATACACAGATTAATAGAAATGGGTAAAATAAAGATGTAAGAGATCAGCAATTAAGAAACTAAAGCTAATAGGCCAAGCAGTGATTTAAATAATACAGTTTCTGTGTGGTTATTTCTGGGCTGAACAGCCAGGATAAAACAAGCGGCCTTCTACAACAGAAACCCACCTTTTTTTCATATCTTTTATATTGCCCTGATATAATACAAATCTCCATGTATGGATTTTAATAGAAGGAGAGATGGTACATGCAGCACAGCATAACAATAACAAAGTGACCCCCCAAAAAGTCCTTAACCACTTATTTCCCTAATATGTGTACTTCTTAAAAGTCATAAACTATACATCATTTGGAGCATCAGAGGTAGATGCTCTTTTTCTCCCTCATCTTTTAAATTTTTTCTCCTTTGGGGGCTGGAGAGATGACTCAGCAGTCAAGGGCACTTATTCTTGCAGAGGACCCAGGTTCATCCAGCACCCATATGGTGGCTCATGGCTATCTATAACTCCAGTTCTAGGGGATCCAGTGTCCTCTTCTGACCTCCTCAGGCACCAAACACAGACACGTGGTATGAGCAAAATCACCCATACATATATAACAAAATAAATCTTTACAAAAATTCCTTCTTCTGGTCTTGTTTATATTGCTAATTTATTTGTTTACATTACTAATTTATATTATTAATAAAATGTTTATTAAGCAAAAGTTTGTGTCCAGACCTACTGAAACAGACATTTCTCCATCACAGCTTCTTGTTGAGGAACTGGTACCCTTGCCACAGTGAGCTGTTCTCAGGTCACACTCCATCACTCATTGCCCTGCAAGGGCTGGAACTCAAGGCCAATAACCCCCTGGAGGAATGCAGCTGTGCCTTCTCTCTAACACACCTCAGGACCACCTGCCCAGCATGGCATTGTACCAAGTGGGCTGGGCCTTTCCACATCAATTATAATAATCAAGAAAATGCCCTACTGGCCTGCAGAAAGGCCATCTAGGGGAGGCATTTCTCAGCTGAAGTTCATCGTAGATAACTCTAGCTTGTGCCAAGTTGACAAAAAAACAAAACCAATCATGACACCAATTTCACATGTCTCTGAAGTAATTAACTCAAACATAGTAAACTAAATTTAGTCACAAGAATCTAGTGTGGGGGCTGGAGAGATGACTCAGTGATTGAGAGACCTTGCTGCTCTTGCAGATGAACTAAGTTTAATTAATTCCTAGTGCACATTAATAAACCGCATTGGGAATAACAAATTTTAAATGATTTTTGTTGTTTATTGAAAGACCAAGTGGCCAAAACTATGATATTATACTTTCTTTTACTATGATTTTAAATGTTAGTAAAGGAGTTAAAGTTATACCAGTCTGGTATATGGGCTGAGTTAAAGACATTTGGAGGAAAAACAGTAGCAAATAGTAGTTATGAAGAAGCAACAAAAATAATTTTACATGAGGAACTGTATCAAAGGATTGCAGCATTAGGAAAGGTGAGAACCACTGCGGTAGAACAAAAAGAATTAAGCATACTCAAGAGGAGTAGAGAGTAAGAAATAAACTGAGGGCTGAAGTCAATAAAATAGAAGCAGAAAATACAAAGAATCAATAAAACAAAGAGTTGGTTCTTTCAGAAAATCAACAAGATAGAAAAACCCTTATCCAAACTAATTTTTTAGTGAGGCAGAGAGAGAGAATATCCAAATTAACAAAATCAGAAATGAGAAGGGGTGTTGTGGGATTCCCCTCTGTATGCTATGAATATTTTTATTACCACTGGTTAATAAAGAAGCTGTCATGGCCTTTGGCAGGGTAGAATATAGGTAAGTGGGAAAACTAAATTGAATGTAGAGAGAAAGAAGGAGTCAGGAAAATGCCAGTCAGCCACCAGCAAAACAAGACATGTAGAAAATGAGTTAATGCCACGGCCATGTGGCAATACATAGACTAATAGAAATGGGTTAATACAAGGTATAAGAGCTAGCTAGAAATTCGCCTGAGCTATCAGCCAAACAGTGTGTAATTAATATAGTTTCTGTGTGATTACTCGGGTCTGGGAAGCCAGGAAACAAAGTGTAGTCTCTGTTTACAAAGGGGAACATAAAAAGACATGCCAAGGAAGTTCAGAGAATCATGAAGACATACTTTAAAAAAACTATACTTCATCAAATTGGAAAATCTTAGAGAAATGGATAATTTTCTCCATAGGTACCACTTACTAAAGTTAAATCAAGATCAGATAAATAATTTAAATAGACCTATAACCCCTAGTAAAATAGAAGCAGTCGTTATAAACTCTCTCAACCACAAAAAGTCCAGGAACAGATGGTTTTAGCACAGAATTCTGTCAGACTTTCAAAGAAGAGTTAATGCCAGTACTCCTCAAAGTATTGCACAAAATAGAAACAGAAGGAATATCACAACATTCATTCTATGATGCTATAGTTACCCAGATACCCAAACCACATAAATATCCAAGAAAGAAAGAATTTCAGACCAATCTCCCTCATGAACATAGATGTAAAAAAATAAAATACTTGAAAACTGAATTCAAGAACATATCAAAAAGATCATCCACCACATATCACCAGATATGCAAAGATGGTTTATTATATGAAAATCAACAAATGTAATCTACCATATAAACAAATGAAATAAACCACAAGATCATCTCATTAGATGTAGAAAAATATTAGACAAAGTCTAACACTCCTTCATGATAAAAAGTCCCTGAGAGATTAGAGATAACAAGGGATATGCCTCAACATAATAAAGCTAGTTTACATCAAATCTATAGCCGACATCAAATTAAATGGAGAGAAACTCAAAGCAATTCTACTAAAATTCAGGGACAAGACAAGGTCTACTCACTCCATAATTTTAGCAACTCCACATCCAATAGAGGTGTTATATATTAAAACACAGCAGGAAGGAGTCATGCCATATAACAGGGCTCACATGGGAGACTTACTGGCAGAGGAGAGAGAAGGTGTTGAAAAAGAGGCAGAGACCGGTCTCTGGGGACAAGAATGGTGAAAGAGAAAGAGCCAGGAGGTGTACCAGGCCAGCCTTTTATAAGGGAAAGTAGCTAACATGTACAGGGTACTCTTAGTGGCTGCAGCCGAGGATGTATTCTGTCAGGACCCAAAGGGAGGCCAGTACAGATGCCTGAATACTAACATTCCTCCCTTTTGTTTACTAAAAGAACGTGAGGCTCTTGGCCATTCTTATAGTATGTGTCAGATAGAATCACAGAGTTGTTTTGATTTGCATTTCTCTGATGACTAAGGATGCTGAGCATTTCCTTAAGTGTCTTTTCAGCCATTTTAGATTCCTCTGTTGAGAGTTCTCTGTTTAGGTCTGTACCCCATTTTTTATGGATTATTTGTTCTTTGTATATTTTGGATATTGGCCCTTTATCTGATGAGGGGTTGGTGGAAGTGCAAACTGGTACAGCCCCTTTGCATATCAGTATGATGATTTCTCAGAAAATTAGGAAACAACCTTCTTCAAGACCCAGCAATACTACTTTTGGGTATATACCTAAAGGATGCTTAATCGTACCACAAAGCCATATGCTCAACTATGTTCATAACAGCATTGTTTGTCATAGCCAGAACCTGGAAACAACCTTAATGCCTCTCGACCAAAGAACAGATAAGGAAAATGTGGTACATTTACACAATGGAGCACTACACAACGGAAGAAAATAATGACATCTTGAAATTTTCAGGCAAATGAATGGATCTAGAAAACATACTGAGTGAGGTAACCCAGACCCAGAAAGACAACTATCATATGTATCACCCATAAGTGGCTTTTAGACATAAAGCAAAGAAAACCAGCCTCCAATTCACAATCCCAGAGAACCTAGACAGCAATGAGGACCCTAAGCGAGACTTACATGGGAAGTAGAAAATAACAAGATCTCCTAAGTAAATTGGGAGCATGGGAAAGAGTAGAAGTGAAGGGGAGACGAAGAGAGGTGAGCAGAGAAAATGTATAACTCAATACAATCAATTTTTAAAAAGGAAAAGGTTTAAAAACAAACTTGAGTTAGAATGGGGTAGCAGGTAAGGTGGGGATGAGGACACTGTGATCTGGAGACTGCTTCTTGCTTTGAGATTCCATCTTATGCTTGTCAGAATGACTAAAATCAAAAACACAGGTAATGGCTCATGCTGACAAGGATGTGGAGCAAGAGGAACACTCCTCAGTTGCTGGTGGAAGTGCGAATTTGGATAGCCACTATGGAAATCAGTACGGTGGTTCCTCAGAAGGATAGAAATAGATCTACCTTAAGATCCAGCTATAACCACTCTTGGGCATATACCCAAAGAACACTTCATCCTACCACAAGGACACTTGCTCAAGCATATTCATTACAGCTGTATTTATAATAGCCAGAAACTGGAAACAACCTAGATTCCCTCAACAGAAGAATAGATAAATGTGGTACATTTGCACAATGAAGTATTGTCCAACTGTTTAAAAAATGACATCATGAAATTTGCAGGCAAATGGATGGAACAAGGGAAAAAAATCATCTTGAGTGAGATAACCCAAACCCAGAAAATAAATATGGCATGTATTTAGTTATAAGTGGACATTAGCAGTAAGGTAAATGATAACCAAGATATAATCCATAGATCTGGAGAGGGTGAAGAGGAAGAGTCGGGGGCACATGTACCTCCCTGGGTGGGGCAAATAGAAGAGACTTTTGGGTAGACTCGAGGTGCGTGGGGATGAGAGGGGAGAGTCAGGTGAGAGGAATGGGAGGAAGAAGACAGTGTAGGGAGAAAATGACTGGAATTGGGGTCTTGCGGGGGGACTGGAAACCTAGGGCAGTGGAGACTTCCTGGAATCTGTGCAGGAGATCCTGAGGAAGACTTCTAGTAATGGGACATAGGGACTCTCAACAAGCCATCTTTTGTCACCAGGTGAGGCTTCTCGTGGCATGGCTGGGTTGCATTCAATTGAGTTGGTGGCCAAGGAGACCCATTTGGAATCCCCAAGCAACCCAAGCTATCGCTAAGACTAAGGGTTGCTCTCTGCAAACTGGCAGTAGGACAACACGCACAGAACTCATTGACATGGAGAAGTCGAGCTGGTGCCTACATGGAGCCTTTCACCTTCGTAGTCTAGTCTCTTTCGTGAAGGAAAGTACTCTGAAGGCAATGGAAAGCAAAATGTAGAAACCTACCCAGCCATAAAACCTTTCACCTACAATCTGTTTTGTAGTAGTGGCATAGAACTTGTGGGAATAGCCAATGTCTGATTTGACTTAAGGCCCACTCCACAAGAAGGAACCTGTCTTAGTTTGGATTTCTATCACTGTGAAGACACACCATGACCACAGCAACTAATATAAAGAAAATGTTTAATTGGGGTGGCCCACTTACAGTTTCAGAGGTTCAGCGGGCAGCATGGTGGCATGCGGGCAGATGAGGTGCTAGAGGAGTAGCTGAGAGTCCTACATCTTTTAGGCAACAGGAAGACAACTGAGACACTAGGCCGTATCCTAAGCATAGGAAACCTCAAAGTCCACCCCACAGTGACACACTTCCTCCAACAAGACCATACCTACTCCAATAAAGCTACACCTCCCAATAGTGCTGCTCCCTATGAGATTATGAGGGGCAATTACATACAAGCTACCACATTTTACTCCTTAGCCCCCATAAGTTTGTAACAATATTATAATGCAAAATTCATTCAGTTCAACTTCAAAAGGCCCCATAGTCTATCACAGTTTCAACAATGTTTTCAAGTCCAGAGTTCAAAGTCTCTTCTGAGATCCATGCACTCTCTTAACTATAATCACCTGTAAAATCAAAGTCAAAAAGCAGATCACATACTTCCAACAGATAATGACACAGATATACAGTACCATTCCAAAACATAGGAAAGGGAGCAGAGTGAAAATACTGGACCAAAGCAAGACTGAAAACCAACTGGGCAAACTCCAGACTCTGCATCTCCGTGTCTGATGACAAGACGCGCTTCAGATCTCCAAATCCATTCAGCTTTGTTGGCTGCAACGTACTTCTTTCTCTTGGACTGTGGACTGTTCCACTCCAACAGCTTTCATCCGCAGGTATCACATGACTCTGGCATCACTAACATCTTGGGATCTCCAAGGCAATCTAGGCTTCTCCTTCATAGCTTCATGCAATAGCTTCTCTAGGTCCCCATTCAGGAATACCCCTGACACAGGCCTGACTTCAGTGGCTTTCCTTAGGGGCAAATTTCATAGCACCTCTCTTCTATCCTTAATTCCAGAACTGTGTGGCTGAAACTGCCAAATTCTGCTGCTTACTGGGGCTGGAACATGACCCACTAATTCAATTACATTTTTTCCTGGACTTTCTGTCCTTCACTGCCTAAGCTTGGATGCCCTGAAATTGGATCTCCAAACCAGGCTGGCCTCAGACTTAGAGATCTGCCAGCCTCTGCCTTCCCAGTGCTGAGATTAAAGGTGTGCCCCACCACACCCAGATCTAAGCTTTTCTTTAGTTTCATTCTACAAGTTGGAAACCTAGCTGGGAACTTAGGTGGGATCTTGCCTTGAGGTCACCTTTCTCTTTATTCCATTTCTTATCTGTTCATCTCCTTGAACAGTAGACTTAGCCCCCTCCCACTTCCTAGTACTTTTTTCCTCCTCAAAATTTTCATTTTTGCAATTTACCCTGCTGAGCTTGCTTCTTTTCATTATAAATATTAATTAGAGTTACCACTAATAACCACATGTCAGAGTCTATACTAGGCTGTTTTGAGATTTCTTCTGCCAACAGAGTTAATCCAAAGCATTTCACTTTAGCCTTAGGCAGACTCTTTGGACAAGAGCAAAAAAAGTCTCTAGGCTACATTCTAACAATTCTTCTCCTCTCAAACCTCTCCATCCCCACAGCTCATGAAATCACATTCAGCACCACTGTCTTCCATGTTTCTACTAGTGTGGCCCATTAAGCAGTGCTTAAAGCATTCTTTTTTTTTTTTTTTTTTTGATTTGACAACATATTTTTATTTGCTCTTCAGGTTTTCATATTTTTTTAATTTTTTTATATTTTTTTATTGAGAAAAGGAAAAAAAAAGTTTCTGCCTCCTCCCAGCCTCCCATTTCCCTCCCCCTCCTCCCAACCTTCTCCCCCTCTCCCCACTCCTCTCCCCCTCCCTCTCCAATCCAAAGAGCAGTCAGGGTTCCCTGCCCTGTGGAAAGACCAAGGTCCTTCCCCCTCTGTCCATGTCTAGGAAGGTGAGCATCCAAACTGGCTAGGCTCCCACCAAGCCGGAACATGAAGTAGGATCAAAACCCCGTGCCATTGTCCTTGGCTTCTCATCAGCCCTCATAGTTCGACACGATCAGAGAGTCCGGTTTTATCCCAGGCTTTTTCAGTCACAGTCCAGCTGGCCTTGGTGAGCTCCCAATAGATCAGCCCCACTGACTCAGTGGGTGGGTGCACCCCTCGTGGTCCTGATGCTTTCCTAACCCAAACTCCTAAGGTCCATATTACTCCAAACAGAAACATGGTCAGGCCTAACACAGCAATACCCCAGTCCTTATGTTAATCCCATTGGTGATGAATAAGACCATTACCACAATTTAAAGCCAAATTGAAGCAAGTTTTTAATTAAATAATGGTCAGGTGAATGGGCTCTGGCCAAGTCCACACCCAGGTTCCCGGAAAATAGCCCTGAAGCAAGTTTTACAAGGACTTAAGAAAGATGCATATCACATCAGGCCCAATTAGGGATAAGTATATGTGTTTCCTGTCTGCATATCTCCTGCTCACCTGTGATAAAGCAAATCTGGTGCAGATGAATCAAACACACTTGTGTAGGGGAGTTAAAACCCTGGCTCATTATCTCCCATAAACAATAGCCTCCAGCATCTCAGGAAGTATCTGTCCTTCCGTTTGCAGATCAGGGACATTTTTTGTTTGAAGGATTTCTAAGGAATACCAATTAAAACGTAAAATGTAACTTTGTCTCTCACACCCAGCTCTCACAACTTCTTAGTTTGGGTTTCTGTTGCTGTGAAGAGATACCATGACCACAGCAACTCTTAACAAAGAAACATTCAATTGGGTGACTCACTTACAGTTTAGAGGTTCAGTTCATTATCATCATGATGGGGAGCATGGCGGCATGCAGCCAGATGTGGTGCTGCAGTAGCCAAGAGTCCTGCATCTTGTAGGCAACAGAAAGTAGACTGAAACACTGGGTGGTATCCTAAGTATAAGAAATCTCAAAGTCCACCCCCACAGTGACACACTTCCTCCAATAAGGCCATACCAACTCCAACAAAGTTACACCTCCTAATGCTGCTACTTGCTATGAAATTATGGAGTTCGATTACATTCAAACTATCACAGAATCCATACCCAACACTGCTTGGGTAACCAAGAACCAGAGACTAGATAGCCCAGTGATGTAGGATAAAACCAAACACTACTGGTCTTTAAAAACAAAAATGTATCAACAAAATGATACCTTATGATATTCTGCTATACTCATAGATCACTACCTTATGCAATCATAAGCAGAGAGGTTTCTTCCGTCAGCAGATGGGAACAGATGCAGAGACTCACAGTCACACATTACATGAAGAGAGAATCTAAATGGGAGGTCTCCATCAAATATCTCCCCTCAGAGCTCAAGAAATCTTTCAGAAGATAAAGCAGAAATATAAGAGCCAGAGAGGGTGGAGGACACCAGGAGAACAAGACCCTCTGAATCAACTGAGCAAGGTGCATATGAATTCATAGAGACTGAAGCAGCAAACACAGGGCCCACATGGGTCGACGCCACACCTCTGAGTATATATTATAGCTCTTAGCTTGGTGTTTTTATGAGACTCTTTATTGTGAGAGCAAGTGGGTCTCTGATATCTGTCATCACTCTGTTCAACTTTGATATGATAGTTTTTTCCTTCACTTATTATATTTTATTTTGTCATGCTTGGTTCTTGTCTCCTAGAAGCCTGTTTTTTTTTTTTTTTCTGAATGAGAGACAGAAAAGGAAATGGATCTGGAGAGGAGGGAGGTGGGAGAAACTGACAGGAGAGAAGGGAGGAAACTAGAATCGGGATACATTGTATGAGAAAATAATCATTGTCAATAAAAGGAGCATTACTTTCCAAATCCATTTTCTTGAAAATTTCATGTCTTTATGGCTGAATAAAATTGTTTTTTTAACGTTGCAACCCTGCAGTGGTGGTGCACTCCTTTAATCTCAAAACCAGGAGGCAGAGGCAGGCAGATCTCTGAGTTTGAGGCCAGCCTGGTCTACATAGTGAGTTCCAGGATAGCCAAGGCTACACAGAGAAACCTTGTCTCAAAACAAAACAAAAAACAAAGAAGCAAACAAAACAAAACAAAAACAAGTCGTCCAGACAGATTGGACTATTCCTAGAAATGTAAAGTCCTGCAATCACTTGAAGACAGCAGGAAAGTTCTTCAGAAACTCCCGATAGAGTACTGTACGCTCCTCATTACCTCTGTCTAAAGAACTCCAATAGGCAACTGCACTTCCATGTCAAATGCAGTATTATTTATAACAGGGAAAAGGTAGACTACCCAAATGTCCCCCAACAGATGCATGGGTAAATAAAATGTGGTGTATACACATACACATTGGGATGTTCGGCTTCGAAAGGAAGGCAGTTCCCACATATGCTACAACACAGATGGACTGACGTTGACGACGTGGTGCTAAGGGAAATACACCAGTCACAAAAAGACAAGTATATCATTCCATTGAGAGGAGGTATCGAGAGGAGTCAAATTCATAGACGCAGCGAGCAGATCTGTGAAGCCATGGTTGAAGGGACAGGAGAAGCAGGACTGTTTGTTAGGTGCCTATAGAGACTTGGTACTTCATGATCAAAACATTCTAGAGGTTGATTTCACAGCAAGGCGGATGTACTTAACCTACTGAACCACACACTTAGAATGAATGAAGATGGTAAATTGTATGTTGTACTTAATTTGGCAAAAATTTAAAATATGTAGTTGTGATGATGACTTTGAAGGCTCTGAAATAAAGCCCATTGAGATCTACTTTCTCTTGTACTCACTCCAAAAAATGAAGAGTAAGATTTGGCTAAGGCTACTTTTACACTTTAACCACTTAGAATTATAGCCTGAGTTTTATAATTATCAATTTGCAGTTTTAAGATTTATAGAGCTGGCCAGTGGTGGTGCACCCCCTTTAACTCCAGCGCTTGGGAGGCAGAGGCAGGTGTATCTCAGAATTCTAAGTCAGCCTGGTCTACAGAGTGAGTTTCAGAGCAGCCAGGGTTATATAGAGAAACTCTAACTTGAAAGCAACAAAAAACAAACAAAAAAATTCATGGAAAAATTGCAGAAAGAATAAGAAAATACCTGTAGTTGGCAGTAGTAGCACATGTCTTTAATCCCAGCACTTGGGAGGCAGAAGCAGGCAGATCTCTGTGAGTTCGAGGCCAGCCTGGTCTACAAAGTGAGTTCCAGCCAGGACTGTTTCACAGAGAAACCCTGACTCAAACAAATAAATAAATAAATAAATAAATAAATAAATAAATAAATAAGAAAAAGAAGAAAATAACTGTAACTAATAAGCAACTATATCAAGATTGCAAAATGCGAAGCTAATGAAAGTCAATCAGTTTCTATATTCAAACACAAAACAAACAGATTCTGAACTTAAGAAAACAATCTTTAATGTTGGGGACATGGTTCCTGGTGCTTACCCAGCAGGCACAAGGCCTTAGTCAATCCTCAATGATGCACACATACACAGACACAAACAAAAACTCCCCAGAATAAGATGCTGAAGTATAAGCCTAGCAAAGTGATAAGATCTATCCAATGAAAATAGAAGATTCTGATCAAAGAACCAAATAAATATAAAAACATTGCATGTTTATGGTTAGGGAGACTCTCTACTTTCCAGAGATCAGACCCTCCCAACTTAAGCTATAGAGTCATCCAATTCCAAACAAAACTTCACAAATGATAGGGACCGACAAGCTGATTCTAATGTTTACATGGAGAGGCAAAAGGACCAGCCTGGTCAACACAATATCCAAGAGAAGAAGCTGAAAATCCCACTGCTCAGATTTAAAACCACCATAAAACCCCAAGACTGAAAACATCCTGGTATTGGTGAAGGAAGAGGTCAACAGATCAATGGAATAGAAATACACTCATCATTTATATAGTCAACATTCCTTTGACGAAGGACACCAAAGGTAATACAATGGACAAAATGAAAGACACTTCAAAAATGGTTTGGAACAAACGGATATCCACATAGGAAAAAGAGACAACAACTCTGTAGGCAAACATTACAGCCTTTGCAGAGAGCAGATGTAAAATCTAAAGCTGTGACATCCTTAATCGTCACGGAGGACCTTAGATCCCAGAGTCACCCAGTGGCCTGGCTTTAATTGAGAGGGAGAAACAAAGGGACACATGGGGATTGCTAGCCCACCAGTCAATGAATCAACAAGCTCCAGGTTCTGTGAGAGAATGAACTCTCTTTACATTGTCTGGAGAAAAAAGGTGGAGATCAAATGAGGAAGAGCCAACATTCACTGCTCGTTTCCACGTGCACATGGAAATGTAATAAAATTCCTTATAAGATAATGTTGGAGAAAATTTAAATGGCCTTGGGTTTTAAACGCAACACCAAGGGCAAGATTCATGAAAGAAAGAACTGACAAACTGTATTTCATTAAAATTAAATCAGTATATTCTGAAATAGACAGTATAAAAAGCATGAACATACAAGCCAAGCTTCCAGAAGATGGTAGAGGACACCCACCCACAGACTGTTACAGTCTGGGAATAATCTGGGCTATCTGGAGTACAACTATCCTAAGAGGTGGGGGATGGTGGAAAAGTACTGGTTTTAGTAGAAAGTAAAATAGGAAAGCTCCTAGTGTAAAACAGAAGGAGAAAGAATTCCTTCTGAGTAGTTAGCCCCATTTGGCAATATTCTCCTCCCAGAAAAGGAGTTCACGAGGAGACTGTGGGAACCGTAGCTGAGAACAAAGAGAAAGACTCAAAAAACATGCACCGTACTTTAGTAACAAGACAGAACAGAAGGAGACAGAAGCTGCACAAGGTAGGGGCACCTGGAAAGAGGTTACTCTATTTCTTTTATTTCTGTTTTTAATTTTTGTTCTTTTGTATCACTGGCTGTCCTGGAACTTGTTTTGTAGACCAGGGTGGCCTCAAACTCACAAAGATCTGCCTGCCTCTGCCTCCCAAGTACTGGGATTAAAGGCGTGTGCCACCACACCCAGCTACTCTATTTCTGTATAAAGGACTTTCGCTATCCTTTTTCTTTTTTTTCTCCCAAGCCTACACACACACACACATATGTATGTATACATATGTATACATATATATATTAACACACTGTAAACCATTTAGAGGGTTTTTTGTCTTTGCTGTGTATCTCTCTTTTTCTGATCACACGAGTCTTTAATCTGCTTAGTGATACGGCTATGATTAAAGTTGCACTTTGGCAACTGGCTCCACCCCATTCCTTAGCTTTTTGAGAGTCTAACTTCATGGTGGAGGTACTGGCAGGAGCCACACTAGAAATTTCTACGACTATGCCACCACCAAGAGACTGGATTCTGGCTGTTCATGAACATCATTTAAGTGTTTGTTGGCAGAGCCTCTTAAAGAGACACCATGCAGTTTTTGGTGCTAACACTGAGTCAGGAAACCTTTCTTAAAAAACTGCACCTCTGCTCGCTGCCAGCAAACAGAGCCTCCTGGAGAAAAAAACGGTTACCGAGAAGTCATGCTTGAGTCTGTTCTTGTCTGTCTAGAATCCTTTTATTTAAAACTTTCTTAGGCTTTATGTGGAAATTCTTGTCAAATGTTGGGGTGGCATTACTTTTCCCTCCCGTTATTTCTCAGCACCTAATCCTAATCACAAGTATTATTCTTTGTTCATATCCATACTTTACTAACTTAGTGCACGG
This sequence comes from Alexandromys fortis, assembly GCF_014885135.2. Taxonomy (NCBI): domain Eukaryota; kingdom Metazoa; phylum Chordata; class Mammalia; order Rodentia; family Cricetidae; genus Alexandromys; species Alexandromys fortis. The sequence goes on from NW_026067920.1 coordinate 22,294,383, forward strand.
AGTACTATATATGTTCCTTTACTGCACAAAGAGCACTGGAGTTGAGAGACAATTATTGTAAAATGGGAATTATAGTATTTTCATAGGAGACTGAAGCTTCTGCAGTTAGTCCCCTAGTCTTGGAAGTACAGAGCATTTAACCTGAAGCCCTGAGCATGTGAGCTCAAGGTCCAACCACTGAGCTATCACCCCAGCCCAGAGAATTTAAAAACACTTCAAACTACTATAATTCAGCCTTATTTGATCATCATAAAAAACTTCCATTGAAAAAATATTAATTTTTTATAAACACAACCAGTGATCAAATCCTTGCTATATAAGACCTAATACAGAAAGACAAGAAATATGAGAAGCCAAAGCAACCTGGACAGTGACCCAAAATTCTCCTGTATCTTTGGAGCATTCATCTTCAGCCTACAGGCCGATAATATCCCATACTTTCCCTCAAAGCAGGAAATTTCAAAGACAGTTCCACCTATATTGGCAGTTTGTCGGTTACTTTCTTTTGTGTCCTGCAGATTGTCTGATAGACTCTTTTATGAAGCAGGAACCCTGAAGGATGGTCTCACCTTTAGGCAAGGTCAGCAGTCATTTCTCTGTGGGTCCTGCATGTCCAGTTCATATAGCATACCATCAAGTAGTCCAGGCAAGAGTAGTTTCTTATGAAAACAGCTAGCAAACTCCTCTTTGATGCCCATCATCCTCTTAAAGTAGCTTTGTGCTATCACGAGCAGATGTGTCTCACTGTCATGAAAAGTCCTAAGTTCTTAAAACATTTTAAATGCCATATTCTGTAAGTATCTGAAAGATTTGAATAATACCTACCTAACTGAAATATATCTCTATATATCTAGAAAACCTAACTAACATGACTACAAGCTTGAATATTATAGATGATTATCTATTAACCTATATTTCTTACTTATGCATTACATTTTAAATGAGCTAACAAACACAATACCTTAATCAAGAGCAGAAACATATACATAATAAAATTAACCTAAAATTTGTATCATAAACCAAGATCCATACCAATGCAAATCTCTATATCATATCCCTCTTTAAATGTAAAAAAACAATATTTGGGAATTTGAGTGTCATTCTCTCCAAACTGCTTCTTGTTTTTTGTTGGGCAAAGTAATTTGGGGGGGGGGGTGTTCATGGCAACCTTTCAGGGATCTTGGTCCATCAAACCACATTAGTCTGAAAGCAATCCACAGGTTCTCATCTTCTGTGAAAATAAAAGAAGAACCTCTTTTCCAAAGCAACATATCCTTAGACCCAAATTTTGAAGTCAAGATAACTTTAGAGTATATATGCTGGTTTAGTTTAACGGTCTATACAATAAAATGTCTCTTTGTGCTTAGTTCATTCTCCATCAAAAATTTCAAATAAAACACAATAGTATACATACTCCAGACTCTCTGTAAATTTTCCATCTTTATGTGACTTGTTTTTCTTTACTCCTTTTAATCTATGACTATCTGGACTCTGTCTCTTTAAAGACTTTGATTTATTTATTTTTTTAAAATGATTTATTTTTTCCAACTCTCTATTCTCCTTTTCTTCTCTCTCCCAAGCCTAGGTACACTTATCCAACACTGTGACACACTTAGAGGTCTTTTATGTCTTAATCTGTCCTGTTGTGTATCTGTAATACTTTTCTGTCCAGGAGTATTTCTTAAAATGCTAAGCACTTTTAAGGCTGCTTTGCCTTTTGGCTCTGCCCAGTCCAACATGGAGGGGTGGAGGTCCGTTTAGTATGAGCCATTCTTATAGCCCAATTTTCAGGCACACCACAGGTCTGTCTTGTTGCCATTAAGCAAGTTGTAGCACACTGCTCACAAACCCCATTTAAATGCTCAGCCTTCTGAAAGAGCCAGAGTTCGTGCTGGCAGCCTGACACAGAAAACTGCCATTCCAAAATGGCGCAGCTTTTTTTCTGCTAACGCTGAATCAGGAAACCTCTCTTAAAGAAGCCACAGCATTAAGCCATGCTTAACTCTGTTTTTTTTTTTTTTTCTTTCTAGAATTCCTTCCCAAACTCTCTCAGGTTTTAAGTGGATTTTAGTCAACCATATTGGCATGCCAATTTGTTGTATGATCTCCTATTTGTTTCCTGACACCTACAGGAAGACTCAGTCTTCTGAAATTCCTGTCTCAGGGGAGCTGACACCTCCTTCTGACCCCTGCAGGCACTAGGCATGCACACAATGCACAGACATACACATAGACAAAACACCCATACATACAAAACAATAAAAATAATTTTAAGACAGTTACATCCAGTAGTTGTGGTTGTTCCTAATATTCTACTTAGGGAACAATGTAGAGTTCATGCCAGCCACCCTGACTCCCTGGACTCAGAAACTACATTTTGAACTACACACTCAACTCTACCACACCCAAGTCCCACTTGAATGCTGCGAATGTTTTGACTGAAAGAATACAACCTATTTCTTTAAAATTCCAATTAACAAAATAAATGCAGATGCAAAAATACCAATACAGTAATATGAGAAACACAAATAAGTCAATATAACTCCTCCAAAAATTATTAACCTACAATAATGGCACCTACTAAGAGGTAGATGAAATCTAAGAGTTATTATAAGTATGTTCAAGGAAATGAAAGAGGAAAACAATCCATCAAGAACACTAAACAAAGACAGAGAACCCAAATTAATAAAATTAGATGTAAAAGGGAATCATTACAACAGATAACCAGTGAAATAAAAAAAATCATTAGGTATTGCCATAAAAACACATATTCCACTAAATCATAAAATCTAAAATGAATAAATTCCTAGAGGCATGTGATATACCAAAATTAAACTAAGATAAAATTTAAACAGTTCTATAACAAGCAGTGAGGTTGGAACAATAATTTAAAATCTTTCAACTAAAGAAAGCCCAGATCCAGAAGAATTCTTTACTGAAATTTGCCAGAATTGCAAAGAAGAATTAATACCAATGCTTCTCAAACTACTCCATAAAATAAAAAGAAAGGAACATTATCAAACTTTATATGACAGGGGACAATTCGATCGATCCACAGTAGACCCAACAATACTATGGAGTAAACATAACACGAAAGATCTCACAGAGAGAACTTGAAAACACTGCATAAAGAAACAGAAGACACTAAAAGATACAAAGGCCCATCCATGCTCAAGGATTGGAAGAATTGATATTGTGAAAATGGCCATCCTACCAAATGCAATTTGAATAAAAATCCCATTATTTTCATATATGTATGGGTATTTTGCCTGCATGTATGTCTGTATATCACATGCATGCCTGGTGTCCACAGAGGCCAGAACAGGGCATCATAGCCCAAGAACTGGAGCTATAGATGGTTGTGGGTGCTAGGGATTGAGCCTGGGTCACCTGGAGGAATATCCGGTGCTCTTAACTGCTGTGACATTTGTCCAGCCCTCCAAAAGCAACCTCAAACAAATGTGGAAGCCCAAAAGACCCCAGGGAGCCAAAGCAATCTTGAACAAAGAAAATATGGCTAGAGATATCAGTGTGACTGATTTCAGGTTACTCTAGAGTCATAATAATAATTTAAAAAAACCATGGTTTTAGTATGAAACAGATACACAGATCCATGGAAAACAACAAAGGAATCAGATATTAGGCCACATGCCATGTGTGATGGCTATTCTTGGTTTTCAGCTGATACTTCGGGCATTAACAAAAACCCAAGTGGCTGGGCACACCTGTGAGAGATTTTTCTTAATCAGATAATTTGAAGTAGAAAACCTAGCTTTAATCCAGATATTTTAAGGTAGGAAGATCCACCTCTACCCTGTCCCATGCCTTTTGCTGGCAGCCTTTATAAAGGTCATGGAAGAAGGAATGTTTTGCTCTTGGCCTGCTTGCCCTCACCCTAGCTGGAAAGTCCATTCCTGCACTGGCATCAGAGCCTACTTCTTCAGGATTTCAGCTTTTCCTAAGGAACCAGCTGAGACATCCAGCCTTGTGGACTGAACAACTACTGGACCTGTGGAACTTTTGTTGGACTAGCTCAACCACAGACCTGTAAGCCATTTTAAGAAATTTCCTTTATATATGCACATATATACATATGAATAAATCATGTATATATATATATATCATGAATATATATCATGAGTTCTGTTCCACTATAGAGCCTTGACTAATACAGATTTTGTAATAGAAGTGGTTGGTTCTAGAGAAACAGGTATATAAGGATGATTATTTAGGTATCTGGAAGAGGTTTTCCAATGAGCCACCACCTAAAGTTACTGAAGCCTATCCTAGAAGCTAGGAGGGCACCATAATCCCATGATGAGAACAATGTCACAGATTAAAGGAGACAAATGCATTGATTATCCTGATTCACCATCAGAGGCAACAGATTTGCCTATTTCATGTATAAAACATTTGGCAGTTTTGGGAAAAATAAGCAAGTTGCTAGGGGTTGGTTGTTCCTTAGAATCTCCAGATAAACTGACAAAAGAAAAGAAGGAGCTCCATGATAATATGAATAAACTTCTAGCCTCTCAGAATAGAGTGAAGGACAAGAAAGAATTCAGGGATAAACTTAACTGGCTCCAGATGTGTATAAACTGTTTAGAATAGTGGTTCTCCTCGGAAGGCAGAGGCAAGCAGGTCTCTGTGACTTCGAGGTCAGCCTGGTCTACAAGAGCTAGTTCCAGGACAGACCCCAAAGCTACAGAGAAACCCTGTCTCGAAAATCCCCAAAAATTAAGCACATGTTAATATATACAATTCAAATTATGCTAAAGATAATCTATTTAAAATATCTCCTAAATGAAGTACTTTCTTACATCACCGGCCCTGGGCAACGAATGACAACCTAGTGGCTTCCATGTCTCTTACTATTAACTGTCAAAAAATGTCTTTAAGTTTATTTGCAAGTAAAGCCTTAGTTTATGACCCATATTCAACCATACAGAGGTGGGGTCAGAGATGGACACTTTCTACTTTCTTTATATGAAAATTGTGTATATAACAAAATCATAAAGTAACCAGGAAAGAGCTTTGCATTAAACTTTTGGATGTCAGCTTTGAGGTGCACCACATACAGGTTAGTACACTCCAATTCTCTTCACCTCAAAATTCAACTTAAAATTAGCAATTTGAAGAAGTTTATCTTACCACAACCACAATTTTCTTTTTCAGGATATTTATACTTAACAGGGCCATAAGGATCACTTTATGTGTAAACCCTGTATTTCATTTGTCTTCAATGTATTAGAAGATATACTATCATAATCAATGTATTTATAGGGAAAGGAACTACATGCATGCTGTTTAATGTAGCATCCTAGAAAATTAAAATAGTAATTGGAAAATAATAGATGCTCAAATAAGTTTTGGTAATAAAAGAAACTGTAAATGTGTGGTAAAAAAAAAAATAGTGGTTTTCAACCTTCCTAATGCTGTGACCCTTTAATACAGTTCATGTTGTGGTGATCCCCAACCATTAACTTATTTCATTTCTAGTTCATAACTGTGATTTTTCTGTTATGAGTTATAATATAAATATGTATGACATGCAGGTTATCTGATAAGCAACCCCTCAAAGGGGTTGTAATCAACAGGTTGAGAGCTGCTGGTCTAAAGGTTTCGAAGTGTGCCCTGGAAAGAACTCCCTCCGGCAGCAGTATCACAGAGCCCACGTTGTGGAAAATCAAACCGAAGCCCTCTTTATAAGGTTGGCTGAATTACATTGAAATTGAAGCCCCAGCCTTAGAGGGTGTCAGCAGTTAAAGCAAGGGCCCTGATGGGTAAGGAATGAGATCCTTGGGATGGGGATGTGTGGGAGGACACTATTGGAGTGAGAACTTTGAACCCTCAGATTTTCAAGGGTTTATCTTAGCTGAGGAGATAGTCTCTACACCTTCAGCAGACGTACTCCCCATGAAATACTGCCTTTTTCACCTCCAACTGAAGAAACCAACCCTTCATCCTCTGCTAAACCAGCAGTGACTTTCTCTTAAGAAAATGCCAGGCAAGACAATACAATACTGATATCCCCCCGGGGCTCACCAATAGTTGCCTCAAGTCCTATACTAAACACAAGGCAAAGCAGACTTCTAGAGGGAAGGTATAAAGTGTAGTCTGTGAGCATGTGTGCTGCTCTACTAAAGAACTTAGTTTGCTAATCCATTCAAGTAGAAGTCTGGTGAATATATGTGGGAGTGAATTTTAAGGGTGTGGAATAATGGTGGAAGGAACAGAAAACTGGATCCTGCTGAGTTTATTGATATTAGCCCTCTGAGAGAAGATTCTAGGTTTGACCTAGAAACTTGCAGTTTAATAAAAAAAATGTTAAAAGTTTGTTTGAAATAATTCAATAAAAAATGGGGTACAGACCTAAACAGAGAACTCTCAACAGAGGAATCTAAAATGGCTGAAAGACACTTAAGGAAATGCTCAACATCCTTAGCCATCAAAGAAGTACCAATCAAAACAACTCTGAAATTCCATCTGACACCTGTCAGAATGGCCAAGATCAAAAATGGCTTATGCTAGAGATGATGTGGGGTAAAGGGAACACTCTTGCACTGATGGTGGGAGTACAAGCTGGTACAGCCCCTTTGGATGTCAGTGTGGCAATTTCTCAGAAAATTAGGAAACAACCTTCCTCAATACCCAGCAATACCACTTTTGGGTATATACCCAAAGGATGCTCAATAATACCACAAGGACATGTGTTCAACTATGTTTATAGTGGCACTGTTTGTCATAGCCAGAACCTGGAAACAACCTAAATGCCCCTCTACCAAAGAATGGATAAGGAAAATGTGGTACATTTACACAATGGAGTACTAAACAGCAGAAAAAAGTAATGACATCTTGAAATTTGTGGGCAAATGGGTGGATCTAGAAAGCATCATATTGAGTGAGGTATCCCAGGCCCAGAAAGATTAATATCATATGTACTAACTCATAAGTGGTCTTTGTACATAAAGCAAAGAAAAACCAGCCTCCAATTCACAATCTCAGAGAACTGAGATACAATGAGGACCCTAAGAGAGACATACATGGATCTAATCTACATGGGAAGTAGAAAAAGACAAGATCTCCTGAGTAAATTGGGAGCATGGGGACAATGGAAGTGGGTAGAAGGGGAGGGGAGAGGAAGGGAGGGAAGTGGAGAAAATAAAAAACAATAAATTTTTTTTAAGTGTGTTTGGATGCCTGGCTGAAGGATTTGTCAAAAAAATGGCCTTCTGAAAGAAGTTGGAGATGCCTGATATCTTTGCCCAGTGTTGATGAAGAAATTTTAAGGCTTGGGGAAACTGCAATGCTACAGTGGGTGCACCTTCACAATGGGAAGGCCCAGAAGACACACCCTTCACTCCTCCTGTAAGACACAAAACGGTGAGGGGGTCCAACACATTTGAAGAGTTTTGTTGTTGCCCTTTTTCTTGTGCCCTACATACCTTAGGGATGGAGATACTACTGCTCAGTTGAATGAAATGCCAATGGGTTGAACTGGGCTCTGAGGTAGCAAGGCCCAGGTGGCAGCATTGAATCGCCAAAGGTAAGGTGATTGTAGTTATCATAATGGGAAGTATAGATAAAGAAATGTCTATGATAGCCTAACCCATAATGGCCAGCACAAGTAAAGTGAATTTTCTGGTAGCAGGTACTGGCTACTCAACCATGGTATTTCAAGGCATGAAATAGATAAGAAGCCTAATGAATTTTTGTTTGAGCTGTATAAATAGAAAACAATCTCATACAAATGAAAGAAAGGCTCCACTGAACCATGGCAAAGGGAATCTTGGCCAGTGAACCAGTTTCCAGACTTGAGCCAGTGTGCAGACCCAGAACCCCTTGAATGAAGGGGTGGCCAGGTTCCCCTGAGGAAGGGCTTGGTAAGACACCTCAAAGTTTTAGTTGGCCTTTCTCCAGTCCTTCCCCAGAGGAACCTGCAACCTTTTATGAGGACAATTGACACTGGGGGAAAGGAAACAACAGACTTCCTGGGGTCTGTTGGATACAAATTCTGAATGGACACTGATTCTGTGGGACCCCAGGAAATACTGCGACCTTCCAGTTAGTAAAGGGCTTCTGGAGGTCAGGAAAGTAATGGAGTTTTGCCTGAAATCCAACTCACAGTGGGTCCAGTGGATTCTTGAACTCATCCTGTGGTTATTTCTGCAGTTCCAAAATGTATCATTGGGATAGATAGAAGTTGGAAGAATTTTCACATTGGTTCCCTGACCTGTGGAGTGAGAATTAATGTGCTTAGAAAGGCTAAATGGAAGAGTTGCTTCTGCCAGGGAAAATAATGAATTAAAAAAAAAACATTACCACATCCCTAGATGAATTATAGAAATTAGTGCCACATCAAGGACTTGAAAGATACAAGGGTGGTGGTTCCACTACATCACCCTTTCACTCTCCTATCTGGCCAGTGCAGAAGACAGATGGATTGTGGGGAATGACAGTCAACTATCAGAAACTCAATTAAATAGCGACTCCAACTGAAGTTGCCATACCAGACATTGTGTCCTTATTTGAACAGGTTAACACATCTGGTACATGGTATGCAGCTATTGGTCTGGCAAATGCCTTTTTCTAAGTATTTGTCCATAATGACCATCAGAAGCAAGTTGCTTTCCATTGTCAAAGCCAGCAGTACACCTTTACAGCTTTACTTCAAGGACATATTATTTCTCCATTCCTGTGTCATAATTTAACTTGAAGGGATTGCCTTTCTCTTCCATATACTATCATACTGGTGCACTATACTGATGACATTATGCTCATTGGACCAAAAACAGGAGGTAGCAACCATTTTGGAATTTTTAGTAACATGTATGCCATCAAAAATGGGAAATAAAACCTATCAAAATTCCAGGGTCTTCTACCTCAGCAAAATTGTTAAAAGTCCAGTGGTGTGGGGCATACAGAGTTATTCCTTCTAAGATGAAGGGTAAGTTATTGCACCTGGCCCCTTCTACCACCAAGAAAGAAGCATAGTGTTTAGTGGGCCTATTTGGAATATGGGGACAACACATTGCCCACTTATATGTGTTACTCTGGTCCATATACCAACAGACTCAGAATGCTGCTAGCTTTCTGTGGGGCATGGAACAAGAGAAAGCTCTTCAACAGGTCCAGGCTGCTATGCAAGCTGCTCTACCACATCGACCATCTGATTAAGCAGACCCAATGGTACTTGAGGTGTCATTGACAGATAGGAATGCTGTTTGGAGCCTTTGGCAGATCCCCTATTGGTGAATCACAGAAGAGACCTTTGGGATTTGGAACAAGGCTCTACCATCATCTGCAGACAACTCTTCTTCATTTGAATAACAGCTCTTGGTCTGCTATTGGGCCTTAGTGGAAACTGAATGTTTGGCAATGGGCCAACAGATTACTATGCAACCTGAACTGCCCATCATAAGCTAGGTTTTATCTGATCCACCAAATCATGAAGTAGGACATGCACAGTAGTAATATATTATTAAATGGCTATGGTATGTACAAGATCAGGCCTGAGCAGGTCCTGAAGGCTCAAGCAAGTTACATAAAGAAGTTACCCAAATGCATATGGTTCCTACTCGTGTTACAATACTGTTAACAAGCATGCACCTATAGCCTCATGGGGTGTGCCCTGTGATTGGTTATCTGTAGGAAAAAAAGACGAGGGTCTGTTTTGCTGATGATTCTACATGTTACACAGACAACACCCAGAAGTGGACAGCTGCATTATAACAACCCCATTTTAGGACAATCCTGAAAGACACCTATGAGGGGAAATCTTTACAGAGGGTAGAACTTCAGGCAGTAGACATGTTATATGATGTGGGGTCCCCCTCCCCTCTGTATGCTGTAAATATGTTTTATTACCATTAGTTAATAAAGAAATGGCTTTTGCCTATGGCAGGGCAGAATATAGGTAGGCAGGAAGACTAAGCCAATTGAAAGGAAAAAGAAGGCAGAGTCAGAAAGATGCTATGTAGTTGCCAAAGGAGAAAGACGCCAGAACCTTACCAGTATGCCACAGCATCAGGGAGATACACAGATTAATAGAAATGGGTTAATTTAAGATATAAGTGCTAGCTAGGAATACCCTGAGCCATTGGCCAAACAGTGTTGTAATTAAGATAGTTTTGTGTGATTATTTGGGTCTGGGTAGCCAAGAAACTAAAGTGTAGTCTCTGTTTACATAATGGTGCCCAATGTCGGGCAATGTACATCCATATAAAACCTAAGAAAGCTTTTTTTAAAGGGCTTCTAGACCCCCCAATAAAATGGGAATTAAATGGAACTTCTTGATAGCTGCATTTTTTTTCAGATGGGCTATGTTTGCTGGCTGTTCCTTTAAGAGACAATTTCCTAGTTCTTGCTGGTGGCAGGAATGGCTATGACTCTTTTGGGTGGTCATGCTATGGAACACATGGGATTTGTGATATGCTGCATATTGCTTGATGGTGACATAGACCCCCTGCATCCCTGGAGTTGGGGTGGTGAATGTGGCTCTCAGAGCTGATGGTAAACACACCCTTTCCATATTAAAAGACTGAGAGAGGTGGAGCCAGCATCCAGCACCACACAGCTTACCATTTTAAAAATTGATCCTGATCAAAAAGCATTACAGATACACAGTAAAGACAGATTCAGAAAGAAAGAAAGAAAGAAAGAAAGAAAGAAAGAAAGAAAGAAAGAAAGAAAGAAACTCTAGGTGGGTCACAGGGTTGGATAAATGTACATGGGTTTAGGAGAGAGAGAGAGAGAGAGAGAGAGAGAGAGAGAGAGAGAGAGAGAGAGAAAAGAATACAGATAGTCGTAGATTAAAGGATTAAAGGTAATAAAACAAATATTAAAAAGTAATAGAATAAAAACATCACACATAAAGATGGACTATACATAGAGAATTTGGATTATGTATATTATTGTGGTTTTTAAATTTTTTTTAACCATTAATGAGTTAACTGCTGAAAAATATTTGATTCTGGGGCTGCTAAGGTAAACCAACATACATATTTTAAAGGTATCTTGGCTTCAAAATTTGAGTCTAAAATTATGTTTCTTTGGAAAAGAGGTTCTGCTTTTGTTTCCACAGAAGTTGAGAATCTGTGGGTTCCTTCTAGGCTAATGTGGTTTGATAGAACAAGAACTCCTGAAAGGTCTCTATGAACCCTAAAAATACTTTGCCCAACAAATAGCAGGAAGCAGTTTAGAGAAAACTACACCCAAATTCCCCAAATGATTGCTTATAAATGTTTGTTTTCATTTAAAGGGTTATGATATAAAAATGAATACATTAATGAGGAGTTTGATTTATTGATACAAATTTAAGGTCAGTTTTATTATATGTATACTCTTGTTTAAGGTATTATATTTATATAGTTCATTTAAAAATGTAATGTATAATTAAAAATTACAGATTAATAGTCATCTATAATAGTTAAACTTGTAGTCATGTTAGGCTTTCTAAATATACAGAGATGTGTCTCAATTAGATAGATAATCTTCAACACTTCAAAGACCTACAGCATATGGCATTCAAAAGATTTTTTAAGAACTTAGATTTTTCTCAACACGGAGACATGTCTGGTTCTGGCAGCACCAATTAATTCAAAGAAGTTGATGGGCATTGAAGACACTCATTATAGAACTTGCCTTCAGTGTGGCACAGCTAGTCATTTGGGTAAGAAACTGCTCTTGCCTGAAATGCTTGATGATATGTTGTATAAACTGGACATGCAGAACCCACAGAAAAATGACTGCTGAACTTCCCTAAATAAGGTGAGACAGTCCTTCAGGGTTCCTGCTTCATAAAAGAGTCTGTCAGTGACTGATAAACTGCCAATATAGGCTAAACAGTCTTTCAAATTTCCTGGTTCATGGAATAGTCTGCCAGAAACTATGAGTCTATAGGCTGAAGATGGATGCCCCAATGTTACAGAAGAACTTTGGTTGACTGTCCAGGCATAGAGGTGTCTCTGTTAATTCTAGAGTTTTGGAAGTTACTTACAATGTACTTCTCGTTTACTTAGGTAATATTGTATACTTCTGGGGTCTTTGATGGTATTGAAGACTAGATAGTTATAATTATATATATTTTTTCTTATTTGTGATAAAAGATAAATTAAATATGAAACTTTATACTAACAAAGAAATATTGTAACTATAATTCTTGCTTGATATCTGTTTTGTTATATGTAATTTTACTATGTTAAAGTTAAAACCTTCCTTTTTATTTAGACAGAAAAAGGGAGATGATGTGGGATTCCCCTCTGTATGCTGTAAAAAATGTTTTATTACCATTGGTTAATAAAGAAGATGCAGAATATAGGTAGGCAGGAAAACTAAACTGAATGCAAGGAGAAAGAAGGCAGAGTCAGGCAGATGCCATGTAGCTGCTGAAGGAGAAAGATAGCAGAACCTTATAGGTAAGCCACAGCCTTGTGACAATACACAGATAAATAGAAATGGGTTAATTTAAGATATAAGAGCTAGCAAGGAATACACTTGAGTCATTGACCAAACAGTGTTATGATTAATATAGTTTTGTGTGATTATTTGTGTCTGGGCAGCTGAGAAACTAAAGTGCAGTCTCCATTTACAGTTATACATTTTGTTAGAAGTAGAAGTGCCAACATACACAATTGTTCATTCATTCCTGGACTATAGGCAATGATTGGCTGGATGTTCAGAGAATTGGTGAAAGAGAGATATGCAGAAGAAATATGTGGATATATCTCTCTTAATGGGTGAAGGTTATAAAGATCCTCATGTCCCATATGAACACTCATAAAAAAGCAACTTCATCTAAGGAGTTTTTAATAATCAAGTAGATAGGAAGACCCATTCTGTGGATCGTCATTCTATTTCCTCAGCCATTCTTGTCATCGCCCAATGGGTTCATAAATGAAGTGGCCATGGTGGCACAGATGGAGTTTATGTATGTGCTAGAAAACATGGACATCTGCTCACCAAGGCTGACCTGGCTATAACTGCCACTGAGTGGCATATCTGACAACAGCAGAGATCAATACTGAGCCCTAGATATGGCACCATTACCTAAGGTAACCAGCTAGCAACCTGGTGGCAGGTTGACTACACTGGACCACTTCCTCCATGGATAGGACAATGCTTTGTCTGTACTAGAGTAGACAGTTATTCTGGTCATAGATTTGCTTGTCTCATGTGTAATGCTTCTGCCAAAACTACTATCTGTGGACTTAAAGAATACCTTATCCACCATCACGGTGTTACACAGAGTGTTGCTTCACCAAGGAACTCACTTCACAGCCAGAGAAGTGCAACAGTGAGCCCATGATCATGGAATTCAATGGTTTTACTATGTTCCCCACCTACCTGAAGCAGCTGGCCTGATAGAAAGATAGAATGGCCTTTTGAAAACACAGTTATAGTGCCAATTAAGTGACAACAGCCTGAAGGGCTGCTTTGAATTGCCATCCAAAATATGGTAGCCATAACCCACAGGTCCAGAAATCAGGGTAAAAGGGGGGGATTCCATTCATTTTCACCCATAGTGACACACAAAGAAAATTTTTGCTTCCTGTTTCTGTGACGTTAAGTTCTGCTGGCCTAGAAAGTTTTGGTTCCAGAGGGAGGAGTGCTCCTGCTAGGAGCCACAACAAACATTCCATTGAACTGGAAGCTCAGACTTCCCGGCCACTTTGGCCTTATGATGCCTTAACATCAAAAGGCTAAGAAAGGCATAACAGTATTAGGAAGGATGATTGATCCAAATTACCATGGGGAAATTGCATTGCTTCTCCATAATGGAAGTAAGAGAGATTATGTCTGGAATGCAGGAGATCCTTTAGGACGTCTCTTGGTGCTACCATGTCCTGAGATTAAAGTCAATAGAAAACTACAATTGCCTAATCCTAGCACGATGCCAAAGGGCACAGACCCATCAGAAATGAAGGTATGGGTCATTCCGCCAGGAAAAGAGCCAAGATCATCTGAGGTACTTGCTGAGGGTGGAAGAAGCATAGAATGGTTAGAAGAAGAAGATAGTTCTAAACACCATCTAAGGCCACGTGACCAGTTACAGAAATGAGTATTACAGTTGACATAAAATTTCTGTTCTATTTTATTAACAATGAGTTTTATACAGATATTTTTGCTTTCTTTCCTCAATTTCCTTATCATATGATGTAACATCAATTAAGAGAATATTAATGGTTACCATATGTGAGTTTGAGATACTAAAAAAATGTCCCTCAAGGGACATGGCCACCTAAATTTATAAAGCACTTGCAGTTGTACCAGGGATAGTTATATCATGTTATGCCTAATTGTGATCTGGTTAAATATATAATGCATTTGTGATTATAAATGGGGTATTTATGTCATGTTTAAACATTTATTATGATCTGGTTATTTTTTCATTTGGAAATTAATCATGACATATGGAGATTTGATTGTGTCAGGTTGACAAGGGGTAGACTTATGATAGCTATTCTTGGTTGTCAACCTGACTACACCTGGAATTAACTAAAACTCCAAAATGGAGTGGCACATCTGTGAGGGATTTTTGCTTAACTTGAAGAATATCCACTTCTAATCTTTGCAGTGGGAAGAAATGCCTTTAATACACATCTACATTGGACCAGGCCTTCTGCTGGAAGCCTATATAAGGACATGGAAGAAGGAAGCAAGCTCTCTCTCTCCCACTCTCTTTCCCTCTCTGCCTGCTTGCTCTTGCCTTGCTAGCAAGCCCATCCCTTTGTTGAAATTGGAGTCTACTTATTCAGGATTCCAGTGTACATTGAAGATCAGTTGAGGTATCCAACCTTGTGAACTGAACAACTACTGGATTGGAAAAACAATAACAAACCAAGTCTAAATGTAGTAGATAGCAAGAAATAAAAAAAATCAGTGCAGAAATTGATGAAATAGGATAAAGAAAACAGCACAAGTATAAGAGGAATCTAAGAGCTGGCTCTTTGAGAAGATTAGCAAGCATGACAGATCCTTGGCCCAGCAACCAAAAGAAAGAAAGAAATGACCCAAATTGACAGAATCAGAAATTAACAGAGAAATATTACAACAGACACCAAAAGAATTCCAGAACATTGTTAAGGAATACTTTCAAAAACTATACTCCATTAAGTTGGAAAACCTAATCTCTAGGTTCATCCAAACCACCAAAGTTAAGAAGAGAGCAACAACTTAAACAGACCAGTAACGAATAAGGGGAGCGAAACAGTGATACAAACCTTCCAACTAAAAAATGCTCAGACACAGATGGATTCACAGTAGTATTCTACCAGATTTTCAAAGAAGATCTGCAGCCAATATTTCTTAAATTATTCAAAAAATTAGAAACAGGAGGAATGCTCTCAAACTCTATCTATGAAGCCAACATTGATCTAATACCAAAACCAGATGAAGAGACAACAAAAAAGATAATTATAGATCAATATCCTTGATGAACAGATAAAAAATACTCAATAAAATATTTGCAAGCCAAATTTAAAAAGATTATTCCCAGGCCAAATGTAAACAAAATATCTAAAAATCATCTACTGTTGCTGAGCCCTAATGTCTTCCTTGGGGGAGGGGGTGAGAAGGCACAGTATCATCTCAGACACTGGGATTCAGGTAGAAGGTGTACAGCAGACTCTTTTATTTAACAACAGGGAAAAACTTAAATACTCTCTCAGGACCCAGGTGTCCTGATCCATTGACAGTCAACATCACTAGGTTACCCGTCATTGACTAGGCACAATCAGGACCTCTGACAGCTCCAGGCAGACTTCAGGTTGACTCTTTTTGGTAGGCCTTAACTTCCTATATATCCACCCTTTTTATTTATTACATGGGTGTTCAGTGGCAGTCAGTTCTTTGCTCAGGCCTTGCTGACCCTGCCTCAGGAAGGCTCACCCACTGGACTGTGCCTGTCTTAGGTTAGCCTATCAAACAAGCTCTCACCTGTCATTGACTTCCAGCCCTTAAAGAGCATTCATTTCAGAAAAGCTACCAGGTTAGGGGGACAAGGAAATAGTCTTTTGAATTACAAATAACCAGTCATGCATAGCCTCCTGTGGAGGACTGCAAGAAGGATGCCCAAGAGCCATTAACACCTGAAGAGTTGCCTTAGTTGCTGTCCGCTGATGTTGGATCAGCTGCAAGAGACAGGAAAATAAGGATTAACAATACCACCCTACCAATTAATGCATATGTGAACATCCAGGATCAAATAGCCTTTTAAATTATGACAAACTTTTTCAAACAATGAGGAGTCAAAGGCCATAACCTCAGCCCTTAATACATCAGTTTGTTTGGAGGGGCAGCAAGAGCAAGAAAGGCAAGTATATACATTACACATCCTGGGTTATTCCCCGATTGGTGGAAGCAAGCTGATTGATGGCCAGGCATATACCTCTTACTGGGAGCCATATTGGCATCATGGCAGTCTGAGGAAAAACACAAGCATACCACCTCCCCTGGGTAAGCATGGGAGCTGGAAGCTGCCACTGGAGGGAGATAGGATCTTCTTGGCAGAGATGCCCAGAGCTTGTAAGCTGGGCTGAGCACCTTGTCATCAAAACTGAGGAAGTTCATATGGAAAAAAGGCCTGATGAGGATCTCTCCTGGCCTCTGGTGAGACAGTCCTGGCCAACAGCTCCTTAGGAGCTCTGTTGGTCTCTCCACAATGACTTATCCCTGTGGATTGTAGGGGATCCCAGTGGTATGGGAAATTTTTTAGGACCCCAGAAAGCCACTGAATTGTTGAGAGGCATAGGCAGGGTCATACATGTAGACACACAGAAATATTAAAAATATAATATTCTACTGAATATGTAGGTCACATCTATCTAACATCATCTGTCTATCTTCTATTACCTACCTATTTCCTACTTATCTATCTCTCTATCTTCTATCTATCATTATCTATTTATTTTACCTATCAGTCTGTCAATATATACTTAAGTTACTTAGCCAAAGAAAGGTACTAAAGAGCCAAAAAAAAGTAAGGAGAGAAATAAAATTTTGGGGATATAACAGAGTTTTGACAATAGTCCCTAGATTTTTTTTTGTTTTCTTCTGTCCCACACCAGTTGGCTCTTCTGATATGAGACAGAAACTCTAAATTTTTCTTCTAACAACAGGCTTGGGTTTAGAGAAGGAGGGAGCCATGGTCCAACTCCAAAGCCAGCTTTTATTTTTAACTGAGTTGGGACTACAACTTTTCTAAGAAGTAAAGAGATATAGATGTTAAGTAGTGAGATCTAATATGTGACAGGCACCAGGGCTCAGACCTCTGACATTTTATTGAAATCTGAAAGGCCACAGTGGTGTGAGGGGTGGGACTGCATGGGGCTGTATCTAGGGATGGAGTGAAGGAGGACTGCATGGGGCTGTATCTAGGGATGGAGTGAAGGAGGACTGCATGGGGCTGTATCTAGGGATGGAGTGGAGGAGGAGAGGACTGCATGGGGCTGTATCTAGGGATGGAGTGGAGGAGGAGTGGACTGCATGGGGCTGTATCTTTTTGAGAAATGTAGGGATCCCTGCTAAGATCTTGTTTTTTGGTAAGTGATTGTCAGATAATTTGCCATTATATCCAAAATGATAATATCCAATGAACTACCCAGTCCAGGGATGTCCATGAGTCTAGTCAGTCCTATCCAATTAATCTTCAAAAGTGCTTTCCTAAGGAAGAAGATGGACAATGCTCCAACTGAAGGCATGTCACCAGTCAAGGGCTCCAGGAGCTCCCACATTGCCCCATGAATCTGGATACTTTTCACACCAGCTCCACAAAAATATTGGTTGCTCTCCAAATCAATCTCACAGTTTCCTGCAAAACTAATCTGAAGGTTCAGGATAATTTGTCTTTTGTCTATATTTTCAGTGTAAACCTTAAGCCTCCAAGGGGCTGCTGCTGCCCACATTCACTTTCGTGAAGCTGAAGGTGCCGAGGTGGGCACTTGCTCCCACACACACAGCTGGGTCTATGGTTTCTCGAAAGAGCTTCTCTATCAATTGACAAATAAAGGACCACATGTGTTTTACCTTATTTAGTCATCCCAGTCTTTCAGGGTCTGGAAAATGAGCCCAGGCGGGCAGATTGCAGGCACACCCTCCCCCAGGCACACGGCTTGCTCCTTGTCCTCCAACAGTGTCAGCACACAGCAACAGGTGACTGGAAGAACAAGCGCCAGCAGAACCCATCTGAAGATCATCCCCAGATAGCCGAGAGCATACACCAGTCACTGCTGCATCCACCCACCAGCTCCCAAGAGTCAAAGGGACCAGGAGCTGTGAGGACACAGTGGAGCAGCCAACTACAGCCTCACTCTGCTGACCAGACCCATGCTCCCACCACTTGGACCACCCACCAAAGTCCCAGTGGATCCTATAGAAGCAGCAGACATCCTCAAGAGCTCCGGTGGGCTCACATCCCTGAGGTGGTCAGCTTTACCCGGCATGTGCTACCATTCCTGAGCAGGCTCCTAAAGTCCAAGGCGGCCCAGGCCACCCTCATGCACTACTCTGAGGTCTGTGGGGTCAGCTGCACAGGGCTGCAGACCTATCAGGACCACCTAGAAGGACAGAAGCACCAGAAGAAGCCGGCGGCTCAGATGGCAAGCACACAGCCCAGCAGAGGTCCGAGAGGGGTCCAGAGCCTTCACTATGGCCTGTGTGCTGTGTCCTTCACCAGGGCAGATGCCTATGCTACATACATGAGGGGAGTCAGGCACCATAATGTCTCCAAGTTGCACACCAGGCTGGGGAAGCCTATTATCTCTGAGCCCATGCCTCAGGAGTCACCCACACCCGAGGCTTGAGCAGCACCCTGAGACTTCAGTCAAGAGGGAAGCTCACACCAATCACAGTTCACACACCTCAGTCATGGCTAGCACCAGTCTGTCATGCAGCTCACTTCTCCCTGATGAGGCGAACATGGCGCTCCCACAGATAACAGGCCACCCTACCGTGCCTGTTAGCACCCCTCTAATGGGCACAGCAGATAACAGTCAACATGGCTGGGAAACTGTATCGGACCTTTATGTCTTGTGATCAGTGGGGAACTTCTAGGCCACAGCTGTATGTCCTCACTGTGTCTCTAGACAAGGGATGGTGGTTAGGAGCCGAGACTTGGCTCTGCCTCCTGGGGTCGGTCCTCTGTGGACATGCCGGGCAAACAACTGTCCGGAACCGCGAGTGAGGAAAGGAAGATGACTAGAACACAAAGATTAATGCCACGACGAAAAAAGAAAAAGACCTCTGACCAGGTGAGCTCTAACCCCATGTTAAAAGTCCCTAATCCAGGTGTCAGAGGTTGCTGGGCCCTAATTGCTTCCTCGGGGGGAGGGGTTGAGAAGGCACAGTGGCAACGTCTCAGACTGGAAGTCAGGTAGAAGGCATCCTGCAAACTCATTTATTTAACAACAGGGAAGAACTTATATACTCTCCCCTACCCAGGTGTTCGGATCCGTTGACCTTTGACAGCGCTTGGTTACCCCTCATTGGTTAGGCGCGATCAGGACATCTCACAGCGCCAGGCGCGGACTCCAGGTTGGCTCCTTTTGGCCTGGTAGGACTTAACTTCCTATAATCTACCATGATCAAGTTGGCTTTATCTCGGAGATCTGAGAATAGTTCAACATAATAAACATAGTAATGTAATATAGTAATATAAAATATAGTAATATAAAAAGACCTTTTTTAAAAACAAACACAAGAAGAGGTCTTTAATAAAACCCAACATCCCTCCATTATAAAAGTCCTGGAGAGAGCAGGACTGGAGGGAACTACCTCAACATAATAAAGGCTATATATGACCAACCCAGAGCCAACAGTACCGAGTGGAGAAAAACTTAAAGCAATCCCATTAAAATTAGGAATAAGACAAGACTACCCACTATCCCCATTCCTTTTCAATATAGCCCTTGAAATGCTAGCTAGATCAATAAGAGAAAGACATTATAAGGTAAATAGGAAAAGTCAAATTATCCAAATTTGCAGATAGTATAATAATTATATATAAGAGATTCTAAAAACTCCACCAGACAACTTCTAAAAATAAATAATTTCAGCTTCCAGGTACAAAATCAACTTAAGTAAGTCAGTAGTCTGTTAGCAAACAGGTGGAGAAAGAGATCGAACGCCCTCTTTCATAACAGCTTTGGATAAACAAACAAACAAGTAAATAAATAAATAAAAATATTCAGGAATTAACCTAACCTAGGAAGTGAAATACCTCTTTCACAGAACTATATCCCAGTTCTCAGGAGGAAGAGGCAGGCCGATCTCTGAGTCTACAGAGTGAGTTCTAGGACAGCCAGGGCTACACAGAGAAAGAAACCCTGTCTCAAAAATAAATAAATGAAAAAGAAAAATTTCGATCTATGAAAAAGAGACTAAGGCTGAAGTTAGAATAGCGGTTCCTAACTTTCCTAACACTGCGACCTTTAATACAGTTCCTCATGCTGCGGTGACCCCAGCCATAAATTATTTTCATTTCTACTTCATAACTATAATTTTGCTACTTTTATGAATTATAATGTAAATATCTGTGCTCCTCATGGTCTTAGGTGACCCCTGTGAAAGGGTCTTTCAACTCCATGGAGGCTGTGATCCACATATGAACAACCACTGCATTAGAAGTTAGGAAAGACCTCATATATTCACAGATTGGTAAATGACCGTTCTATCAAAACCAACTTACAGATTCAATGCAATCCCAATCAAATCTCCATAGTATTTTTCACAGAAATGCTTTATAAAATCCTAAAACTTTTATGGAACAACCAAAACCAGAACAACTATGGCGGTTTGAATGAGTTGCCCAACCCCCCACCCCCAGTCTCAGGAGCTGTTAGAGGAGGTTTGAGAGATGCGGTCTTGTAGGAGGACATAGGTCACTGGAGGTGGGCTGTGAGAGTCTAAAGACCCATGCCTTCCCCGGTTTGCTCTCTCTGCTTCCTGCTTGTAGGTTAAGAAGTCTATTGCTCCAGCCACCATACCCGCCAGCTCTCACCCCTTCCTGCTGTGATGATGATGAACTTATTCCTACAGAACTGTAAGCCCAGATATACTCTCTTAGATGAACTGCCTTGGTCATGTGTTTCATCACAATAGGAAAGTAACGGGTAACCAATGTAATCCTGAGGAAAAACAATATTGCTGGATAAATCACCATTCCAAACCTCAGGATATATTACAGAACTATAGTAATAAAAACAGTTGGTACTGGCACAGAAACAGACTCTTATTTGTTGGTTTTATAATTCTTTATAGATGCATACTGTGCTGGATAATTTTATGTCACAACCTGACAAAAGTTGGAGTCATCTGAGAGGAGGGAACATCAATTAAGAAAATGCCAGCCGGGCAGTGGTGGCACATGCCTGAAATCCCAGTACTCAGGAGGCAGAGGCAGGCAGATCTCTGTGAGTTAGAAGCCAGCCTGGTCTACAAGAGCTTGTTCCAGGACAGGTTCCAAAGCTATAGAGAAACCTGTCTTAAAATAATAATAATAATAATAATAATAATAATAATAATAATAATAATAATAATAATAATAAGAAGAAGAAGAAGAAGAAGAAGAAGAAGAAAATGCCTCCATAGAATCAAGCCTGTTGGGCATTTCCCAACTAGTGACTGATGAGGGAAGTCTCAGACCATTGTGGCTGGGGTCATCTCTGGACTGATGGTCCTGGATTCTATTAAGAAACAGGCTGAGTAAGCCATGTGGAGCAAGCCAGTAAGCAGCACCTCTCCATGGCCTCTGCATTAACTCTTGCCTCCAGGTTCCTGCCTTGTTTAAATTCCTGTCCTGGTCTCCTACAGTGATGAACAGTGATAGGGAAGTGTAAGCTAAATAGACCCTTTCCTCCCCAAGTTGCATTGGTCATGGTGTTCCATCCTATCATTAGAAGCCCTAATTAAGACAATATACATAAAGGCAAAGCCATCAGAATAAAGCATATTTGTCAGGAGAAACCCTAAAATTCAGGATGAGGTAGAACTATGTATCTCAATTTCCAAAAGACAAATATTCTGCCCACATTACTATCTCCAGGAAAGATAGGCAAGATGTCCTTCACAATTAAAAGAGAAAGAGAAACTTGCCATGGTAAGTACTCAAACTGAAAGAATTCATAACCATTAAGCCAGCCCTCCATGGTATCCTGTACACAGAGGAGAAAGATAAACATATTGAGACTTCAAGGAAGAAAAGCTCACTGAAACAGCAAATAAGAGAATGAGGATTACAGAAGTATCCAACAACAACAAAGAAATGAAATGACAGGAATAAATATGCATCTTTCAATAACAGTTCTGAATTGAAGTTATTAAACTTCAGTTTGCAAATCAAAAGACACAGACTGCCTCACTAGATTGAAACATAGACCTGAATTACCCTAGGGAAGTGCCCCCCAGGGACTCTGAGCATCTGCAGGTGAAGAACCGTGGAAAGGGGGCCGGAGAGGTAGCTCAGCAGTTAAGAGTATTTGCTCTTCTTGCAGAGGACCCAAACTGGGTTCTCAGCAGTCGGGTCACCTTACCTACAGGGATCTGATGCCCTCTGTTGGCCTCTGGGGGCACCCACAGGAATGTGGTGTCACATGCATGCACACACGAGTGCACGCACACACCCACACAAAATTACAATTTAAAGAAGAACCATAGAAAGACAGTTTATCTTACCAGAAACCCAAGTTGATGGCTGAATTCAACAGCCATAGCCAATGTCAGATACACAGTAGAAAGGAGGTAAGGAAACTTGAAATAAAAATGTTTCCAAGCCCACAACCCCCTTCTCCATCATTACGTAGGAGTGTATGCAATTACACCGTGGGAATGTGGGACTGTGGCACCATGAGCAGACCTCCACAGAAAATGAATCCATCCTGCCTGAACTCACTTCAGGGGACAATATTTCAGCAGCCCTCAGACATAGAACCAGAGAAGACCCAAATTTGGGAGATCTGGAATGCACATCATCCCCACCCTATCAGGACCTTGGAACCTGGCCCGGGCACAGGATACAGATGGGAACAAGAGACCACGAGCTGCACGAAGTGTGAAGACAACAGGAGCAGAGTGGTGAAGGAGTCAGAACACCCAAACTCGGGCTGTAGATGGGAGGGGCTAGATGTATTAAGGAACTTTGTGACAGAACTTGGTGCACTATCCTGGGGTCAGCGAGAGGGCTCAGTGGGTAAAGGTCACCATGCCTGGCAACCTACTTCTCTTGTAGAGAACTGGATTCAGTTCCCAGCATCCATACTGACTACCTCTAAGCCCAGTTCAGGGATCTTACCCTTTGAGCTTCACCAACACATATGAGGTTCACATAAATTCACACGGGCACATACACAGAAACTAAAAGAGTTAAATGTTCATTGTTTTATTCCAGCATAGACTGAGAAAAGGCTCCAATGGCTCTCCCCTACCTAAGCAGTTCCAGGCAGGTGATGACTGCCTAGGAAGAGACGGTCACTTACAGACTGGCCACTGCTAGGCCTCCCATGACCCACTGGTGTCCACACATGCCATGATCATACAGGCAGCACTGACTGAATTCAGTGGTCTATAAATAAATAGGACATGAACTTGGGGGGATATGATAGGGCTCATGACGGGAGCACAAAGGGGAGGATGGAGGCAGATATAACCAAAGCACATTATAATTTCAAAGAACATATAAAAATTTCCTGGAAGAGACAGCTAACATTAAGGACATTTCAAAAACAGTTATATGGAGACCTGCCACTGTAGCAGCTTCTGAAAATATATGCATACAAATATATTTTTAAAGGTTTAATTGGAATTGCCCTACATTAGAGCAACAATGTCCCTATGAGACACTACATACGAACACAAAAATCCCACAGCTCCCACTGCTGGGAAGGGCAATCTCTTTTGGACTTATTGCCCTCTAGGTGTTACAAGCTATCGCCATTGGTCTTGGTTACCCTCCAGAATTGGACGGTTTGCTGAAGACACCGCACACACACACATGCGTCAGAACAGAGAGATCAAGCGGGTGCTTACCTGGAAGCTTCGTCCCTATTAGCTAATTTTCATAGTGCTAAAAGGTGCTATGCATGTACTAGAGAAGAAAAGTAATTATCACCTTACCCAGCTATGAACCCTGCAAGCTACAACTGGCCTGGTAAGACATGCCCACTGATGCAATCCTGGGAGGGATGTCCTGGGTGTAACCAACCACTTTCTGACTGGATACAGAGCCTGCTCCACAAGTTGAAACCCGTGTCTGGCCCTGTGGCTAGACAGGTCATAGGTCCTATAGAAGTGCATACTACTATTATTTTGCTAAATAGGCACAGCATCAAACTGACTCCTAATGACTTATCATTATACCCATAGACCGGTGCATCTCTCAAGCCCCATCACAGAAGCTTCTCTTTGGATTAACACAGGGACCCCCAGTTAATCAAACTGAGGTGAATGGGAGGCTGCAGAATGCTCACCCCTAAGTGGAATATCTACGTCATACCCTCTGCTCCAGATATCATTGGGGTAGAGAGGGCTGAAGAGCTTGAGAGCTAAAGGTGGATAATGGTGATGAATTGGGTAGCTTTAGAGCCAGGTGTGGTGGCGCATGCCTTTAATCCCAGCACTCGGGAGCCAGAGGCAGGTGGATCTCTATGAGTTTGGGGCCAGCCTGGTCTACAGAGCAAGTTCAAGACCAGCCAGGGTTACATAGTAAGATCTTGTCTCAGGAAACAAAGAACAAAAACAAAACCAACAAACCAAATGCTCGAGAGGATGTGAGGAAATGGAACCCTTCTACCCTGTTGGAGTGCAAATTGGTGCAGCCACAGTGAAAATAAGTTTGGTGTTCCCCAAACCATCACATGACCGTGTCCCAGCTTTGCTACTTTGAGGTATACCCAAAGGATCAACAACATCCCATAGAAATACCTGTGCGTCCATGTTTACTGTAGCAATGTTCACACTAGCCAACTTTTAGAATCAGCCTAGGTGTTCATCAATAGACAGCTGAGTAAGGAAAATGTCCTACAAACACAGAAGGGCACTTCAGTCAACTAAGAGAATAAAATACCATCATGTGCTGAAAAATGAACACACCTGAAGACCATCATGTTAAGTAAAATAAGCCAAACTCGGAGAGACAAATAGCATATTTTCTCTCACTTGTGGGTTCTATAAGTCTTTACAGATACATACTGTGCTGGATAGTTTTCCGTACAACTTGACCAAAGCTGGAGTCAGCTGAGAGGAGGAATACCAGTTAGGAAAATACCTCCATAGGATAAGGCTGTTGGCAGGCCTATGGGGCATTTCCTTCAGTTGGGATCAATGGGGGAGGGGCCCAGACCAGTATGGGTGGGGTCACCTCTGGGCAGATGGTCTCCGGTTCTCTAAGAAAGCAGGCTGAGGAAACCATCAGGAGCAAGCCAGTAAGCAGCATCCCTTCATGGCCTTGGCATCAATTCCTGCCTTCAGGTTCCTGCCCGGCTTGAGTTCCTGCCCCCAGATTCCTACAGTAGCCTGTGACTCACGATATGTAAATCAAATACTATCCCCTTCCTCACCAAGTTGTTTTGTGTCATGCTATTTCATCACAGCAACAGTATCCCTAGATCCATACGGGTGTATGTTCGTGTGTGTTCGTGTGTGTGTGTGTGTGTGTGTGTGTGTGTGTGTGTGTGTGTGTGAAGGAAGATCAGTGGGTATTAGGGGCGATGGAAGTAAAAAAGTAACAGGCAGGGTGCAGAAGATTCTGAGGGCAGTTAAACTATTCTGTTTTTATTTGTTTGCCAGTCATGTTTGGTTCTATTCTAGGTCTCTGGGCTGTCCAAACTCTGGGTCCTGGCCCTGCAAGCAGTGTCAAGGGTGGGCTCCCTCTGATGGTGTGGGTGTCAAGCTAGACCAGTCATTGGTTGGCTATTTCCATAATTTCTAAGCCACCTTTACCCTAACATAGCTTGTAAAGATATGTAGGTCAAAGGTTATGTGACTGGGTTGGGTCCCAATCCTTTAACTGGCAGTCTTTCCAGGTTACAGGAGATGGTGGGTTCGGGCTCCCTATCTCCTATTGCTAGGAGTCTTAGCTACTGTCACCCTCATAGATTCCTGAGAGTGTCCATTGAGCTAGGTTTCTAGCTCATCCCAAAGACGCCCCAGATTCCAGCTGTCCTTCCCAGTACTCTCTCCACCCATCCTCCCCCTACCTGGTGATCCTTCCTGTTCCTATGCGCACCCCCCCATGCGACCCATCCCCATCTGCCTGTAACATCTATTCTACTTCCCTGTCACAGTGAGATTTTGTGTCCCCCCCTTGAGTCCTCCTTGTTATCTAGCTGCTTTGTGTCTATGCATTGCAGCATGATTATCCTTCACAGCTAATATCCAAGGGCTGGGGCGATGGCTCAGCGGTTAAGAGCAATGGCTGCTCTTCTAGAGGTCCTGAGTTCAATTCCCAGCAACCACATGGTGGCTCACAGCTACTATCCACTTATGAGAGAGTACATACGATGTTTGTCTTTCTAAGTCTGGGTTACCTCACTCAGGATGGTCTTTTCTAGCTCCAGCGATGAAATGATCCCTAATGCTATTCTGCTATACTAGTAAATGGTTGCCCAGTCTAACTGCTATTAGAGGGGCTTCACTCAGCAACCGAAGGAAGCGGAGAGCCACAGCCAAACCTTAGGCAGACCTTGGGGAATCCTGTGGAGGGGGAGGAAGGATTACAGGAGCTAGAGGAACAAAGGACACCACAAAACCCCACAGAATCAACTAATCTAGGCCCACGGCAACTCACAGAGACTGAACCACCAACTAGAGAACTTGCAGAGGACTGACCTAGGCCCTCTGCAAATGTTAAAGTTGTGTAGCTTGGTCTTTCTGTGGGACTCCTGACAGTGGGAGCAGGGACTGTCTCTGATTCTGCTACCTGCTTTGGGGACCCTTTCCTCCTACTGGGCTGTGTTGTTCAGCTCCCAGAGGAGAGGAGGGGCTCAGTCTCACTGCAACTTGATATGCCAGGACTGGTTGCTATACATGGGAGGCCGGCCCTTCCCTGAAGGAGGAGGAGTGGGTGGGGGCAGGGGTTGGCTAGGGGAAGAGGAAAGAGGGGAAACTGTATCAGTTTGGGAAAATTAATTAATTAATAAAAATAAATTTTATAGCTATCCTGTCTGATGGTGTGATAGTAGATAAGTGTCACTGGACATTGTCAAAATCCATAGAAGATAAAACACTGACGTGAACCCTACAATAGGCTCTGCCTTTGAGGACCATCAACTGGAGCCAACATACCCTGCTGGTGGGAAATGTGGACAGCAGGTGATGGGGATCGCTGTACCCCCTTTGATTTTGAGCATGCTCTAAAGAACACAAAAAATACATCCCTAGGGCTGGAGGAGTGGCTCAAAGTTTAACAACATGTACTGCTTCTTCAGAGAACCCCTGCTGGGCAGCTACCAACTTCCTAGAACTCCAGGGAATCTGCCCTTTTCTGGTCTCTGTGAGCATGGGCACTCACGTGCACATGCCCACTCAAACACATAAATACAAAACAAATCCAAATCAATCTTTAAAGTCTTACCTTTAAAAAACAAGACACAGAAACTAAAATGCAACCATTAAAAAAAATCCAGATTTTAAGTTCACGCTCTCTACAATCTACTGCAATTTTACACTTCCAAATGCTCTGTTATTCTAAGATACATACGTAAGATACTTCCCATGTGTTATGTAGGTATAGGAAAGTTTCTATGTCTGCTTGGGCTAGTGCCACTGACCTGTAATGTCAGCATCTCAGGAAGAGACTGGAAGGACTTGAACTCAAGACCAGCCTGGGCTGCATAGTGAAAGACAATACATACATTGTCTTACACATGGGAAAGAACTTTTAAACCAAGCATCAAGGCTTGTGCCTGTAATTCAAATACTCAGGAAGCTGAGGCAAGGAGACTGCTTGTAGTTTAAGCAAGGGCTGCATTGAGTTCTAGGTCAGCACAGGCTAGAGAGTGAGAACCTGGCTCCACAAACAAATGGGCAACAACAAAACTCTTGTTTTTATTAAAACATTCAAAGTCACTATTTCTCCTCAGCCACTGAACACTCCATCCAAAATAATAAAGTCCTTCCATACAGCCTTCTGTTAGAAAACATAACAAACAAATCTATGCTTTAATTTCCTTTGACCACTTCTTAAATATACATCAATCTCCAGATTATAATAGTCATCTAGTCCCATGACCAATTTTAATATTCACCTACATGCATGTCATTTTACCTAGTTTATTTGAAAACATGAGCAAGTAAAATAAATGTTCTTACTATTTATTTCACTATTGTGTTTAAACTGAAAACACTTTAAGTTGTATAAGAAAATTAAAGTTTAAACCAAGATTAAAACTTTGATGGAAATAGGAAAGTACAATTCCTAAGGGTCAGAGCTCCTTCAATAATGTCAGAGTCAGCACAGACAGGGTCAACTGTACCATTTTGTCCCATAACCGAGACACCTTTGTCATGGCTCCCTATAAAACCTGGAGAAAATGTGTTCATGAAGTTTGTTAGTGTTGATTTGGAACTGCATGGCTACCTCTCAAGAGGCACGGGATTCATCCGCCATAAAATAACGGAACTGATACTTCTCCACAGAGGGTTTTCCTCCCGAACTGCAGCCATCTTTCTGTCAGGCCAAGTGATGATGATTTATATGTGAAGGATTATCCTGACACAAAACAGTGAGGCTTTAATCCTCCAGCATATCAGCATGTGTTCCTTCGGCACACCAGGGGAGCATCAGATTGTAAAATTACACAGGATACAGTGATGGGACGGTAGATGGGACAAGAACAAAGTCCCCAAAACATTAGGTCTAATGTCTGCACAGTACGAATGAACTCACTCCAAAATATGAAATGCAACACTCATTTAATTCTAAGGAGTTGAATTAGAGTCATCATTTCATTCAATTTTACGTAAAAATTAAACCTTACAATGAAAGGTCCATTTAAAGGTACTTTGTCAGGATGTCAGGATGTCCTCAGTTTAAGAGATGGGCTTATATAATTCACAAGTACAGTAGAAGACTAAAATTCCCTACTTTACTCAGGAAATATAAAAAAAAATAAGTATCCATTGGTACCAAGCTTTCTACTTTGGGAACATGCCTGGCTCACAGCCCTGGAATCGTGCTGTTTGATCAACTCCCCCCCTTCACACACATCTCACCCCCAGAAGCAATTAGAAACTCCTGCAGACTGGGAAGCAGAACAAGGGCATGGAATTGTGGGTACAAAAGCTAGAGCCATGTAGACTGTAGTTACAGTCCAGACTATCACTAGGAGATGATAAAGGACGATGACATGTGTACATAAAAAATTCACTTTATAATGAATGAATGAAAAGAATCAAACCTGAAGAAAAACGTCAATAAACCAGAAGCTGTTTCAGTAAGGTCCGGCAGTCTGTTGTTCAGGGCTTCTTCGGCAAGCCCCCCAGCCACTGAGTGGAATGGGACACCTTTTCAGGTATTCCTCTGCCATCCTTGCTACCACAGAATTATTTCATGGTTTTGCTTTTACAACCAAGCATTTCATAGTTTCACGAAATAAACCAGGGACCCATGAAAAAGTCACAGAATAAAAAGAGGAGGAGAGACTACCAAATTCTCTGTAGTGTGTGTAAACCTGCTCAGTCAATGTGAGTGGAAGGAAGCAAGATGATGCCCACGAAGCAGATGCCTTCCCCTCAGCAGCCTTCCGCGAGGCACTCAGGACGGGAAACCCCTCACAACAGCCTCATGCTCTTGTTTCACACAGGCCTTCAACTTTCCCATTGAAATATCCAGGTCATCTACTTTTCCCAGCCCAGAGCAATTTTATTTTACAATTCACCACCTTCAGGTATTTCAGTCACTGTGTCGTTTGAGGAAAATTTATTATCTTATCTTTATGATTTAAAGTCTCTGTTAATCTTTCACCTACGGTTTAGACCGGCCGACACTGATTGTTAATGTGTACTATTTTCTTATTTTGGCCTCTTTACCACTTTAATTATTTTTTATCACCTTAAATATTTATTACTTCATAAATTTTACATTTCTTGCCAGGTGGTGGTGGCACACAACTTTAATCCCAGCACTCGGGAGGCAGAGGCAGGTGGATCTCTGTGAACTCAAGGCCATCCTGGTCTACAGAGTGAGTTCCAAGATAGGCTGCAAAGCTACACAGAAATCCTGTCTTGAAAAACAAAAACAAAACAAAAAGAACTTAAACAGATTTGTCTTTACTAGAGTGTTTGGAAACCATGTTGGTGCTACTGCCTTCCTTCTTCCTCCTACTGCCCTCCTTGTCGTTTGGTGCCGGGTGTATCCAGGGTGGCCTGGAACCTGCCATCCTCCTGCCCCCTCTGCAGAGTGGGACTGTAGGCCTGCACCATTGTACCTGGCTTAGATTGCTATCCACAGCCAGTCCGGACTGTGTTATAATTGCTCTTGGGATTTATGTCACGAGAGGTCATACAACTACAATGCTGAACTTATTTCCAGATGCTTGTGTGCTTTTGGGTGCCTTTGTGATATTTTCTGGTTTATTTCCATATCATTAGAGATCAGATTTTGTGTGGTTTCTATTCATAAAAATGTGATGATGTGTTTGAAGATCCGGGATCTGGTTCATCTTGGAGGGAGAGCCGGCTATGGCCTGTGCACCAAGCCTGTCAACCTGATGATTTTTCTCGTATCATCTCACACTTCCATCTTGAGGAGGACTGGATTTCCCCAGTTCTGTTTTTACTTCTACCAGTTTTTGTGTCATGTATTTTAAGTCTCTCTTCTTAGATGCATAGATATTTAAAAATTGGTTTATTTCTTGTGCAATTTCATTGCTAACTTTTTATGTTTGTGGATCTTGGGAGCAGGGAGGTGCAGATGCCAAGAAACATGAATGCAGACCCATTGGAGAGATTACTTCAGCGAGTAAGTATTCTATAATTAAGAATCAGTATCAGTTATCTATACTTTATTTAAAACAAACAAACAAAAATTGTCCTGATTAATTGGATTAGCATCTGACTATTTAAAAGAAAAAAGAAATCTTAACTTCTTACTGAGTTCTGTGTGAACTCCTGTTTCAGTTTACTTCCAGAGGTGAGAGCTGGCAAGATAGCTCTGTGGGTAAAGGCACTTACCCTCAAGCGGGGGGAACCCATATTTGATCCTCAAGACTCCGATGGTAAAAAGAGAGAGCTGAGTCCCAGAAACTGACCTCTACCATGACTTGTATGTACATTTGTGTGCACACATGCATGCATGCACACACAATAAATAATGTAATTTTAAAATGACAATAACCCACCCCCTGTGACACACCTCCTCCAACAAGCCCACACCTCCTAACCCTTCCCAAGCAGTTCCACTAACTGGGGAACAAGCATTCAAATATATGGCCTATGTGGGTCATTTTCATTCAAACCACCACAATTACTATTTGCATAATATATTCTCCCCATTTCCTTTTACTTTGCTTATACCATTATATTGGAAGTGGATTTCTGACAGATAGTGAGGTCATTATTTTTAAATTTGATGGTGGTTATATTTTAGTGATTATATTTAAAGCAATTACATTTGATGTAAATACTAATATATCTGAATTTAGAATTTTTATCATTTTTGTGTTTCTCTCAGTTTTCACTCTTGTTTCCCATGTTTTCAATTGTCTGACTATCCTTAGTGTTCCATCTTAACTGCCTATTGAATTAATCTGTGTTATCTTTTGTGTTCATTCAGTTGTTGATCTAGATGTTGGACTATACACTTTGCTTTTAGACTCTTCTTATAAGTCTACTCGAACAATTCAAGTGAAATACAGCAACATTAATGTGTAGGTAATTTCCATGTTCCCTCTCTCTGTATATTGTTTATTTGAAGTAAACTGAGATGCCCTGAAAACGTGAGAATAAGCTATTCTGCTCATCAACTACTGAAGAACCAAAGAAGGAAGGTCTCTCTTCGCCTTAGTACTCACCATTTCAGGTGCTCACATATTGGCAGGCTTGTACCTACAGCACACATTTGGTCATTCTTATTACCACTGTGCACAAGTGTGCTCGGAAACCAGAGTTCAACCCTGCTTGCTTTTCTTGCTTGCTCTACACATTTTGAGACAGGATCTCATTGAAGCTGGAGCTTGCCCAGCTGGCAAGAATGCCTGGACAGTCTCTCTAGGGATCTGTCTCTCTGCTTGCTCCCCCTCCTACCCAGAACGAAGGTTATAGACACATGTTGCCGCCACACTTGAGCTTCATGTGGGTGCTGTGGATCTGGACTCAGGCCATGCTTGTGTGGTGGGCACTTCACCAACCAAGTTCTCTCTCCTTGCTAACACATTTACCCACACCTACCCACTTCCCAGAACAGGAATTAAGGGTAACCTGATCAAATAGCTGTGTTCCACTCAAGAAGTAATATAAAAAATTGTAACTAATTGATAATAAGTGTCTTAGTTAGGGTTCTTATTGCTGTGAAGAGACACCATGATCACAGAAACTCTAACAAAGAAAACATTTAATGGAGCTCGCTTACAGTTTCAGAGGTTCAGTTCATTAGCATGGTGAGGAAGATGACAGCATGCAGGCAGATGTGGTGCTGGCTGGGAGTCCTAAGTCTTGATAGACAAGCATCAGGACATTGACTGCCAGTCACACTGAGGGAAGCTTGAGCAAAAGAGACCTCAAAGCACACCCTCATAGTGACACACTTCCTTCAACAAGGCCACACCTATAATGTCACTCCTTTTGGGATCACTTTCTTTTAAACCACCACAATAAGACAACACGCATTGATCCCTAAAACCATAAAGTTGATAGCCTTTAGGGAAAAAACTTAAATTCCTCATCTGCACCAACCTATTTCAATCAAGTATTTTTGCAAATCACATCAATTTATTGGATTTATCGTACCCCTAAGAGTTACACCAGGAATCCTGATCCAGATGACTGCAGACATTTATAACTGACAGTCACAGTCTAAAGAAAATTTTATCCTAAAGCATGCACACCATGGTGCTACTTCCTGGGGGTGAGTTATCTATCTATCTATCTATCTATCTATCTATCTATCTATCTATCTATCTATCTAAATATAGATTCCAAACCTTTAATATGCCATAAGAAACTGTCTGGTACAGGAAACAATACAAAGAAACCGATTATAAAACAGTGTAGAAAAGTAAAACAGCATGCTGCGGATGTAAAAAAAATAACAACCGTAAGGTAGGTATATTTTGAGCAACACTTTCTCCTTCTAATACCATAGTGGATATTATTGAGTGATAATGATGTTCTACCTTTTGTCATTCCAAGATGCAGTGATAAACCAGCCAGACAAAGCTTCTTGCTCTCGGGAGAGAGAGAGATACTTAACACACAAGTGTGGCTGACATAGTACAAGGACTCCAAACAGGAACAGTGTGACAGGAGCTAGGTTAGGGAAGACTGCTACTACAGGGGAGGCTAAAGAGCAGCTCCACAAGATACATAAGACCACCTGGATTACAAGGCGCATAGAGCTATACAGACAATCACGGGAAGGCATGGCAGAGGACACATGCAGCATTTGAAGGCTGGACAACACACGTGGCATTTGAGAAGAAAAGGAAAAATCACAAAGCAGGCCAACAGCCCTGTGGCTGGAATCTAATAAGCATGGAAATAAATTGTAAACAGCTACACAAAGGCAGGGAGAAGTCGAGATCAGTATGGGCCACCAACTCAAGCCTTAATGAGTGGGAATAAAAAACCCCACTTGATTCTAAGTGGCAAGAGCACAGAGAGTGTTTAATGCATATATATTAAAATGCTAAGTGACATTCATGACTGGAGCAGACCTTGTATTAGAAACATAAAGAACACAATTTTTTTCCTGGAGAATTTTTCCCATACTAAGTAAAATGCTGAAGAGATATTTGAAGGAGTCACTGTTTCGATTTTCCCCTCTGATTTGATATTTTCATTACAGAACGGGCATGGCTTTTGACCTCTGCTCAGCAGAGCCTCCAACCTGTCTGAGCTGTGCTACAGAAGAAAAGGGACCCCAGCTAGGAACATGGTCTCTGCAGCACAACCTTAGCTCAGCGAGACTCCGGGCCTTCCTCACCCAGCACCTCACGCATGGTCATTTAAAATGGTCTTGCCAAAAGCCAGGCATGATGGTGTGGGCCTTCAATCCAGCCCTGGGAATATCCCACAGGTGGATGTTTGTGAGTTTGAGGCCAGCCTGATCTACATAGCAAGTTCTAGGCCAGCCAAGGCTACATGGAGAAATCCTTTCTCAAAAAACAAACAAACAAAATTAAATAAAAAATTTTTAAAAATAAAAATGAGATGGTCTTTCTGGCCACCTTACCCTGCCTGCCTTTCCTCCTGAGCTTCTAATCCACTTTATGGATAAGATGTGCCCACAAGTCTGCTCTTCCTCGCTGAGCATCACTTTCTGGGTTTGTTATCCATTTATACCTGACAGGATGCCGGGGTCCAAAGCGTTCATTAACCTGAACTTTGTAGCAGTTCAAGAATTCTGTCTCCTTATTAGCAGCTACTCAGATTGACTAGGGCAGCTTTCCCGCCACGTACACACCTAGTTTCTTGTGATACACACTCCACTTCCTGTGAGCGTGAGCTCTATCACAGTTTGAGAAGGGATTTTTGGATCATCTCTAACTCCAGCTACCATATATCTCAGTCTTGGCATGGCAGCAGATTATCTTGCCAAAAATAATGATGCAAAACTGGCGGAGAGTGCTGATTTGTCTGTCAAAAACTCCTTTTTAAAAATAATATGCTTCCAAATTTCCGAGTCAGCACTTAAAACCTCCATTTTCTGAGCAGAATAGATGCTCTAAGATGAGCGCGCCATCACAGGGCCTCCGCGACCTCCAGCTGAGGCCTAGCTGCTCGCAGGTCGAACCCAGGGGCTCCCCTTGAGTCAACATAGTAAGACCACATCTTAAAAGAAAGAAAAAGACTTTTTAATATGGGCAATAATTTCATAATAGCAAACACAAGATTATTGTACCTTCACACTAGCGAGAAATGAAATATTAAATTTCACAGACTTAAGATGAATATTCACACATAAGGCCTATCCTCTTATTTGAGATCTCCTAACATTTGTACTGCATTTTAAAGGTTTATTGTGTGTGGGCATGCACACGCCATACACACACGTGGAGGTCAGAAAACAGCTGGCAGGCGTGGAATTTCTTCTCTCGTCCTGTGGGACTCAGGGGCTGAGCCAGGTCGTCGGCTGTGATGGCAAGTGTCTTTACCTGCTGAGGTGTTTTATAGGCCCAATTTAGGACGTTTTATTTTTAATTTAATTTTATGTGTATGAATGTTTTGCCTGCATGTATGCAAGCCTGGTGCCCATGGAGGTCAGAGGACAACAGGTCCCTTAGAATTGGAGAAGAGGGTGCTGGGAATCAGACCCTGTCCTCTGCCAAGTGAGAAGTGCTCTAACCACTGAACCATCTGCCCATGCCCAGGATGTCTCAATTTTAAAACAATTTCTACCAACAATACATGAATTATGACAGTTATACAAAATATTTGCTCCCCCTTCCAAATCAAAATAAAATATAGTCAACTGTTATGGAATATTAGTTTAAGATGTGTTACATTCATTTCTGCTGTAGAACACTTTTTTAATCATGAAAAGATGTGTTGCATTTGTTTAACTCTGTGAAGCTGTGCTCCTTTGCCTGTCTAAAACACCTGATTGGTCTAATAAAGAACTGATCAGCCAATAGCTAGGCAGGAGGAAGGACAGGCAGGGCTGACAGACAGACAGACTAAATAAGAGGAGAAATCTGGGAAGGGAAGGAGGAGGACTCCAAGGGCCAGCCAGTTACACAGCAAGACACAGAGTAAGAAGTAAAAAACGTATATAGGAAAAGGATAAAAAGCTCAGAGGAAAAAGGTATATGGGATAATGTAAGTTAAGTAAGCCAAGCTAAAGCTGGGCATGTATAAGTAAGAATAAGTCTCTGTGTGTATTTATTTGGGAACTGGGTGGTGCCCTCCCCCCCCCAAAAGAGCCAAGAGAGTAAAGAGCAAAGCAGCAGCTACAGACATCTATAGCCATGTTCAGCAAATTAAACACTTCCACACTGGTCAAGCTTTCAGACGTCCTCAAATAACTCCGCAGAAAATTTGGGCTTCAAAAATAAGCTGTATGTGATGGACACTCCTATAACCCCAGCACTCACAGCTAAATCAGGAGCACAGAGAGCCCGAGGCCATCCTGGAGTAGAGCCATCAAGTTCAAGACCAACCCCATCCCAAGGATGCCAAAGGGTAAGGCTGTGTGCTTTCAGACAAAACCACAGTTTGCTTTTATTAAAGTATTTCATATGGCTCTTCCTCAGCCATTTTTTACAAAATTGACTATTTCTAACTGATCAGGATACTTCACATTCCATCGATGAGAAAGGCACCTTCCATTACAAAATGCTTTCTTCATAGAAGAATAGTAATAAATAATAGTCCAATTTGGGGCAGCATTAAATGCTACCAAGGGTCCAACTATCCCCCCCCAAAAAATCTGTTTTCACTTTTTATAAAAGGTCAATTATAAGAAAGGCAGGCGGGTTGGGTTCCTGTGTTCGTGTTTGTTTTGTTGTCATTGGTTTGGGTGGCGTCTGGTCACACAGTCCCAGCCCACTCACAGCCTCAGTGTTCACGCATGGGTTACTTTACCTGCCCTGGGCCTCCTTCTCCCCTTGCCTCTGTGTTTCTCACCACATCATGAGAAGGGATGAGAAGAGATAGGAAGAGGACAGAGAGAAGGGAAGGAGGGAAGGGGGAAGAGGAAGGACCAGGAAGTTTTGTGTTATATTGTTTTGGAGGCTAGGAAGTCCAAGATTGAAGGGCCTACATGTCATTTTAAAAATTGATTTGAAGGTTTTATTTTTAATTGTGTGTGTGTGTGTGTGTGTGTGTGTGTGTGTGTGTGTGTGTGTGTATGATCTGTGTGGGTGTACACATGGGAGTGTGGGTATCTTGGAGGCCAGAAGAGGGTGTCAGATCCCTTGGTGCGTGAGTCAGAGGTGGTGGTGAGTCACCTCACATGGGTGAAAGGAACTAAAACTCAGGCCCTATGTGAAACAGCAAGTGCTCTCAACTGCTGAGTTAGCTCGCTAGTCAGGACCTACATATATTGAGAAGCCCATAACCATGTTGTTATTTCATGGAGGAACAAGCCAGCAAGCAAGAAAGAAAGAGCAAAAGGAATTGGGCCAAGGCATTTCCATAACTTCCTCAGGCAATAGCCCACTCCCAGGATCGTAAGGGCACTCCGAGCCCTCAGGACCTTACCAGTACCCAGGCTGCTCCTCCTAACACATTTGCATTGAGAATTAAGTTCACCCTTGGGTCCACAAACTTTGGGGGCACACTCACCCAGGATGGACACACTATGCTTCTGTTGAGCCTAGTCTGGGCCAAGGGCTGAGGCTCTCACAAACGCTGCTTTGTGGGCACCTGCTCTTCAACGCTCCTCACCACACTGTCAGGGCTGAGCCAATGCTGACCTGCACCTGCAGCAGACGGGGTTTGCCCTCCTTGGGTAGTTTAGCTATGATTTAAAGCCCTGGGAGATACGACTTCTCATTTGGACAAGCAGAGTTAGAAAGTTATTTCAGCTGCACTTGTTTTCCCTCAGATGTTCGGAATACCTCAGTGAGAACCGTGCCCTTGCTCTTCTCGGGCACGTCTCCCATGCTCGTTCTACCACTGGAGAAGCAGGCAGCTGTCGTGAGTCTTCTCGCTTTCTTCCCAATCAGTATTTTCTCTGGTGTTAAAGTCAGCCAGCCTTTTCCTTTAGGTATTTGTACTATGATGATGACATGCACTCATATAAGGAAAAATTTGCCTTTTTTCTCATGTTCAGTCCGGTTACAACAGAAACCAACAGAGAGAGAGAGAGAGAGAGAGAGAGAGAGAGAGAGAGAGAGAGAGAGAGAGAGAGCAGGCAGGGAAAGGAGGGAGGAAGGAAAGTAAGAAAGAGAGGGGAGGGGAGGAGAGAAAAAAGTCTTTATCTTGGTTACAGAGCTAGGAACATTTTTAGACAGGGTCTCATGAATCCCAGATTGGCCCCAAACTCACTAGGATCTGAGTATAATGAACTTCTAATCCCTCTGCCTCCGTCCCAACCGCTAGGTTTAAAGATACGCACCACCAAGCTCGGTTTTATGTGGCGCTAGGAATTGAACCCATGGCTTTGTGCAACTAGGAAAACACTCACTAACTGAGCCGTATCCCACCCAAGCTAGCGTTAGTTTTAAAGCAGGAGTGAGTTAGATGCAAGTGCCATTTACTTTTGGTTCAATCATGTGTCTATTACTGACGAAGAAAGATTTATTTCAACTATGGAGTAACACCTAAAGTCTTCATTTCTTCTGCCATATTTTGCATCTTTTAGCATAATTTCTAGATATACTATACAAGCAGTTTGAAATTAAGTAGCGCCACATAATGTGTGGGGAAAATGAGTAATTTATAAAACTACAGTGTTTGTCAAGGGAAGCCAGACTCGCTGCTGTTAGGTCCTGCTTCTGTGCGGTCCTGCAGAGAGGTGTCTGGGCTTCCCATCCACTGAACACTTCCGCGTGCGGTGTTTATTGTGTCCTTCGCTCTTTCGTCCTCTTTGACTGTTCCACATGACTTTCAGCTTTGCTTGAGATTTCTCCACAGACTTTAGGTTGGCATTTCTTAAAAGATACATTCATTTAATAGTCTCTTCCAGGCAATATATAATCCCTTCGTAAAATTTAAAATATTTAAATTGTACTTATTGTGCACACATGTGTATCTGTACACCACGTACAGCCTGGTGCTCATGGAGACCAGAGAGAGCATCTAGAGGAACTGGAGTTACAGGCAGTTGTGAGTTGCCAAGCAGTGCTGGGAATTGGACACAGGACCTTCAGAAGGAGAGACAGTGATTTAACCACTGAGCTCTCTCTCCATCCAACTTTCGCAAAATTTTAAAGAAAGATTGCCATCAGATTTTAGGTCAAAGGAGACCCAGTGTCGATCCACCCCAGGTCCTGGTGCAACTTCATCCCGCCACTTACAGGTTGGTAACAAATGCAATGATAGAGTAACAACTGTTTGTATTTTTGATAACTCTTCTTAGATTCATAAAACTTTGAAGTTCAGTGCTGAGTTGCTCTGTGGCATTCTGGTAGAACAGAAGCATCTGTAGCTTGTATGTAACAAGGTGTATGTGCCTGGAAATGGAAATGACGGAGGACTGCTTGGATCTTCCTCCAAGTGAGGCGCATCACAGGTCTAGCTACACTTTAGAGTACAACCCACTGAGTCTAATACACCGAATGCTACTGAGTGGAATTTAGCAGTCTTCAAGGGACTTCATTATAGGGCGATCTAAGAAATTCCACATCCTTTTTTGAGTAGATTGATAAGCCCCATTAACACATTAAAATATAAAAACATGCAATCTAGAAGAAAATTAATTTCACTTTGATCTTAGAGTATATTCCTCCCCCGCCCTTTTATCTGTGACACACATGGAAAACTGGGAAATGTTGGTTTCATTTGAAAAGAAAATTTGAGACAGGGTCTCCCTATGTAGCTCTGGAACTTGCTGTGTAGACCAGGCTGGCTTTGAACTCACAGAGATCCTCCTGCCTGTGTCTCCCAAGTGTTGGGATTAAAGATGTGTGATCCCATGCCTGGCAACAAAATAATTTTTAGCATAGATCATCCTCTAAGTAAAAATAATAATAATTTGTATGTATTTTTAAATTGTTTTAGACATTTGGTGGGGAATTTATAGTTACAAGGTACTGGGTGGGCGTGAAACTGGCAGGCAGGAAGGGGGACAGTTACAATGAACAGTGACTGTCTCCGTCTCTTTCCATTCCTCACGCACAGACACAAGGACAACCTTGCTCATGAGCCCCCATTCTCACTCCACAGCGCATCCACGTACCACATCATCTTGCCTAGCTGGGATGTGTGCCGAGTTTTGGAGTAATGCAGTTTGGAATTTTGCCAAGAACTTTTCACCATTTCGGAAAGTTGTGTTGAGAAAGAAATAGCAATCCCAGGCTCTTTCCTGCAATGTGTTTCTCTCAGCTCAGCATGCCACTGCCTCGTGCCCCTTGGCTTTTGTTTATTGATCTGTTTGTATCTGGTTATTTTAGCTATTTCGTACGTAGTCATGACTCAGCGTTCCTCTCTTGAAATACTGAATGTTGGTTATGGCATATGGCTCGGCAGGTAGATAGTTGCCGTCAACCATGAGGACAGAGGTCTAGATTCCCCGTATTCGGGAACATGCTATGTGGACAGGCAGCCACATGTAATCCTAGTACTCGGGAGACAGAGATAAGGGATCCCTAGAACAAGCTGGCTACTGAGTCTAGCCAACTAGGCAAGTTCAAGTGAGTAATCCCGCCTCAATATATGTAGCAGACAGTAGTTAGAGAGAATAGCTATCATCCTCCACAAGCAGATACACATACGTGCACATGCATATACACACAGATGTACCCACACATGCAAACATGCAAATGCAAAAAATAATCCAATGATGTGCTTATTAAGCCAGTTTTCTAAAGGAATAAATCGCTGAGATAGTTGTTTTTTCACTTATTTTCCACTTGGTTGGCTTTGGAAGCATCTAGAGTAGATGAGACACAACTCAGCACTTTTCTGTGAGAATGTTTACAGGAGACTGAGCCTAACTGGACAGCACCACCTCATGAACTGAGGCTTGAACAGAGAAATAGGAGAGAAAGTGCCCAGCGCCAGCACCCTGTGTCTGATCTTGGCCATCGCGATGGGAATGGCTGTGCCTGGCCATGGTGTGTACATCGGTACAGGGTGTACACCCTGATGTAATGTTACCTCTGAACCACAATAAATCCTCCTTTGAGCTGGGCATGATGGTGCATGCCTTTGATCTCAGCACCCCAGGGACAGGCAAGTCTCCTGGTCTTCATATAGGAAGTTTCAGGGCAGCCAGAGATACATAGAGAGACCCTGTATCAAAAAACCAAAAACAAAAAATCCTTCCTTTGAAGTTGTTTTTGACAGATATTTTTGGTGACAGAGATAAAAAGTAACTAATTTCATAATAAAAGCACTGTATTGTTTTTATATTAGATGTATAAATATGTTATATTTGTAGAATATAAAGTAAAGGCTACAAAGTATTTATTTTAAAAAATGAGTTGAATAAAGAAGCCAGAAATACACACTGGAAAAGACATTATCTTTAACAAATGGTGCTGGTTAAACTGGACGTTGGCATGTAGAAAAATGCAAATATATCTATAATTATCAACCTGCCCAAAACTCAACTCTAATTGGATCGAAGACCACAGCATAGAACCAGATATGCAGAACCTGATAGAAGAGACAGCAGGGACTAGTCTTGAACTCCTAAGTACCGAAGACAACATCCTGAGCAGGATGCTATAGCACAAGCACTAAGAACAGCATTTAATGGATGGGACCTTGAGAAACTGAGAAGCTTCTGGATGGCAAAGCACACTCTCATTTGAACAAAGCCGCAGGCTACAGAATGGTAGAGATCTTCACCAGCAGCCAATAGAGGGCTAATATCTAATATATATACAGAACTAAAAAAAAGTCAAGAAAACAAATAACCCAATTAAAAATGGGGTACATATCTAAACAGAGAGTTCTCAAAATACGAAACACAAATGGCTGAGAAACACTTTTAAAAGTTCAACAGCCTAGGTTTCTCAGGAAATTCGGGATCAACCTACCCATGGACCCAGCAATACCACTCTTGGGACTATACCCAAGAGATGCCCTATCATACAACAAAAATATATGCTCAACTATGTTCATAGCAGCATTGTTTGTAATAGCCAAAACCTGGAAGCAACCTAGATGCCCTTCAATGGAAGAATGGATGAAGACAGTATGGAATATATACATATTAGAGTACTACTCAGCAGTAAAAAACAAGGACTTCTTGAAGTTTGCAGGCAAATGGATGGAAATAGAAAACACTATCCTGAGTGAGGTAAGCCAGACCCAAAAAGAGGAACATGGGATGTACTCACTCATATTTGGTTTCTAGCCATAAATAAAGGACATTGAGCCTATAATTAGTGATCCTAGAGAAGTTAAATAAGAAGGAGAACCCAAAGAAAAACCTATAGGCATCCTCCTGAATATTAACCTTCATCAGGTGATGAAAGGAGACAGAGACAAAGACCCACATTGAAGCACCAGACAGAAATCTCAAGGTCCAAATCAGGAACAGAAGGAGAGAGAGCACAAGCAAGGAACTCAGGACCAAGAGGGGTGCACCCACACACTGAGACAATGGGGATGTTCTATTGGGAACTCACCAAGGCCAGCTGGCCTGGGTCTGAAAAAGCCTGGGATAAAACCGGACTCGCTGTACATAGTAGACAATGAGGACTACTGAGAACTCAAGAACAATAGCAATGGGTTTTTGTTCCTACTGCACGTACTGGCTTTGTGGGAGCCTAGGCAGTTTGGATGCTCACCTTAATAAACCTGGATGGAGGAGGGTGGTCCTTGGACTTCCCACAGGGCAGGGAACCCTGATTGCTCTTGGGGCTAACGAGGGAGGGGGACTTAACTGGGGGAGGGGGAGGGAAATGGGAGGCGGTGGCGGGGAAGAGACGGAAATCTTTAATAAATAAATAAAAATAAATTAAAAAACCACAGAAAACATAAAATAAAATAAGTTCAACAGCCTAAAAAATACTAAAAAGTTCAACATCCTTATTCATCAGGGAAATGCAAATCAAAAAACCCTTGAAATTTCATCCTACACCAGTCAGAATGGCCAGGATCAATAAAACAAGTGACAGATCATGCTGGCAAGGATGTGGGCTAAGGAGAGCATGCTTCCATTGCTGGTAGGAGGGCCAACAGTGTGGTCATTTCCCAGGAAGCTCACTGCAAGATCCACTGTCCCACTCTTTGGCATAGACCCAAAGGGCTCTACACTCTACTGCAGAGACTCCTGCCCAGCCATGCTCATTGCTGTTCTATTCATAATACTCAGAAATTGGAAACAGCCTACATGTCTATTAACTGGTGAATGGATAACAAAAATGTGGCACATTTACACAGTAGAATGTTACTCAGCTTTTTAAAAAATGAAATTCACAGATAAATGGAGGGAGTTAGAAAAAAATCATTCTGAGTGAAGTAACTCAGATCCAAAAAGACAAATATTATATACATTTGCTTATATTTGTATGTTAGTTAGCTTTTAAGACTTTGATATGGGCATGTCATGATAGAACCACAGAGGTTAGGTATAGAGTAAGGGACTGGGGGAGGATCTCCCTGGAAGGATGGATCTCCTTAGGAAGGAGAAATAGAATAGATAGTTATAAAGAGATGTGGGGACTGGAACAGGAGAATTAAATAAAGCAGGAATGGAAAAGGGGGGAAAGGGAGAGGATATGGGGATAGACAGCTAAAACTAAGGGCCATCTGAAGAGTCATATAAAAATCTACTTCAGTAAAAGTTTCTTGATAGATAAACAGGTGGATGGTGGACTCACCAACTAATGGGGACACAAAGTTCTAGCTAGGTATCTCTTGTCACAAAATGAAACTTCCAGGGCTGGGAATGGGTTACATCTAATTTAATTGTTGGTCAAAGGGTATTTAGGTTGCTCTCCAGAAACTAATGATAAGGCCCCTATTGATGAACACAACACCTACAGATTTCATTGCACATGGAGAAGTCAAGCTGATGCCATCAGTGATGCCTTCTGAGGAACTATGCATGTTGCCAGAGGAGAAAGGTAAACACCAACCTGGGTATAAACAATGGTGGCCTACTTACATAATACATTGGTGCAATAGTGGCACAGAAGTTGTGACAGTAACCAACTACTCTCTGAGTTTTCTCACATCACATTCCATGAGATGTGAGAAAAATTACATATGCATATAGTTATT
This sequence comes from Alexandromys fortis, assembly GCF_014885135.2. Taxonomy (NCBI): domain Eukaryota; kingdom Metazoa; phylum Chordata; class Mammalia; order Rodentia; family Cricetidae; genus Alexandromys; species Alexandromys fortis. The sequence continues at coordinate 22,338,372 of NW_026067920.1, forward strand.
TATATATAGCTTTTTAGTGTGTGTGACATTGGCTCTCTCTACTATGTAGCTGTGGCTGTCCTGGAATTTGCTATGAAGACTGGGTTGGCCTTGAATTCATAGAGATTTGGCTGTCTCTGCTCTTGAGTGCTGAGATTAGATATGCACTTTTGGCACACCCAACCTTTTGCCTATCTGTTATGGGTTCTGATTTTGTGTTTTTATGGTTTTCTGTGTGTATTTGCTTCTCATGCCTTTTATTTGTTTTATTCTATTCTTTTTGTTGTTATTGTTTTTCTTATTTATTTTCTAAAATGAGAGATAAAGAAGGCATAGAATTGGATAGGTGTGGAGGTGCAGAGGATCTGGGAGATGAAGGAGGGAAACCATGATCAGAGTATATCATATGAACCAGACATTGGTGGTGCACACCTTTAATCCCAGCACTTGGAGGCAGAGGCAGGCAGATCTCTGAGTTCGAGCCCATTCTGTTTTGAAAAACAACAACAACAACAACAAAAGAATATATCATATGAAAAAATCTATTTTCAATTAAAAGAAAAGTGAAGTGTTCAGTTCAACAATACGAAGGACTACAAACTTCAGTTCCTTAAAAATAAGAATTTGATTTAGTGTAACATGATTGGTCAAAACCATAATTAAATGAAAACATTAAAACAAGAACAGCATAGTTGGGCTGGAGTGGTAACACAGTGATTATGTGCTTGCTACTTTTGCATAGGATACAAATTCGGATACAAATACAAAGTCAGGTAGCTCACAAACACTTGTAACTTCAGCTCCAAGGCAATGTGATGCCTCTGGCCTCTTTGGGCATCTGTAGTCATGTGCTTCCTCTCTCTCTCTGTCTCTCTGTCTCTGTCTCTTTCTCTCTCACACACACACAAATAAAATTATATTTTTAATATCTTGAAGAAGTATAGTGAAAGTAAATATTGGAAACACAGCATGACTGAGACAGAATTCTTAGGCTGGAGAGATGGCTAAGCGTTAAGTGCAGTACTGCTCCTGCAAAGAACTTGGGTTAGGTTCCTTGCACTCACATTGGAGGGCTCACAACGGACTGTAACTCATGTTCCAGGGGACCAAGTGCCCTCTGGCCTCCGTGGGTACCTTCACATGCATGTGCACATAAAAACTCACACCGGCACACACATACATAGATAACATTTTCAAAGATGAAACAATGTATCAGTTAGATTTTCCTATGTTCCTAGCATTAGATTACGCTAAAGCATAACCACGCATAACCAATCTAATCAAGAAAATCTGCAGAGTAGTAAAGAAGACAAAGCAATGGCAAAAACATGAAGAACGATGCAAAATTCTTACTTTTTACCATTTGTGGGGAAAATATTCGTAATTAGGCAGCAGTCCTAGGACCCTTGGGGGGTAAGGCCAGGCCAGGACTGCTCACTTCCAGCTGCATTTGCCAGGAGTGAACTGAATAGTGTCAGCAGGCTGTGTTGGCCGAGGCAATGACGACTGGCTAAGGAAGGCTGGAGTGAGACACCGGAGGAAACTAGACAGAGATGGTGCAGTGAATGAGGACAGTTCTTGAAGGGCACACAAGCTTGGATTTAAAGTCATGGAAAAAATAAAGCCCATAGACTCCCCGAGAAAGTAACACGGGTAAAGACTGGCAGCCACACTGTGACTTCTGACTTACAGAGAAGACAGATACAAATGACTTCATTTATATTAGGGAAGTTAGTCTGACATAGAAATTAAGTTTCAGATTTCATTAATCAAGGTGATCAATCTGAATAGATAGTTTTGAAAGTCAATATAAAAGTAATTGCAGAATCTCTCACCACCAAAAGGAATGATGTCATGGGTAAAATGAATATAGAGGGAAGAAGAGGTGGGAGTCAAGGCCTCAGGCAACCAACACCTACAGGTTAGAAGGCCAAGAGCCGGCAGAGCAGCCAAAGAATAGGGGTGTTACTTCACCTTCAGATGGTAAAACTCTGAAAAGTTTTTTTCTGGCCAGTTCACTGGCAGATGCTAAAGTATAAACCAGTTACTTAAAGTTTAAGGTGGCTATAGACAGAGTCATGAGAGTTCACTAACATGTTATGACAGAATTTCCTAAAAGTTTTGGTGAGCATGCGACCAGACAGACCTGTAAGCAAAGAACCATCCACATCTTTCTTGAGGGAGGCGGTCCTGACAGAGGACATGCTGCTGGCTGTAGGAACTCTCCCTGCCAAGGGAGCCCAGCTGCTCTTCGACAGATTCAGAAAGAGCAGGAAGCAGAAGAGAGCTATGGGCTCATCAGTCATCACAGAGTGTGCCATCACTCTGAGAATCCCTCTAGCTCATCCTAACAGACTGCCGGAAGGCCAGTCTAGCCTAACGCAGCCTCCGTTGTGTGCAACAGAGAGGAATAAAAGATAAAATTTGAAAACCTACAGCTATTTTCATTTATGCACTATTTATTTACACTGTTTTCACTCTTAAGAACCCATCTGTAGATTGTTTCAACATTTAACGCTTTGCAGAATTCAACCATGATGCCGTCATGACTAAAGATTCTCAATTTTAAATACAAAGTACATTTGCCATCTATGACCGTGAAGGGGTCTAGGAGTTGTGTGGCCGTGCCCAGTCTGCTCCTCAGGGAGGACCATGACCAGCTTCTCTCTCATCCCTTCATAGGAATGGTAAGTCACATGCACACATACCAAAGAAGCCAAGTAGCACTATTCTGTTTCCCTTCATGTTGACTCCTCCCATCACATTTGTTATAGTTGTTAACATGTGTTACTGTTTAGACATCCAGTCTAGCCCTGAGACAGCTAGGGACTGCCTCCTAGTGGCAGGGTGGTCTCCAGCTGCCCCTGATCACACTTTTGTTTAAATGTCTGAAGATGGCCTCCTGAACTCTTGGTTTTACTTGCCTCTTTCAGTCCTATAGAATTCCTTCTCAATCCTTCTCCTGTGCATCTCATCCAAACCAAATTAGTGACAAGTGCTTCCCCATATGAAAGCATACACTCCATACACGGGATAGTTTGTTTTATAGTCAAGCCAAAACTAAAGTAAAAACCAAATGTGCCTGGTTTTTCTGTTCACTATGCCACACATGGCCTCTCTTGCTCCTCGTCTAGTCAGCATTACACTGGAGTTCTCGACGGAGTGATAGAAGAAAAATGAAAGGGATTCAAGTCGGAAAGAAAAAAGTCATCTCTAGTCATAGAAGGCATGGTCTTCCATGTTGAAGAACCCATGTAAATCTACTAGGATGAGCAAACCTTCAGCAAAGTTGGAGACGTACAGAGAGGGCACATTGGTTATGCCTACGATGTCAGCGCTCTGGAGACCAAGGCACAAGCTTGGTGTGAGGTCACCTGGAGGCTACAGAGCCAACCCATGGCTGCGTAACTCCATCTGAAGAACAGAAGTCATACAATTCCAAGTCAATGTTAAAAAGTTATATTTTACGTAGAGAGCCAGCACCATAGGGAAGAGTGCTTGCAGTGTGGGCAACAGGACATGTATGGCTCCCTGGCATCCACATACAAGTTGGGCACAATCTAGGGTGCATGTACCCCAGCATTTGTGTGGAGGTAGACACAAAGGAGCTGTTGGAGACTGCTAGCCATATAGTTTCCCTGAAAAAATGGTGATCTCCAGTTTAAGTGAGAGACCCTGTCTTGGAGAATAAGGCAGTGACTGGCAGGACACCTGACGTCCTCCCCAGTGTCTGTGTAGACACAGGTGTGCCTACAAATACACACGTGTGCACCAAGTTTATTTCTGTAGATTGACAGTGAACAATCTGAAAAAGAATTTTAAAAATTCATTTACAATAAAATCAACAAGAATAAATTAAGACGGGCAGTGGTGGCGCACTCCTTTAATCCCAGCATTCAGGAGGCAGAGGAAGGCGGATCTCTGTGAGTTCAAGGCTAGCCTGGTCTACAGAGTGAGTTCCAGGCACCCAGGGCTATACAGAGAAACGAGAGAGAGAGAGAGAGAGAGAGAGAGAGAGAGAGAGAGAGAGAGAGAGAGAGAGAGAAGGAGACGAAGAAGAGGAGGAGGAGGAGAAGGAGGAGGAGAGAAGAGATTACATATTTGGGTGGCCATTATGAAAAAAATAGGAAATACATGTTACAGGAAAATGAGGTGGCTCATGAGATAAAGCCACTACTGAATAAGCCCAAGCAACCTGAGTTCCATCCTAAGAACCCACACAAAGATGGATGAAAGCAACCGACTGATGGATGCGCCCTCAACCCCCAACAACAAACCCCATGAAAGTTGGCTCCAACTTCTCACATGTGCATCGTGCTACAAATACACCCCCATCCACATCATTTTCACATGTACACAGCAATAACAAACAAGTACATACATACATACATAAGTAAATAAAAATATGTATTGGCTGGAGAGATGGTTCAGTAGTTAATAGCGCTGCATGTTCTTCCAAAGAAAGGTCCTGAGTTCATTTCCCAGCAGCTACATGGTGGCTCACAACCATCTGTAATGAGAGCTGGTGCCCTCTTGAGTAAAAGACCTGGTCATCAACTTAGACCATGAAACACAATATGGACAAGTTCAACAAAGCTCTCATATACGGGCTGCCTATGCATGCTTCAGCATTGCCAGGGCATAAATTTCATTCATTCATTCATTCATTGGGGAGAATCTAGAGAAGTTGGAATGCTTACATACTATTCAAAGTAACATAAAGTAATATTGCACTTCTATAGTGGGACCTTAAAATGTTTTAAATCTAATTACCAGATGATCCAGTGATTACACTCTGTGTACGTACACACACAAAAATTAGAGTCAGGGTTGCAGACGGACATTTGCTGTTCTAGACTGGTGCATTCCATGCTGGCCTCTCAGCTTTCTATGTGGAAATCCTAATCCACAGGTTAAGTTGATGTTGGTGATGTTCTCCCATCCCCACTTTCCTGCTAAATCCTCCTCTTTCTGTCCACACTTCCCTTATTTTTGATCTGTTTCTTTGAGATGGCACATTAAATGGGGGGATAAGGGCAGAACTTAGTTCAATATGACTGATAAACGCTTAGGAGATTGGACAGAGAGCTGAGGAATGTGGCTCAGGCAGTAGCAACACGCATGAAGCCCTGCTACTTATCCCCATTACCAAATAAAACCCACACGGCCAAGCGTGGCATACACTGCTTCAACTCTAGCACTGGGGAGGCAAAGGCAGATAGGTCTGGCGAGTTCCAGGCCAGTCAATGCTACACAGTGAGACCTTGGCTCAGAAACCAAACAACTCGCCAAACTTTGGTGTGGTGGCAATTCTAATCTTTGGGAGATAGAGACAGGAAAACTAGGCGTTTAAAGTCATACTAATCCATATATCAAGCCAGCTTGGTACTCTATGAAACCCCTCATGGAAAGAAGATACGGGAGGGAAAGGGAAGAGAAGAGAGAAGGGAAAGGTTAAAAAAAAAAGAGGAGAAAGAGAAAAAATTATTAGCCATCTACAAACTGCATAGAAAGGCTTCAAATAGACAGAACTAGGAAAAGCCACCTGAGTGAGATGATCCAGACCCACAAAAACAAACACGGTATGTACTCACTCATAAGTGGATATTAGAGGTAAAGCAAAGGAGAACTAGTCTATAGGTCATGGCCACAGCGAAGCTAGGTAACAAGGAAAACCCTAAGAGAACCATACATGGATTCCCCTGTGAAGGAGAAATAGATAAGATCTCCTTAGAAAATCAGATGGGAGGATGGGAGAAGAGGAGGGTAGGGGGTAGGGAGAGGAGAACTGAGGGAATGGGAAGGTTAAGATGGGGAAGGACAGAGTGGGAGAGCAAAGATAGAGATATCTTGATAGAGGGAGCCATTATGGGGTTAGGAAGAAACCTGGCACTAGGGAAATTCCCAGGAATCCACAGGGATGACCTCTGCTAAGACCCTAAGTCATAGTGGAGAGGGTGCCTGAACTGGACTTCCCCTGTAGTCAGATTGATGACTACCTTAATTGTCACCATAGAACCTTCATCTAGCAACTGATGGAAGCAGACACAGAGATCCACAGTGAAGCACTGGGCTGAGCTCCCAAAGTCCAGTCGAAGAGAGGGAGGAGCAGTAATATGAGCAAAGGGGTCAAGACCATGATGGGGAAAGCCACTGAAATAGCTTATCTGAGCTATTGGGAACTCACTTACTCTGGACTGACAGTGGGGGAACCTGCATAGGACCTGAATGTGGGTGACTGTTGAGTGGCTTGGGCAGTTTGTGGGGCCACTGGCAGTGGGACAAGGATTTATCCCTACTGCATGAACTGGCTTTTTGGAGCCCATTCTCGTTGGAGGGATACCTTGCTCAGCCTAGATATAGTGGGGAGGCCCTTGGTCCTGCCTCAAAGTGATGTGCTAGACTTTGTTGATTCCCCTTACCCTCTCTGAGCAGTAGATGGAGGTGAGGGTGGGGAGGTGGGGAAGGTGGAGGAGGAGGGAGGGAGTAGTAAGTGGGATTGGTATGTAAAATGAGAAGAGATTGTTTTGTGAAGAAGAAGAAGAAGAAGAAGAAGAAGAAGAAGAAGAGGAGGAGGAGGAGGAGGAGGAGGAGGAGATTGGGAGAAATCAGTCGTGCAGAATCTTGGTTTTGGATATGTAGCCTCTTCAACTAAGAGAAAATGGATTACTATTGTTTTAGCCATCCAGTCATAATGTTCTGTTAGCAGCCCTAGTACCCTAATATGCTGTAGTTCCTCAGGTAAGTAGGAAGTTTAGAACAGGATCACCCATAACAGCCTGCATGTGAAAGCAACCTGATTCGCAATAAAAAGATAAACAAAATGTGTTACACAACCTCCTAACATGTTAAAACATCAATGAATTCTTAAGACACATGCCAGAGGAAATATGGTATTCGTGAAGAAACAAGTATTCTAGGACACCATTCATATGAGATCCCTTCGGTATATATATATACATAGACAGAAAGTACAGGAGCAATTGCCGTAGACCATGGAAAGGAGTGAAGGAAACTGTGCTTTAACTAACTTGGAATTCGGTTCATCAGAGGATGAGTGCTGAAGACTGACTGGAGCACAATGTGGATACACTTAGCAACACCGACTTCATATAAAAACTGGAGGAGATGGTAAAGGTTATTTGCATTTCATCATAATTTCAAAAGAATAAAATATTAAAGAATGAGTACTGCCGAATGTCAGGTTTATACTCTGGAAATTGTGACACATCGCTGAAAGAAATCAAATAAAATGGAATGGCATCTTACATTCCTGGAGTTCAAGATTTGATATTGTTAAGATAATAATATTGCTCAAAGCAATATACAAGCTCAATGCAACATTTCAAGAGCATTTTCGTGTGAGGAGGGGAGAGAAGTGGGGGAGAGCATATGCTAAGCGTGTCGGGGCATGTGACCCCCTAGAACTAGAGCTGAGGACAGTTGTGAGCCACCCAACACGGGTGCTGTGGAAGAGCAGGAAGTGATCTTAACTGCTGAACCACCTCCCCAGGTTCTGGCCTCAAGAACATTTGGAAAAAATAGGAAAAGCTGGAGTCCAGAATGATGGTACACACATGAAGGCCAGCACAGAAGAACACAACATCAGTCACCCTTGGATTTGAAGACAGCCTAGGTAACACTGTAAGATCCTATTTCATAAAAAAAGGAAGAAAGAAACAGGCATAGTGAACCGTTTAATCCTACTACTTACATGACAAGTTCCAGGCCAGCTGGAGTGACAGACTGAGACCTTGTCTCAAGAGAAAGTAAGTAAGTGGAAGGATAAAGGGGAGGAAGGAAGAGAAAATTCACATGAAATTTCAAGAGACCACTAAGGAATAGTCCAGAATAGGGCCAGCCAAGGCAGGAAAATGGTGAGTTCAAGGCCAGCCTGGACTACACAGCAATATCAAGAGAAAAGAAAGCAAGAAAGGAAGGAAGGAAGGAAGGAAGGAAAAGAAGGGAGGGAGGGAGGGAGGGAGGGAGGGAGGAGGGAAGGGGAGGGAGGGAGGGAGGGAGGGAGGGAGGAAGGAAGGAGGAAAGAAAGAGGGAAGGATGGAGGGTGGGAGGAAATAAAAAGACCCAGAGAGCAAACCACTGATCCTGAATAAGCATACTGAAGTGGGTTGGTTCACACAGCCCAGTTTGAGAATTTACAAAAGTCACCAATGCACCTTAAGTATACACAATAAAGTTTATCATTTAAAAAATCTATACGATCCAGGCATGGAAGTGTATGTCTTTAATCTCAGCCCTGGGGAGGCAGAGGGAAGTGGATTTCAATATACTTGAAGTCAGCCTGGTCTATAGAGCAAGTTTCTAGTCTGTCAAAGCTACATAGAGGGATCCTGTTGTCTCAAAGAGACTCACATAAATGAATGAATGGAAGGAAGGAAGAAAGAAAGGAATAAAAGCCTAGGAACTAAAAGAGGAACCTGAAGGTTCCCAGAAGAAAGAAGTGATAAATGTTGAAGAGAGAAAAGAAATAACTATCACGATGAGACCCTTACACATTGTCCACATGTATGAAATTATCACTCCATATGCACAGTTATGCATCAATTTAAATTATTTAAAGAAATTGACTGGTTTAAAAAGCCAGAGAGTATTAAAGTAGAATAATCAAAAAGGAAGTGATAAGAGCAATCACCTTATACACTGTATTTTGGCTTTTAATTTCCAGAAATAAAAAATTTTGATTTAAGAACTAGTGAAAGAGACTCAGAAATGCTAAAGTTAGCTCAATAGAAAATGTGCCTTCAAGGCTTTCCAGACAAATCAGCATAAAAAATAAATGTGTGGGTTGGTAAATATCATTCCACAATGTACCCACATACACACAAAATATCCTCTATACCATAAAGCCTACAAATATCCATTGGCCAATGTGTATACATGTTTGCACATTCCTGTATGGGTGCAAATCTGTGTGCAGGTGCTTTGTGTGTGTGTGTGTGTGTGTGTGTGTGTGTGAGAGAGAGAGAGAGAGAGAGAGAGAGAGAGAGAGAGAGAGAATAACCTTGAGTGTCATTCTTCAGGTACCTTCTACCTTTTGTTTGAGTCTCTTAAAGGCCTGGAACTTGGCCAAGCAATCTTCCAGAGATCTGCCTGTCACTGCCTCCCATTTTACCTCCACATCTGGTTTTTACATAGCTTTTGGGCATACCCATCCTTGAGAGGCAAGAGCTTTACTTTTTTTTGAACCCTCTCCCTAGCCCACCCCAAAACAAAACAACAAAATATTGTAAAAATAAAAGCTACAAATTAAAAAAAAAAGAAAATACTATTGAAGTGGCACAAAAATGGACCCAGACTGGGGCCATAGGGAGCCCAGGAACCGTTTGGTCAGATGACCTGTAGCAAGGGGGACCAAACACTTTATCAAAGGGTAATTTATAGCTAACACTGGTGAGAAAACTGCGTCTATACATGCAGAGAGATGGAGTCACTGCCTTGCCTGTGCACAGCCTCACCTCATGAACAAAAACACACCAGAGGCCAAAATATAAACGCCAACACTGCAAACACACAAGCGGAAAGGAGAAACCTTTATGACACTGAATTTAGCAATGATTTCCTGGATATGATACAGAAACATAGGCAACCAAACATACACACAGACACATACATACTGAACTCCATCAAATTAAAAACTTGTACATAAAAAAAAATATATCAGCGGGTTGAAAAAACAGTCACTGGAGTGAACAAAATATGTACAAATCATATGTCTGGTAAAGACCTAATATCTAAAATATATAAGGGAGTCATAAATTCAACAGCAAAAGAAAAGTAAAAACAGGTTGTTAAAGTGGTCACAGAACTTAAACATGAATTTCAATAAAGAAGAACTACAAAGGGCCAACAGGCATGTGGAAAGGCGATCATGTAACATATAATCACTAGGGAGATGTAAACCCACGTCTGTACATCAGAATCGGTAATTTTAAAAAGGAAAGCACTAGAAAATGTATTGTGTGTTAGGATATAGAGAAGGGCAATGTTTGTGCTGTGCAGGAGGTAATGGAAGATGACAGCCTCTGTGGAAAATAACAAGGTGGCTACTTAAAAAAAAAGAAGACAGATTTATATATAATGGAGCATCCCACTTCTGTTAGACCCCGAAATAACTCAAGCACAGAAGCTTCCATACTCACATTATAACATCAGCGTCCACAGAAGCCAAAGAGTGAATACAACCCAAGTGTTCAGTGGGGGGTGAATGATCAGGAATGTGTGTGGGCGCAGGCTGTTAACATTAGCCCTGCAGAGGGAAGGAGATGCTAATGAACTACATGGACCAACTTCAGCAGAATGGGGCTGAGCAAAATAAGTCATACAAAAACATCAGTATCTTATGATCACATTTAACGTTAATCTAAAACAGGCAAATTTACACAGAATGTAGTCTAGTGGTTATACGACTGGAGAAAAAGAGGAAATGAAGATTCAGTGTTTAAAGAGACAGGCCCTGAACTGTTGAAAAGCTCTGGAAACAGCTGTGATAGTTTCACAGCATTGTGGATACAGCCAATGCCATTGAATGCTACAGTTAAAAATGGTGAAGACGTTCACCTCTTTCTCTCAATAAAAATGAGGTTTGAAGTTATGTCTTTATTTAGATGAATATAAATCTAATTGCTCTGAATTCCCTCAGTCATTTCCTACCAGCCCTTCGGGACTCTAGAGTAAGCCCTCATGATAAAGTAGGACCTCATGATAAACAGTGTATTGGGTCTACACGCTCCCAACAAACTTAGAAGGCAATCGGTATCATTGTTAACACGTGACAGAGGGGAAAACAGCCGCTTATGGCAACTGCAGCTGTATGTTCTCCAGCATTGTTCTGCCCGTAAGTGGTGTGTGTGTGCCGCTACAGAAGGACGGCGAAGCCATTAGCTTAGTCATCGGGTTTCGTCATGTCTAAGCAAAGACACGGAGGTTGTAACAGTGGTTATAGTTTAAAAAACTAAAGTGTTTCTAACCACAAGAGGAAAAAGAAACAGCAGGGACTTCAAGCCGCCCAGTGAAGGAGCTCACACTGGAGGCAGGGTGCCCGAGAAGACTTAGCAGTCAGGCACAGAGGGTGGCTTTGTTTGGTTGCCTGTTGAGTAAAGCACCACCTCAAAGTTTAGCAGCTTCAGGAAAACAGCGCTTGTTATCTCAAATTAGTCTGTGAACTGATCAAGTTCAGCGGGCAGTTCTGCAGCTCGTGGGGGAGGGGTGCTCAGGTATGCAACACTTAAGACTCAAGTCTCACAGGTATGGTGTCTTGATGGAAATAAAAAGGGTGGGTTTGCCAAGATTTGGGGATGCCTGGGTCTTTCGTTCCAGGCCGTCCTCCGGCAGCTGTGACTGTCAAGGTGCGAAACTAAGGCAGCTTGGTGTTTGGCAGATGAGGCCTGGGGTCATCATAGCATTGGTCCCCCACCATTCAAAACTCCTTAAAGTGAGAGGCAGGGTCACTCCGCTCACCATGGGAGGGGAATGAGTCCTGAGAGAGGCCGTTCATTGGACGCCATCTTTGCAAACTAGCTATCATGGGATTTACACACAGGAGCAAGACTTGGGAAGGGGTGTTAGGTTACAGGAATGGATGAGGTTAGAGATCGCAGGAACATTTTATATTATGTCTGAGTGTAAAGGGTCAGAGTGTTAAGAGCTACTGGGGGATGGTATGGACTGAACTTAATGATCAGCAAAGAGAAATGAGGTCTGTAGATGACTCTGGTCTTCTTCCTAGAATGAAGGAGGTGGCTGTTATTCCCTGAGACAGAAAATGAGGCACAGAGATGGTGTTACAACGTTCCAACTGTGGTATTGGTAGCAGGAAGATCACACCTGACCTAGACATCAGGAAAATAAAAACTCAGAGTGCCTGAAAACATGGGCAGAAATGAGTTATCCAATAAGGGTATATACAATTAGAAAAAAATCCTCAACAGGAATCTCAACACCAAAACTTAATGGGTAAACAGACAAGAGCACTACCCGATGAGGAGGGCTTCCCCGGAGGACCTGGGTTCATCCCCAACACACACACAAAAGGTATTTCATAGATGATAAAATGACTTCTTGAATCAAGTGTTATAAAGAGATTTAAGATGATTAAGACTGCAAATTGTCCCTTGGGATGACGTTATTAGGGACTTGGAGAAAGCAGTGCTGGGAGTAGAGGTGTTGCTGAAGCAAATGAAGGATAAAGTCATCACGAGCAGGTCACCCTGGAGGTGAAGACGCTGAAAGGATGAGAGAAGGGAAGAGGGACGCTTTGTGTCCAGAGAAGACTGACCTTGGCAGCGTCTGCAGGAGACTGTCTTGGTCGATGGTCGGGTCCACACGTGAAGACCTAGCCTGCTGTGGGAAGCACCTTCCCTGGGTAAATGGGTCTGAACCTGTGAAAAAGCCAGCTGTGCAGAAGCTGGAGGACAAGCCAGCAAGCAGACTTTCCTAATGGTCTCTTCCTCCTGGTGCCCCTGCTCTGGTTTCCCTCCATGATGGGTATATATATATACACTCCGGAAGTATAAGTTGAAATAAATCATTTCTTTACCTAAAAGTTAAAGAAAAATGAGAAAGACATGGAAATTTCTGGAAAGCTTGTGAACCCAAGGCCAAGTTGGTGACCCTGGCTCTGTGCTATGTTCCATAGCTGGGCTGTGTATTTTATTTCCTCCTCCCCATCAGTCACTGTGTAGGGAAGAGAGTGCTACCAACTCAGGGCATGTGTTGTGCTAAGAGGGCGTGTGGAAAGAAGGGAACCACAAACTTTATGGCCTGGCGAGGTGGTGCGCACCTTTACTCCCCAGCATTCTGAAGGCAGAGGCGGGTAGATCTCTGTGAGTTCAAGCCCAGCCTGGTCTACAGAGTGAGTTCTAAGCCAAGCAGGACTACGTAGTGAGACCCTACCACACAAAGAGTTAGTGGTAGAGAATGGCAAACTTTAGCAACAAGTGCGCCGTTGAGACAGCTCACGCTGTTAGTGTTGTAGCTTGCCAATGGTGAATATATTGGGTACACTGCGTGCAGCTTAAAGGCCTTTAGGGTTTGGGGGACATCTCCATTTAGAATTCCTACTTTCTAAATTGGCCCTGTAAGATGCAGAAGAGGAAACCATTCCAGACATCCCTAGGATACAACATACTCGATCTACAATAATTATGGTACAGGCTCAAAAGTCTTAAGTTGGAACACAGGGTTGCCTAACTCCAGCCTCAGAGAGAGCACTCTTCTCCTGCTGAGAGCATGCTGATGGCTCACAGAGAGCCAGCAGTACCCATGCAGCCCCTGTCACAGCTAGCCAGGTGTGGCAGGTTGAAGGCTATACAGGCTGGTCTCGGCTTGTCTGGTACCACCCATCCATCAGTATTACAGCTTCCAAAATCATGTTCTCTTTGTTCTCAGAGCTTTTCCTTTTCATTCTTTAACCTTAATTAATTCTCAAAATAGTGTTAGAATAAACACACATATTCATTAATTGTGTTTTTCTAAAAGTTGCTCTTAGAATTATAGGCTGGGCCGGGGCTGGTGTGTGTTTGTGTGTGTGTGTGTGTGTGTGTGTGTGTGTGTGTGCCTGTAATCCCAGCACTTGGGAGGCAGAGGCAGATGGATCTCAGGGAGATCGAGGCCTGCCTGGTCCAGGACAGTGCTGTTACACAGAGAAACCCTGTCTCTAAAAAGCAAAACAAAACAAAAAGAATTATAGGCTGGTTTATTTAAAACCTTTGGATTTATCAGATGGTGATTCACTTGCAGATAGACAAGGGCATTCATTCCTTCAAGCTGCGTTAAGATGTAGGTTAGCCAGACTTCCACACAAAAACAATATATGCGGGCAATTCTTCCAAAAGCAATATATAGATTCAATGCAATCCCCATCAAAATCCCATCAAAATTCTTCACAGATATGGAGAAGACAATAATCAACTTTATATGGAAAAATAAAAAACCCAGGATAGCCAAAACAATCTTATACAATAAAGGAACGTCTGGAGGCATTACCATCCCTGACTTCAAACTCTATTACAGAGCTACAGTATTAAAAACAGCTTGGTATTGGCATAAAAACAGAGAAGTCGACCAATGGAACCGTATAGAAGACCCTGACTTTAATCCACAA
>NW_026067920.1:22353939-22356458 GCF_014885135.2 Alexandromys fortis
CAGAACATAGAGGACAATGAGGACTACTGAGACATCAAGAACAATGGCAATGGGTTTTTGATCCTATTGCATGTATTGGCTTTGTGGGAGCCTAGGCTGTTTGGATGCTCACCTTACGAGACCTGGACAGAGGAGGGTTTTCCTTGGACTTCCCACGGGACGGGAGGGAGGGAGGGGGACATGATTGGGGGAGGAGGAGGGAAAGGGGAGGCGGAGGTGGGGAAGAGACAGAAATATTTAATAAATAAATTTAAAAAAAAAGAAAAAAAAACAATATATGCGGGGCTTGCTAGTTTGTGTCTAATCTCATTGTGTGGGAGGCTGAGGCAGGAAATCACATGTTCCAGGTGGACCTAAAACTCTGAAAAAAACAAAGACCTGTTAGTGTGTATCTTAATGAAACGAATTTTCTCCAAGAACATTTGTATTTGGAATACCCCTATATATACAATAAGTCAGTAATGCAAACACGATACAGAGACACACGACATGTTCTAAACGGTAACCTAGCTTTCTCTGGACTGTTAGCAGAACCCAGAAGTGACATCTGTGTGCTCTTTGAGCTCCAGGAAAAGATCTGCCCTTGTCATACTGTGTTGTCTCTTATGGGAGTCTACAAAAACCAATCCATGCAAAAACTGGTGGCCCGCCACTGCTGTGATTACCATGGATGTCACGCTGCACGTGACAAGCTCTGTCAGATCAGTAACATAAAATGTGCAACAGGGAGAATATACTTGTTGTATTCTCTGAAAAATAATGTCCTTAGCGATACTGAGAATTTCTTCAAACAAATTTAACCTTGTTCTCCAAGTCTGTTTAAGTGTAGTTGATTTTATTTGTGCTGTATTTTATTCTGTTAGCCATTTTTATTACAAGTTCTTAATTAATGCAAATATAACCTTTCTGATGAAGGTCAGCACAATTTTTAAACTTAAGTACTCTGGGGCACTATTATATATCAGGCCCTTCTAGGAGCTTAGCATTAAAATACTGAAAACATTCTGTCTTTAAAGCCTTCTTTGCTAGTGCAGGAGACAGTTGCATGAACAAATGTTCTGTAGAAAAGGAATGAAAGAAGTGGCTCAGAGATGGAAAGGGTTAACTCTGTTTGGGAACAGGGTAGATGGAAAAGGACGGGTATGGAAAGAAGCAGGGCTCTTCCAAGCAGAGACAACAACGTGAAGAAAAGCACACAGCCCCTTTGGCGAGCAGTAAGTTGCATGTGTGTTGACCGGTGAGATCCCTGCGGCGTGGTGGCAGAAGTCACGTGAAAGACCTACACCGCTTGTTAGAATGGAGGCAATGAAAGGCTATAAAAGCAGGAAAGAGATACAATTGCTGCTTTAGAAAGCAAACCCAGTGCTAGTGTGAAAGGCTGATGCAGGACAGGATAGAAGGAAGAAAACCAATTAGAAAGCTATGTATGGTACCAGGGCAGGCAGAGCTCTGCGTGGTAATTGTGGGACTAGAGAGAAGGGGATGAATGGATTTGAGATGCATTTCAGAAATGAAATCACCTGGACACAATGACTGTTTAACTGGAGAAGCGTCAGAGATTGCACCAGGCATTTGGCTTACACGATGACTTAATCTATGTAGCAAATAACAGGCTAAAAATGACTTTGATGCTGGAGAGAAGGTAAAAGAGCTTGCTATGCAAGACTAATAACCCGCGTTCACTCCCCACTGGAAGAGGAGAAATAATTCCTGGAAGCTTTCCTCTGGTCAGCGTGTGTGCCACGTGCCGCCAGCCCTGCCCCCCCCCTACACAGAGAGCAACAACAATTATTCCCGAGTAGCAAATACTTCCAGGGTATTCAGTGGCGAGGTCCAGACAGTTGAGTATGAGGGTCTCCACTGAGGATTTACAGACAAGCTCAGACTAAAGCCATGGAGTTAGCACCCAAAGATGGTACTTGTACCCTTGTGAGCAGAGGAAGTCTCCAGGAGGAAAGGGAGGACTTAAGAAGCCAGAGAGAGGGTGAGGAAGCAGGTGAGCAGCAGCACCCCAGCACGGGCAAGGCCCCGAGGGCAAGCCCCTTTAGCAGGGGATCAAATGATAAATGTTTAAGGCAAAACTTGTAAGCAACCTTTGATAGGAAAATACAAAAGGATAACTCTATGACCAAGAAGAAACAATGTTCATAAGACACAAAAAGTTACCAAAAAGAAAAAAGCTTTATTAATTCACCTGCTTTAAAAACCAGAGAAGATCTTCACCACCCCCGCAACAGACAAAGGTCTGATCTCCAAAATATATAAAGAACTCAAGAAACTAGACGTTAAAATGCTAATTAACCCAATTAAAAAATGGGGCACTGACCTGAACAGAGAATTCTCAACAGATGAAATTCAAATGGCTAAAAGACACTTAAGGATATGCTCAACCTCCTTAGCGATCAGGGAAATGCAAATCAAAACAACTTTGAGATATCATCTTACACCTGTCAGAATGGCTAAAATCAAAAACACCAATGATATCCTTTGCTGGAGAGGTTGTGGAGAAAGGGGTACCC
>NW_026067920.1:22357822-22440322 GCF_014885135.2 Alexandromys fortis
GGGGAGGAGGCGGAAATCTTTTTTTTTTAATAAAAAAATTATATTAAAAAAAAAAAACCCTCCGGCTGGTAGGCTTTTTTTGCCCCAAAGTCTTAAGACCTGATCTCAATCTCTGGAACACGCATAGTGGAAGGAGAGAAATGGTGCCTGAAAGTTGTCATGTTTTTGCGTGCGTGCACACACAAATAATGGATGGATGGATGGATGAACAAAGAAATAAGGGGGGCTAGAGAGATGGCTTAGCAGATAAAGCACTTGATGCTCTTGCAGAGGATGGAGTTCAGTTTCCAGAAACCATATCAGGCAGCTCATAACCACCTGTAACTCTAGCTCCAGGGGCTGCCTTCTCCTGGCCTCTGGAAGCACCTGTGCTTATGTAAAAGAAAATACAACCCGCAAAATTGTAAACAAGTCACAGACGGGAAAGAATAGTTTAATACTTAGAACTGATGAAAAACTGTCATGCAGCATGTGCAAGAGGTTCTTACAAATCGGAGATGAGGCAGATGATCTAATGAAAATAAAATTAAAAAAGAAAAAAGAAAAAAAAGGCCAGGCATTGGAGGCATACACTTTTTTTAATACCAGCATTCGGAGACAGAAGCAGATTTCTCTGAGTTTGAGACCAGCCTGGACTACAGAGTAAGTTCCAGGACAACTGGGGCTGTTATACAGAGAAACCGTGTCTTGAAAAACAAACAAGAAAAAAAGTGCCAAGTCATAAGAAAACCAAATAGATAAGAAAAATAAGAAAAGGAGCTCAGTCTTTAAAATAACCAAGAAAATAAAATAAATCAACAATGAAACAGTTCTACACACCCAGCTTGTCAAAGTTTGAAATGTCTAATAATACTAAGCTTCAGGCAAAAAAAAATTTAGAGAAACTAGAATTCATATTTACTATTTAGAAATGTAAATTGACTCAACAAATTTGGATGATTATGCCAGCATCTAGCTACAGTGAAAACATACAATTCCCCAAGGCTCAGAAATCTCACTCCCAAAATACACCTTACAAATTTGTGTCTTCATGTGTATCATTATATACATAGAAGGATGTTTAGAGTAACACTGTCACAATTGTCCCAAAGATATAACAACCCGAATGCTTCTCAGCAGAATAATAGATAAATTGTGACATATTCATACAGAGGATTACTATATAACACACAGCAATATATCTGTTGATACAGAATTATAAACAGGATACAAAGGCAATAACAAAAATAAAACAATGTAATTCTATTCACACACAATTCTGAACGTGGAAAATGAATCTATATCGCTTAGGAATGCATGAACAAGTAGTTAAATTAGAGAAGAGATACAAGAAAGCCATGGCCATGAGCATGAGGTAATGGTTACCTGGGAGGAAGCAGAGTTGACCCCTGAGGGACATCCAGGGAAATTCTTCAGTTGTGATGTGCTATACCTTGGCCTGGGTGGCCCTGATCACCAATGCTTTAATGTGCACATAAATTTTATGAACCTTTAAATAAATGTATACTAACGTTTTCACGGTCCGAAGTTTGAAAAGCTCTTAAATTTTGCAAGAGATGTGATAGTGACAAAAGGTCTTGATTTTATAGATGCAGAGAAGCTAGAAGACGGCAGGGCAAGCATATCCAACAAACCAAAACACTTAGTTTCTAATTTTAAAAGTTCAAGTAAAAGATACTCAGAAATGATCAGGCGCTGTCTGAGCATACGCTGAAGTCTGTGTCTCCATTGAGAAAAATGCAAGGAAAAACAAGACCTTGGCTGTTTCAGTCTCCAAACAGAACATGAGAACATTTTTTTTTTTGTCTTACACATAAAAGAAAGATTGAGAAAATCAGCAGCAGGAATGGGATCTTGAGGATTTTAAAAACCGAAGAAGGAAAAATCCAAAACCTCTGCTATGAACGCAATTGGTCTGTCTTACCACCTGGCTGAGACATTTTAAACACTTCAGACTTAGTTTTGCAAAATGAAATTCATCTAAAAAGACAAGAATTTCCCATGGTTGAGATAAAAAAACAAACAAACAAACAAACAACACAAGCCACAGCATCGATACTAAAAAGAACTTGCCAAGTTGGTCAGGGAGAACAAAATCCTGACTGTTTCTTTACAAGCAAACTGAGCCCTGCACACGGTGCATTAGGCTGCTCTCAGTTTCCTAGCCGGTGGACAAGCCTTCCCCGGATCAGGAGTCTCATAACTGCAGCAAAGCCCTGTCATAGAGTGAGAAAGGTCTCAGCCAAGAACAGAAAACACTATTCATAAACATGAACCAACCAGTAAGGAATGTTTAAATCACTTAGACGTTAAAATTAGCAAGGAATCAAGGGGGGAAATAGGAAGACAGCCAGTGTCAGGTTAGTCTTCTCATTTAATTCTACTGCTAGCTCTCTGGAAACCATTAAAATGAGAAGAGATACCCCAAAATAATAATAATAATAATAATAATAATAATAATAATAATAATAATAATACTTCCCACACAATAATTTCAATTGCCCAAACTCAAACTTTACAGCTTTGGGCCGACATTATTTGCTCGTGGAAGACACTTACCCAGAATGCTTAAGGTTCTAGGTTTAACCTCCAGCACAGATAATAATAAACTTTCTAGTTTGCTTTCTATTGACTAACGGGAACTTGGAAAAGGAAAGGATCCACCTGGTCTACAGGTCACAGGCCATCATCAGGGGCAGCTGGAGCAGGACCGCAGTGCAGGAACCCAGGGCAGGAAGCAGAAACCTTGGAGGAATGCTACTTACTGGCTCACTCATTCTGGTTTGCTTAGCTGCTGTAATACAGCCCAGGACCATCTGCCCAGGACTGCCCAAGTGGGCCGAGCACTTCTATGTCAATTAACAATTAAGAAAATGTCCCTCAGACCTGCCCACAGGCTAATCCTGAAGGAGGCAATTCCTCAAATGAGGTTGCCTCTTCACAGGTGACACCCTTGTTAGTGTCTAGTTGACGAAACAAGCACAATAAACAAACAAATGGAGTTCAAGCTGACCTGGTAATCTGATTCTCACATTATACGATCTGCCTTCTCTGAATGAATGTTTGCTGCAACACTACAAAATAACATGGCAGCTCCTAGAGCAAGGAGCATGAATGCGCGGATACTGAAGACCAAGCCCTGCTTGTTACATCCTTTGAATATTGCTGAGTCTCACCTATCACCAGCCCCCGAGTTTTAAGTAGATTAAACACAGGAAATGTGAATAATAGTGTGTAGGCCAAAGCAAGGGAGGCTCTGCGGCTCACTGAAAATACCGTTTCCTGCAAACAGACAAATCACTTTTACCCCCTCCCCCCACACACCCAGTGCCACGGATAAACTCAGGGTTTTATAGATCTTTACCACTGAGCTACACCCCAGGCCTTTACGTAAAGTATATTTTAAAAAACACCTTAAATATGCACAAATAAAACGAATCATAAGTAAGCTCCCTCAGCCTTACACGACTAAGACTTAAAGGAAGATCTTGTTCATTTGGCCTCAATCCCCACCCCTAACTCCGGTGCAGAGTCTGGCTATGTACCCCTGGTTGGTCTCAAACTCCTCCTGCTTCACAGCAATCCTCCTGCTTCAGCCTCTCAAGTGCTAGGAGTAGGCTTTGAACTGCACCAAGCCCATTTACCCTCTTCCTCTCTCCCCCCACGGGTTTTTAAAGCAAAATCCTTGGTGCGGAGTCATGGAGGATGGAGAGAAGAGCAAAGCATGGACACCCTAAGTTCTAACGTCCTGTGGTCCTTCGGAGGATGGAAGAGAATGAGTACAGAATCAAAAAGAGAGGGTTAGGCTGGAAATATGGGGGTTACCAACACTGGAGTCAAGCTCCAAAGCTATCCTTTGAATGGCATTACATATACACTGGGGACACAGTAGCTTCTCTTGCTGCCCTTTCATTAAGGACACAACCAGACAAAGTGCCATCAGGAAATGCTACGAGTTTACAATGGTCGGTAGATTTTTTCTCCTTAAAGTATTTCTCTCCCTTAAAACACATCCAGCTACTGATATACTTAACCAAATACCTAAAACATGGATGTATTTTATTGAACATCAAGTTTCAATACTGACACTGTAACCAACTGTAAGTCTACTTCTCAAAGAATTTGTTAAAAACTTGTAACACCATGTATATTTCATTATTTTTTAAAGTGTAAAAATCTGTTTTATAATTTCTTTCATATGTATATTTCACAGGAAAAAATTTAAAATAATTTTAAAAGAAAATACGATCCCTATTTGAAATAGCTGTGACAGATGATGGTATATCTTAGAAGCATTCAGAGCTTTAAACATACATAAGAATATTTGTACACTAAAAATATTTTATAAGCTCTTTAGACACCACGCTGTGGAATCAGAGACCGTTTACTCTTACATTTTAGTTTTTACCCCCAAGTATCAAAATTAGTTATGATTTATTTATATTCCACTTCAATCCCTCCAACAATTTGGACTCAAGTTCCTTAAATCATAATTTCACAATCTACTTTAAAAGAATTTCTAAAAATTCCAAATAGTTTTCATAAGCAGCTCAATAAGGATTAATCTTTTTTTAAAAAAGGTATTTGTTACCTGGGAATGTAATGCAATCTTGTCTCTTTGGTATTGTCCCAAAAAGAGGGACATTTTTTAAGAAACAATAGATTTTCAATTGTTCTATACTGATGCTTTATCATTGATTAAATCTACTTGAACTGCAAGTCTTGTTGGAAGATGTCTAACAGCGTGCAGGGTGTCCCACAGCTCAAGCAGTAGACTAGGAACGGAGGTGTGCAGTTTTGTATAAAACAGCAGCACTCTGCTCAGTGTTGAGAGCAGCATTCACTTTTTCTCTCTCTCCTAGAAGCAGAAGTAGATGTACTTAAACGCAGTCTGAATTGGGACTGTCCTGTATGACTGTTATTTCATGGAGGTGACTGGAGGACTGGAGGCTAGGGTTCTGCTCCTAAGCTTCTGAAGGGGTGCCCCTAAAGTGTCTTAAGTAAAAGCCAACTCAATTTTAAAACACAATTAAAGAAAACACTGGCTCAAAATGGAATGTGCCTCTCCTACACCACACACACACACACACACACACAGACACACACACACACGTGTGTCTGTATGTGTGTTTCTTTTCAGATACCAGTAAATAACAACACAATGATTAAAAGGCATATTTGCTTTCTTGAGAACCATCTGTTAAAAACAGGCAGGGGAACTCTGGTTTTCAAAAAGTAGAATTTAGAATCCCCAAACGTTTATCTGAACTTACTGTTTCTCTAAGATAACCGAGGTAACTTCCCTGTTGTCAAA
The DNA here is from genome assembly GCF_014885135.2 of Alexandromys fortis. Lineage (NCBI taxonomy): Eukaryota > Metazoa > Chordata > Mammalia > Rodentia > Cricetidae > Alexandromys > Alexandromys fortis. Next base: position 22,363,137 of record NW_026067920.1, read on the forward strand.
TAAGAAATTCATTGTTATGCAATATTATTTAAGTTGGTGATCATTTTTATTATTGTTGATCTTGAGACATTTCCATTTTCATATGAAATGCTGACATTTATGAAGGTAGGGAGGCAAACGGTGGAAAACACGGAATCACTTGTAACTTCTCTAAGTTGTTTCTTTTGGGCAGCCACGAGAGGGGCTGTTTGCTTTGGTTTTTGAGGTAGGGTCTCCTGCAGCCCCAGCAGATTTCTCACTATGTAGATGAGGTTGGCCCTGAACTCCTGATCTTCCTGTGCCCTCCCGTTTGCTCTTGAGAGTTGGGATTACAGTTCTCGTCACCACACCCGGCTAATAGGGAACTTTATGAAGATACGTTTATGAAGATACTTTATGAAGAATATTGCTATTCTTAAATAAATTTTACCTCAAAAGCCAAGTAATTTTCTGGTCTTGCATAGCAATCACGCAGAGTGTCTTTACCAATAACGTATATATTAGCTTCAGTTATATATCAGATACATTTTATTTCCTCACCTTTAGACACAGCTTTGTCAGCAGACATCCTTGGCATCATTAACATTATAATTAATTCTTCCAGTTAGTAATGAATTTATCTTTTATTTTTAAAATTAATTAAAAAATCACAATAACCGTGGAGGTTGGTGTTTTCTACAAATTACATGGATGTATGTGTGAGGGGAAAATAATTTTATTTTAAAACAAAAGCTTGGTGTTTTGGTTTGGTTCAGCTTTGGTCTCTGAACTACCGCACCCGTGACTCTGCTGACAACTCATTAAGTCTTTTCACCTGTTTTATTCTCGCCATCGGATTCCTCCGGTTTGCTTTAAGGATTTTCTCCAAACAAATAGACAGACAAACAAACACACGCCCGCACACATTCACAATTTAGAAAACCCGCGGTCTTCACTAACCCTCCTCGGTACCAGTACCAAAGCCTGAAAAGCGCCCCAAGGAGCCTTGTCTCATTCCAGGGGATCACTGAGCTTCAACAGATTAACGCAGTGCTCCGGTTTGGGGCCTAGAAGGCCTCTAAGCCGGCCCCGCTCGCCCGCCGCCCCGCACCCGTGGCCGTCCCGGGACAGGCCTCTCGGGCCGGCAGAGCGAGCGGGCGGACGCCGGCTGCGAACCGAGCGCGCCTGGACATTTCGTCGAGCTCCTCAGACGTCCTCCTGCCGCCCGGTGCTCAGGCCGCTCGGGTCGCGCTCTTGTCGCCGGGCTCCAGCCCCAGCCCCACCTCGGGCTCCCCGAGACGGGGTGACCCGCGGACGCTCCCCAAACTGCGCCTGCGAACAGGTGGCCGCCGGCCCAGGCTCCGCGCGCGTCCCCTCCGCCCAGGACCGCGCACCGGCGCGGGACCCGGGCCCCCATCCCCGACCCCACCCCGGGCCACCTCGGCCGCCCTCCCCCGCCAGCCGCCCACCCCCGGGCTCCCGCCCCAGCCCCAGGGAGAAGCACGTGCCCGCCGCTCCGCGAAGCCTCGAGCTGCAGGCGGGAACCGGGCCGCGCGCCCGAGCTCCCGGGAGCCCAGGCCCCAGCTGCCCCCGCCGCCCCCACCGCGACCGGAAAGTTCGCGAAGCACCCAGGCCAGTCCGGCCGACTGACCACTGACCCGAGGCCCGCGGGGGTCGAGTACCTTGCTCCGGAGGCCACGCTAGGCCGGGTCTCCTGGTTCGGTTCCCCCCGGGGCCTCTGGAGCGGCGACTACGCGGTCCCGGGCCGCCTGGGGCGGGACCTGTGCGACGGCCACGTCTCCTCCCGGCCCCCAGCCTGGACCTCGGGCCCCCGCTTCCCGCGAACGCGCGGGACCCGGCAGCCAGGGGCCAGCGTGCACAATGAGGGGTGGAGCGGGCGCTCGGGGCCGGTGTCCGCGAGCGGCCCTGGCGGGGGCAGCTCACCCAGAAGAGGTCCCGCGGGCACAGGCTCGCCCTCCGCCCTGGCTGCTCGGTTGGGGAGACTGGGCCGGAGCGGAGCCGCCGGAGCCCAGGCGGGACAGGCTGGGGAAGGCTTTCCTACAGCCAAGGCTCGCAGGCCTGTCACCTCGCTGGCGCGACCCCAAGCCTGGGGTCGCGAGTCTCACGAAAGAGCAGGAATAGGGGGTGCGGCTGACTCCGCAGGCAACTTTTCGTTGTCTCCTTATTTCCTCCCGCTCGTGGGCACGGCTTCTTGGCCTCACGCTCGGGAACCGTCAGGTAGAACAGGCTGGACAGTTGTGGGCCCTGGGTTTTCTTGGACAGCCGACATTATTAATAGTTTCCCTCACCGTTTAGACTCCCAAACCTTGGCCGGGAGGCTGGGCTGGGGAGGCTGGGAACACTGACAAGCCCTGGTCTGCGCTAGTCCGAAGGCGAACTGCCCTCCACTCAAGGTGTCTTCCTCCTCTGAGGAAGTGAAACTCGTAAGGTCAATTTGTGTTTGTTTTAAAGAACCCTTAGGAAAGATAGTTTGGTGATTTGACAACTTCTGATGCGAACGAATGGTTTAGGAAAACTGCTTAGCACGCGGTTGGACTCGAGGATCCCACAGTCACCGTGAAGCCACCCGGGACAGCTCAGCCAAAGGGACGCTTCTCTGCTGCCAACGTGCAGGACAGAGATTTTTTTTTTTTCCGTTTTGTTTTCCTTTTTGGCTCAGCTCAGAGAGCATTACAGCGGTATCCTTTCCCGCCTCCAGACTCTCTTCCCCTCCCCCCCCTCTTCTTTCTGGTGCAGGCAATTAGGGTGAAGAGATCAGTGCCAGGCTCCTGCCTCTGAAGAGAAAGGAGCTGTTTCTGGAATTGAGTCCTGACACCTGTGTCTGTCCTAGATGGCAAGGAGGTGCAGGGTCAAAACCTCGGAGAGGGAGAGGCCGGGATCAGGCGGAGTGTGTGTGTGTGGGGGGGGAGGAACACACCCTAAAAGAACACTTTGGGGGGACTCCTCTTGCCATGACTTCCCACCTTATTCTTCAGCCTCCCAGCTTCGCGTAGGTCATTAACACGCGGGTTATTAGCACAGTTTTCCTTCTCTTTAATCCCCTGAGACCGAGCCCCGAAGCTGGAATTGGAAGAGCAATGCTGACAGGCCATTCATGAATCTGCTTTTATTTTCGGGAAATAATGTAGATAAAGAGGAAGAGGAGACGGACTGCCTTACATCTCAACAAGTAATTTGTGATCTTCACATCGGACAAATCAAATTTACAAATTACTTTCCCACCTACTGGACCAAGCGGCCAAAACCAAAACTGATAGATACACAGGTGCTCTCCGCAGATTTCGGAGAGGGAAGGGTCACTAAAAACTCACTAAACAGACAGGGGTGTTTTAAAGAGAGAGACACCCACAGAGGAACTGGACCTGGGACTGGGGCTTCACAATGTTGTCATTTCACCTCTTTTGTTCATTTCTAAGCCGAAACTTGGATGAAGGGCTCGGTCCTACGCCCGGCCCAGCCTAGCCCCAACCCTGTACCCCGACTTAGCTGTTTCCTTCACTTCTGATCCTCCAGCGCCCAGCTTCCAGGAACCAAGCGGGTTTCTTTAATAAATACACAAAGGGAGATGTGAAGAGGGGCAGGACAGCTTGTGACAACTGAAAAATAAGAGCCGCCATCGTTTGAGCAAGAGGAATGGGCACAAAGGGGAAATATTTTTTTGCCTTTGTTATATATATATATGTGTGTGTATATATATATGTGATGTATATATTTTTAAAGTTCTGTTTCCTGGACGCTAAAACAAGAGAGATGCTCAGTTCAACCAACAGCAACTAAAAAGTTTAAGTGGTCCCTGGAACGGACCCGACTATGTACAGCATTCCCGCCGAGGCAGAAGCTTGAATCAGTCCAGCGCAGGGCAGGGAAGGAGGCTGGGGCACCCTCCTCCCAAAGGCCTGGCTCAGCGCTCACCATTGGGGAGGTGGACATGCTGGACGCTCTGGCCTGCAGATGGGGAGGCTGGATCAAGGGCAGCTGAAGGGAGACAGTCTGCTAGGAGAGACAGTGGTGGGTTTGATTTGGAGGAGTGTGTATGGGCGCACTCCAAACAGTAGATAATATGCCAGTTAGTGACTTCAGTGTCCAGAAAGAATAAATAAAACTGTTGAGCTCAAAACAGAGAGGGTCAGGGCGAGGAGCCTCAGAAGGCTCCAGGTGCAGAAAAGCTGTCCAGAAAGACTTGAAGGGGTGACGCACGAGTCGAGCGGGAGAGCACACTGCCATCCCATGAAGAAACTGAGGGCCAAGTTGAAGCACCGGGCCCCACCTCCAAGGGGGAGAGGGGTCTACACCCCCCCCCAACCCAAGCAAATGGCACAAAGACGGGAGCGGCAGTGCAGGCAATGGACGTCTTGGGGGCGTGAAAATTCAGTTTTGGAAAAGCCAAGGCGAAGGCGAGCGGTGCAGCAGCAGCAACAGGATGGGGACCACGGAGGGCGCAGGTAGTTGCGTTTCTTCTCCACTTCCTCTCACTCCTGGGCTCACAAGACCTGGAACCGCCACGAGGCTTGGTCCTTATAGTCCAGACAGTCGGGAGAGTTGAAGTTGAGTTTCCAGGCAGAGGAAGCAGCGGCAGCGGCAGGCTCCTTGTAATCCAAGCAGTCGGCAGAGTTGAAGGCGAGCCCAGAGCCTCCGTAACCTTGGTGGTGGTGGTGGTGGTGATGGTGGTGGTGGTGACCTGAAGATTGACTCAGTGGGTGGTGTGCATGCGGGTGGTGGTGGTGGTGACCAGCCATGGAGGAGGGTGCCATGGGGCTCAGCTGGTGCGGGTGGTGATGAGAATGCATGGGCGCTAGGTAGGAGCTGCAGTCTACACCGCCAAAGTAAGAAGAGGAGGGTGCGGGGTAGCCCTGGCCGTAGCTTCCGCCCTGGCCATAGGACATGGGGTAGGAGGCCGCTGCAGTGGCAGCACCTGCCGCTACCGAGCGCTGCATACACGAGGCGTTGCTTGGCGCGCCCAGTGGCTCTGGCACGGACACGGATGCCGGCGCTGAGCCTGGCGAGATGGAGGCCGGGCTCCAGATGGACGAAGCGGTAGGCGTACTCAAAGAGGACACGGCAGCCACCGGGTTCCCACCCAGGCCCGCGGCCGCAGCAGCCGCCGGATTGGCGGAGGCACTGGACACTGAACTAGACGAGGAGGCAGAGCTAGACACAGCAGGCGGCGTGAACTGGCCGCTGCTCTCCGAGCCCGAGCTCTCCCGCACTGGAGACGACTTCTTCTTGACCGGCCGGCTTTTCGTTCCGTTCCCGCTCTGCTGCTGCTGGCGGCACTTGGCGCGGCGGTTCTTGAACCAAACCTGCAGTGAGCAGGGAGAGGGGGATCAGGGGGGCTGGCTAGTGGAGCTCACAGCTCCTCCGCCCCTTGGACTCACACCCCGCCCAGGATCTCGGGGACCTCTCAATCCCAGCCTCTACCCCTCCCAGTCTCCGACCCTGCCAGACCCTGTCCCCTCCCCCGCACGTGCTAGGTACCCAGCTCTGGCTCCCTCCCCCATCCTTTTGCGCAAAGGCCCCCCAGTCAGCCTCCTCCAGGAGGGATGCGCACCTCCCCAAGCCCAGCGCAACTCTGCCCGAGGGCGGAACGTTTGCGTCTGTCCAGCCAGAAGTTCAGCCATCTCTAAGCTGTTGCGGTTGGCTGCTTCCCCGCAGCCCCGTTTTAGTTTGGAGGCCCTGTTTTCCATGAACAGAGCTCAGGAAACAGCGGAGAGGTACAGAACATCGGAGTGTAGGGCAGTCACCAAGTCTGGGGCCCGAGGGGGTTCACCGAATCGGCTCCTGGAGACTGGAGTTGAGCAGGGCAAATATTTGGGTGGGAACAGAAGCAAGGCTGGAGGCTGAACGGAAGCAGTACTCCAGTACTGGGGCTTCTCGTGAAGGAAGCCTGGGTGAGATTTCCTTGGGCCTTTTGGCTCCAGGTGGGGTACCAAATGGAACGGTAAGTCATAAATTCTCACTCCTTTTGGAGGAGGCCGGGCATTGCAATCTCAGTCCCTTCTCAAGCCTTCGGGGAAAGAAGTCGAGATAAAAGACCTCGGGGAAGACTTAGACTAACTCAGAACTCTATTTTCCGAACAGTTTCGTGTTAGAAATGGTAAAGCCAGCATCTGGATTTTACACTCGGTATCCATTCGGCTGGAGAAAACCCCTAACCAGACCGACTCCACCCGCAGAGTACACGCTGAGGCAGAGGCAGAAAGCGCTAGGCTGTTGCCAAGTTCCATCTTACACTTTTAGAATCCCCAGGACGCAGGGCAAGGGTATGAAAGACAAGAGCGGAAGCAGAGAGCTAGGCTCATTAAGAAACTGCCAAGTTCTGGAGTAGCAAGAACGAGGGGCCATTATCTAACCTTCTGAGAAAGTTACATCCGGGAAACAGGGCTGGCTTCCCCAAAATCCAAAGAAAACGACTTCCAACATTGAAAGCGCCCTGGGGACAAGGGCTTCAAGCCATTACTTTATAATGTTACCCCTTTTCGCAGACTAAAGCTCAGCGCTAGGGGGAGTTGGAGAGGGGCTGTCCTGTCCGTGAAGGGGCCTCAACACCAGACCGCCCAGGCCCGATCTCCGACCGAGCCCCAACCCTAACCCTGGAGCCACAGGATCGCGCACCTGGACTCTGGACTCAGGCAGGTTGATCTTGAGCGCCACCTCCTCCCGCATGAAGATGTCTGGGTAGCGAGTCTTGGCGAAAAGCGCCTCCAGCACGTCCAGTTGCGAGCGCGTGAAGGTGGTGCGTTCCCGTCGCTGCTTCCGCGGAGTGGCTGCAGGGACATGCAAGGGTGCCTGGAGTCAGTAGTGGCCCACGAGGACTGGCACTAGAGACCACACGCAGGTCCTCTGTTAGGTCCAGAACCCCGCCGTGAAAAGGCAAGGCCGACCTCTAGCAAACGCGAACTTCCCTGGCCACAGGTGGGACAAAGTGTGTATGTTTTCTCCTGGAGGCTCCAGTCTGAAACATCAGGGCCTGCGCCCTCCGCGCCTCTCAGATTAAAAACAAAACCATCCTCTCCTCATCTCCCCAAGCCCACACACTTCTGGCTGAGAGACAGGAAGCAGAATAGAGGTAGGCAGAAACAGGGACCTAGGGACACTTTCCTAGAGAAGAAATTCAAGCAAAGAGGTAGTATCTAGAAAAGAAACTCGGGGTTCAGCTGGCTGGAGTGGCCCACCACCGCGGGAGTGTTGGGTTAGGTCGCTTGTCTCTAGGACGCTCTGACGGGGGAGAAAGAGTTCTGCTTCTCAAGGTAGCTAGACGGAAGGGAAATTTGGCTATTTATGTTAGGGCCTAGCGAGTTTAGATTCCTCATGAAATATCGGGGTGAGAGGGGCTTTATACACATACTAAAAAAAGCAACCGGAGGGAAGGCAATAAATCGGTGGACAACAAACATGCTCTCTCTAGCAAGTGGGAGCACACAGGAACCAGGCTGCAGGCATCACGAGCTCAAAAGTTGCAGGCTGCAGTTTCTAAGCTGCCTGACCAGACCTCGACTCAAACCTGTAGCAGATCTAGGCAACAGGCGGCAAGGTAATCTGCTCCCTGGGCCTGCGTGGGGACAGGGTGGGCTCAAACGTTAAAGGCTGGAATCCCCCAATATTTGCAGAGGCTTAGGGGTAGGGACAAAGGGCCCATGCTCACCAGGATAGCCCACAGAGGGGTGCAGGAGGTCCATGGCTGGGCCAGCTAGGCCCAGCCCGTTCATGGCGTACGGGGGTTGTTTGAGGTAAGACATCATGCTAACAGCCGGGTGGAGGCGCCCCGACGGATCCAGGGGGCCCGAGGCCAGGAGCAATTCAGGGCTCCCACTTCGAAGTCCTTCAAGCTGTTGCTTCTGGGGGCCTGGCCTAAGGAGACAGGAGACACAGGGAAACCGTCACCCGCAGTCACTGTGGCTTCCAGTTCCTATAATCCTTGCTTGAATGGGGAGGGGGCACAGGCTAGGAACTTCATTCACTGGGCAGGCAACCCAAGAAATTTCTCCTCCAAGCTCAGCAAGCACACAGCTTCATAGAAAAGAAAACTTTCCCTACATCCGTTCCTTCCTCTTTTATGGCTTGACAGGGGCCAAAGACACTCCTTCGACTGTCAACAGGAAAGAAAACTTAAAAGCGTGATGATCAGGCCAAGGAGGTGAGAGCTGGGACCGGGGAGGGTGCAAGATCCCAAGTGTAGTCAATTTTTTTTTTTTTTTTGAGTGCGGCGGAAGCAATTTGCTCAAGCAAATGTTCAGTTGGCGCCGGGAGAGCAGGCCGTACAGGGCGTACGGGGTTATTTCGTTTACGTTTCAAATGGTTTTTGACAAACCCGCTGGCCCTACAGAGGCCCAAGGTTAGTCCACCTTGGTTCGCCAGGCGACTGCACACTTTGGACACATCATTCCTACAGAGATCTCCAGGGCTGCCTCCTCCCCCAGAGCCCGCAATCACCAGTCGAGCTGACCTCTCTGGGCCCCTGACTCTCGGAGGTGGCTGAACCGGAATCCCACCGCACCTCCAGGGCAGATGCGGCCCAGGCCCGGGTGAGGCGGCAAGAAGACACCAAAGGCTCCACTGTAGAAGTGGCATTTTCCAGATGCCGCCCAAGGTCAGGAGTGCTTCAGAGGCGGCCACCCTCCCTCCTAAGCCTGCGCAGGCCGGGCCTGCTTTCGACCAAGTCCCGGTGAGCTTCCCAGTCCCACCAAGGGTCTGATAAAGGCTGACCAACCCAGCGGCTCAAAGCGTGCTGGGATTTCAGGAGCCAGAGTACCCAGGTCGGGTCGCGTGGGCTCTTCGCAGTCCTCTACGAACCCGGTGGAGAGCAGAGAACTAGGCCTCAAGTTAGAAAGCTCACTCACACCCGAGTTGGGAGCGCGAGGCTCGGCCGCAGACACTGCGAGCCCCTGGCCTCTTCTCCAGCAGCAGAAGGGGTTGGTGGGGGGTAGGGCTGGGACCCTAGAGGGGCTTCTAATTACGCCCCGCTTTGCCAGGAGCCCAGGGTAGGGAACTCAGGGAAAAAGGAGGCAGGACTTAAGCAGCTTTTCCATCTCAACTCCAACTCCTGCTTCGGTCCTTGGGGACCCGCGGCCTGGAGTAAGGAAGGCCAGTTGGCACAGAAGGCGGAGGGGACCCCAAGGGAAACAGAGTACTTGGGCCGGAGGGCCACAGGCCACCAGCCAAGGCGGTTCTGCGAAAGCGCGGCGTGAGTTTTCGAATACTTTCATCTAACTTAGCACCCTAGTTCCGCAGCTTCGGAGGAGGCGGGGGAGGGGGCGCCCGGCTCGGGAGCGGCCTAGGGTCCCTGGTGCAGCCAAGGGGTGTCCGGCCTCTCACCCCCCAACAGCCCCGTCCACCTGCCGGGGACCTGGGTAGCGGGGGCGGGGGGTCGATTCGAGGAAGGGGAGGCGAAGGGAGCCACCACCGTCCCGGGGTGGCGCGCGGCGCCCTCCTTACCTGCCCTCCGCTGCCGGGGCTGCTCACCATCTACCTCGCGCCCTCAGCAAGACCCTCCTGGCAGCCAACCTGCAAAACAGAGCCGCACAGGTATTACCCCGGTGGCGGGTCTGGGACCCCCGGGTTTCTTCTTTCCCCTACTTCCCTCTTCCCGTCTCCTGCTTTTTCCAGGAGCTTTTGTGCGTGTTCCTCCGGGTTTCACTTTATTGCACAAATACTTTGTTTGCAAAGTCCCACATGCTTTTCCTCCCCAAAACCTGGCCTCAACCGGGACTCGGGGGGGGGGGGTTGTCGAGGGACTGAGTTCGGAGGTGGCTGGCGGTGGCCGCTGCACTCCCGGTGCAACATGGAGGCGGTGGGGACTGAAGAAATCCTGCACAGTCACTTGGCAAACTAAATAAATCAAGCAATTTACCTTGTCGGAGTGGCTTGTCTTGCTCGGTTGTTTAGGTGATTGGAAATGTAGCCTGATGAAGATTGATCACCTTTCTACTGCCCTCCCCGGGTATGTGAACGCGAGGCGAGTGCGTAACGGGGCTAGGCCGCCAATAGGGGGCCTAGAGCGGGCTGAGTGACAGGGAGCCGGGCAATGGCAGCGCGAGCCGGGGTTACCTCCGCGCGCCCCCGCCCTCCCCCGCCCCCACCCCCCGCCCTCCCCGCGCGCCAGCCCCGCCCCGGTCGCGCGCTAACTCTCGGGCTCGGGTGGCAAATTCCGCTCAGAGCGAGTCGAAGAGGGCGAAGGCAGCGCTGGAGTCGCGGGAGCAGAGGGGGCCCCGGGTCCCGAGGCACGCCTGGGGGCCCCCGCCCTCCTCTCGCCCTGGCCGCGCTAGGAAGGAGTGGCAGAAAGGTGCTGGGTAACCGGTTCTTTCTGGCGCGCGCGCCGCCGGGCTTCGCAGCAGCCCGGGTGTGGGCGCGAGGCTTCCCGAGCGGCGGACTTGAGGCTCTCCGGCCCCTGGCTCTCTTTGGGGCGCCCCGGGCCCCAGAGCCTCTTCCTTCCGCGCCCCCCACCTGCGAGCGGCTCGTACGGGCGCGGGCAGTTGAGCCGAGCTGGGAGGGGTGCAGTTCAGGGCACCCCGGGACTCCCGCGCCCTGGGGGAGACCGCAGGGGAGGCGCCGCCACTTACCAGCTGCTCCGCGTCTCCGGGGGGCTCCCGGTCCCCACCAAAGGTGTTCGCAAATCCTAAAAGCTTCTTCGGAACCGTTGGAAGTCAGACCCACCCCCCACCCAACCCCCCACATTTTACTTCTTAGGCTTGAGGTTTTGATAGAAAACTTTCTTTTTCACACCCGGTCTGTCCTTCCGCGTCTCCACCTAACCGGGGACAGTCTGGTGGAAGGTGTGGCCACAGACCCCGACCCCTCACTTCATTTTCTACATATTACGGGAGGAGCCTCTTGGAAACCATTTCCCCGGATTGTTCGTACTGGAAGACCCCCAGTTCCCCGCCGAATAAACTTGCTAAGGACGTCTACCTGTGTGGACTTTCCAAAGCGAGAGAGAAAAAAAATGTTTTCGACTCTACCACGAGCAAGGCAATTCTTTTAAATGGATGTCCTCCTGAACACAAGGAACCGTATTTGTGCCCTTCCCTAGTATCTGCTCCCAATCTCACCCCAACAGGCGGGTAAAAAGTTTGAGCCCGAGTATGTGCGTGGGTGAGTTTGGGAGCCGCCGAGAGCACTGTAGACGGGAGCACCTCGTTGTCGAGGCCGCGCCGTCCGCTCCGATCGCTGACCGGGCGCGGGGCGACCAGAAGGAAGGGGGAGCCCGCTGAGTGAAAAGGGGCCGCGACTGCCGCTCATCAAAGTGCTTCTCCCCTCCCCCAAGCGACACTTTTCTTTGGAGTCCGAATAAAATACGGTAACAGAATATGATGGGGAGCACACTGTTTCCTTAACTGCTTCTCAAAGGACCGAGAGATCTTCTTAGGACCTTTAATAAGGCTTTGGTCGGTTCTTTTGTTGATCTCTCAAAATCAACTCCTTCTAATTGAAGTTGGAGCTGAAAGCGAGCTAATGTTCAAAGAAAGTGGCCGCCAGACTAACGAAATTACATTTTTTTTGAACGATGAGGGAACATCTAATCAAAGGGGCAGGGAAGGAGGGGTGTGAGCGGGGGACCACGGAGGAGAAAAGGAGGTTTTACAAGATCCCTCTCTGGTTCACAAAAGTCAGCGACACGGGCGCTTCTCTCCAGAACAAAGACACCGCGGCCCATTCACAAAAGCGAGAGAAAGAGAAAGCAGAATAAAAGAACGCAATGAAAGGGGGGAAATGAGAGGGAGAGAGATAAAACCTGTGGGCGGAAAAGAAGCAGCGCAGAGCAGAGCGCGGCCAGAGCGAGCACACACCTTAGGCTCCCGGGTCCCCACTAGGAGTAGCCCCAAAGGCGGACTGTCAGGCTGAGAGCCACCCGGACTGTGCTGAGGTTTAAAGAAAGAAACGAAATATACTCCTGGCCCCTGTTCCGGGGAATGGCGCGGACTAGGGCGTTCTAGTTTGGCGGGCACGAAAATGTCGACGTCCTGGGGTGTGCACTGGCGGCATCCCTGTTCGGGCCTCCCGGCTGTGAGCCTGCCTTGGCCCTCTTGGGGCCCCCGGGCTCACGCTCTGGCTGGATCTCTCTGGTACTCTGGCCTCCTCAGGGCGGGTTCGTTGGCAGTCGCGGAACCCTGCCTGGGTCAGGTTGACGAAGTGGGGCGGCTGTGCGCATTGGAATGTGCCTGCGCGGTCCCCAAGGCCCACCGCGCGGGAGCCGGTCGCTGTCGGTTCCTGATGCGGTCCCCCTCCATTCCCGGGCAAGTGGGAGGTTTAGAGTGAGAAGGACACCCTCCCCGCCCCCCCCCCATGAGAGTATTTATCTAATCCCAAATTGCAGGCGAATTTCCTTAATGCTCATCCAGTTAAACCTTGGGATTAAGAAGAAAGGAGAGGCGGAGGGCGTGGGGGAGGAGAGACAGAGAGAAGGGGAGAGAGAGACGGAGAGACACAGAGAGAGACTGAGAGGAGGGAAGAAGAGAAGGGAAGGGAAAAGAGGGAGAGTAAGACCAAGACCAAGATGAAAGTTTTTAGAATTCAGCACAGAGGGTTGAGGCAGTCTTTGCTAGGCAAACGTCCAGGTTGGAGACCGCTGGTCTAGAAGCTTCGACGGTTCCCTCAAAGGGTAGTTGTGCAGCCAGCGCAAAGCAGGGACAGCGTTGGAGGAAGAGGGAAGCTGTCTCGGTGTAAGGCCCGCCAGCCAGGAGTGGGCCCCAAGCCTGGATGCACCAAATGACCTTGTGCCCACTGGAGAGTGCAGAGATTGTAGAAACACTTGGGGTAGGGAAGGGGCCTGGACGCCCGGCCAGGAGAAAGTTCTGTACCCGCTCGCCACAAACGCTTGCTTCGCCGCGACCCCCGACCCATTGTCTCTTCACACTGAGAGGGTTTTCAGGGTCTCCTCTGTCCGTGGGCGGGCTGGGTGCTAGCCTGCCTTTGGGAACCCGCCACCAGGCACTGTGCGGAGCTTTGGCAACGCGACTCCCCGGCTGCGGCCCGATCCCGCGATCCCAGTCCGTGCTCCGCCGCCGCTGAGGGGCGTTCGGGCGCTGTGGAGAAGGGAAACCCCAGAGGCTGGGAACCAAGCAAGAGGGGGACCCCAATCACTAGCAAATCTAGGGCTAGGGGAGTTTTGTCACCTCGCAGATCTGGGGAGGCTTGGGGAAAGGAGAGGCCCCTGGAAAGGGAAGGTTTCTCGAATCCACCCTAAACGGAGCCCCAGGATGCTCCGGGCGGTGGATTTCCGAGTACCGGTTTACCTGGGTTGGATTCGGAATTGTGAATTTTCCCCAAAGAGCAGCAACTTGCTGCTCTGCTTTCTCATTGAGAGGACAAAGACCCCATTTCACGTAGTTCTAGTAACTTTTCTCCAGAAAGAAAAAGAAACAATTCTTTGCCATCAAGGAATTCTGTGGCAAGTTTTTTACCATTTTGAAAGTCGAGTAATTGGAAATGGCAAATGGCAGCATGCTTTTCGAGTGAAGTAAGAGCCTGAATATGTGTGTGTGTGAGAGAGAGAGAGAGAGAGAGAGAGAGAGAGAGAGAGAGAGAGAGACAAAGAGACACCGAGAGAGGGAGAAGGTGAAGAGGGAGAGGAGAGGAGAGGAGAGGAGAGAGAGAGAGAGAGAGAGAGAGAGAGAGAGAGAGAGAGAGAGAGGCTAAAGTAAATGCCAGTGTTTCCCGTAAGTTTCAGGACTTGTTGACGGGCTTTCTTTGTTCGGACACCCAGGGTAGAAGTGTAGAAGAGTCCATTTTTACCCAGCGCACACACATTGTTATATTTCTTTCTCTTCCATTTCCAAGACGTGTGTATCTGCACAACCCCTCCCCCAACTACAGTCCCCTCCCTTTCGTTTCAGCACCTACAGACTTGCTGGTGACGGTGGGACACAGTTCGACACAAAACTCCAAAGCAATTAAAAGTAACACTGGAAAATCCATCATGATGCGCTGTGTTTCCCCAGTGCCATGGAAGCACACAAGTCTCCTGGGCTCTGGCGGAGAGAGGACCCTTTCCAAAGGAAAGGCTAGTTTACACCCTCTGAGAACGTGTCTAATGACTTTGCAATTTGCATTCTATGTGAGCGGAGTTCCTGTGGACCCCTGTCAGTTCCAAACACAGTCCACTGTCCTGTGCCGGATTCCACGTGGAGAATCTTACTGACACACAAACTTCAGTTAAGTTTTCAAGGCAAGGAAAACACATAGCAGGGTTTAAGGTAAGAAAGTTTCTGCTTTTATTGAAAATTTATGACTCAGTATTGTAATAAATAAACATAACCATTTTCACAAAACACAGTGCTATGCTAGAGATGTAATTGGAGATTTACTTGTAGTGCCAAGACATTTCATCAATACAGAAATAAATATTAACAGCATTCTTGAGCCAATGTTGAGCCCCAACGGAAAGTAGGAACCAAGCAAGATGTAATAAATAATTATTCAGAGAAAAAGATGGCGCATCGTCAAGATGATACAACTGTCTTTGTAAACTGCTCACTGCTATTGGGGCCATTCTCACAGTTCACCTTTCAAAGCCCAGGGTTTATCTCAGGCTACCTTAAAGGGCCATCCTCTGAGGAGAGCAGAGAGGAACTTTATTATCTTTATGTGAAATGCAAACGGCTGCAGAAAACCGCACTGGCAAATGGAACACAGTTTCGTCAATATACAGAATATGATCTAACGATGGGATTCTGGTAACAGTGTTACATACGGCAGGACTGGAAAAAAAATCATTCATGACATTTTCTTATTCCCCTTTGCCCCCCCCCCCCACTGCCATTATGCTATTACCAACAATACTACAACAAACGTGTTTCAAATGTTCCTCCCAGCCCAGACAGAAGGGAAGGGATGAGGGAAGCCTTCCCCGCTTTTGGACAGTTTCTCGAGCATCTCCATCACTGGTCATTCGCAAGGTGTCTGTGCAAATCTACTTCACATGGTTGCAAAAATGATTTCATGATTAACTCACAAAGAATCCTTAACGCTATCTGGAGTTTTGTATATTATCTGCAGAGGAGGAAAAGGGGTGGTGGTCCGGAAGTACAATCCAGTCAAACAAAATGTTAAAAAGTTTTAAGTCGACCAGTCTGTCCCTGGCCTGGAGACCTAAGGCTCAGCTGCTGAGAGAGCCCTGGTCTGCAGGCTACTGAAGCGCACACTTCTCCTCCTTTTTGGCCATCTTGCCTTTGTTTTGTTCCAGAGTTCGCTCCAAATGCTCATCTTCTTCTTCCGCCCTGGATGTTAGACAAACAGGAAAGACAGAATTATATTTCCTCCTGAAGGGGAGCGCAGCCCGCTCTACACGCAAGCTATCCGGATTCCCGGCGGCAATGGGGACACAAAGGCACCTGTCCACTCAGATCCCCGAAACGAACTAACTTTCTATAAACTTCTTGTTCCCTTGGCGGGTGGCTTCCCCTAGACCACACCCCACAGCCCCACTCACTGCTTCTCCTGGGCGTCCAGGTCCCTGACAAGGGCGTCGCGTTTGTCCACCAGAGCCACTAGCTCCTCCAGCAGGAGCTGTTCCCGTCGCTTCTGGGCCTCGGTCTTCTGCCAGTCTGCAGGGGGCGGGAGGCCAGTTACCACCCGCCAGGGCACAGAGCACTCGAAACCTGCCCTCCCCTTCCCGCCTAATTCAGTTTCCAAAAATCTCAGCAAACCGTGTTAACTCGGCCAATAGTAAGTGTTTGCTGGGGGAGTTTGGCCGAGGTGGTCAGGGTTTCACGCCCCAGACCCTACTTTGTAAATACTTATTGAAGATTGGTTCCGCAGGTTAGGAGCCTGCTAGAAACCAGGTGTGCGTCGGTGGCCAGGCGGGAGGCAGGCACCTGACTGCAGGCGGAGTGGGGGAGGGGAGCTGGAGTCCAGAAGAGGTTGGCCCAGGGCTTGGGGCAGGGGGAGTGGGTAAACGAGGAGGCGGGGAAGCAGAGAAGGGCGATAAAATCCTTCTGAAAGGGCTGGAGAATCTGCCTGAGAACCTACTCTCCTCCCCACCCCCACTCTCACCCCAAACAGCCCATTCTTCGCTAATTTCCTCCCCGCTCTATTTTAGCAGTTGGATGTATCTCACACTGGGCGCCATATGCTTCACAATAACTTTAAAAGTAGTGAATCGGCTAATTAGCATTTTTCTTTGAAGTAAAAAAATAAATTTGCTCTGCAGTATTACAGTGCAGCTCCCGACCGCATCCCAGCCAGTTTTCTCTTGGAGACATTTGCTGGGTGGCTTCAAACCGAAGCACTTTTGCAAAGGGAAAAAAATTACATATCCCTTTTTGAAACTCCATGTTAAAGGTCGGAAAATGCACTGGGCAGGGCTTTTTCTAGGGTGAGTGGCCATTTTTATGCCAGGTTTGGTACTCAGTGATATATATAACCTAACCTTTCAGCTTTGATAATTTCCTTCAGATGAGCAGCAGTTTCACTTGATAAAAACAGGACTACAATCTAACATTTAAAACACTTTTGAAACCAAAGCCAACTGCTCTCTGGCCAGACTGTAAGGGCTTGTAGCTGTCAATCAAGCCCCAGTCTACCCCGCCTCCCTCATTAGGAAGGTAAACAATGAAAAGAAGAAGTAGATGATGAGGAGATAGCAGAACAAATGAGGACCTGGAGGGAAACAGGACCCCAGCTTTGGGGAGGGGGGTAGGCACCCTGGCCACTGACTCTTAGAGCCCCCTCCCCCAGCAAATACACTTTCCAAAAACCAGAGAAGTGCAATCCTACGGGGCTCTCTCTTCTCTCCATTGCCCTGGGCAATCACGTTAGAACTCACATGGCTGGTGCTTATTCAGATAAACCTAACAATGCTTACGCTGGTTACCATGTGAGTCTTCACAAACCACCCAAGAATGTGCTGGTTCAAATCCCTCCCCCCTCTTCAAAGCAAAATTTATTCAAGACAGCAAACTGCTCAGCAGCTCTATGAAAGCAAATGGTGCCACAGCGAATGCTATCTTGTATTTACAAATTAAAAATTAGATGCATCATCGTGCAATAAAGGTTAGCAAAGCTGGGAAAAGCTAGTTCACTCAGTTTTATCACTGTTCATTCCAGGAGCTCAAACACACCATGCTAATTACCACACTCCACACAAAACATCTCAAACAGAAACGCATTCGATGACTGATTATGACTATGCTCTCCTCTAGAGGGTAGGACTCTGAAGGAGAGCTGTGTCTGGATTGTAACAATGAACCAAGTGCAGAGCAGCCACATCTACTACAGTTTTCCTCTGGACCAGGAATGCTGGAACTGCTCCTCCCTCCTCTGTTCTGAAGCTGCTCCTACTCCCTAGAGCAAGGGCGCTAACAACAGACTGCCACAGCAGCTCCTGAGATAGTCCATTTTAGTCTCATTTTATGTGGTTGGAGTTCTTGAAATATTAATCCGGAAAAGATCCTGAAATTAGGACTAAATTTTACTTATTAAATTAGTTTTAACGAATAGGAAATTCTGATTGCAGGTGTAAGGTGCATAACTCTGCTTTAAAATATTTTCATAAGTTTACAACCAGGAAGCACATTTTATCCACACACAAAAATGTGAGTTAAGAAATTTCAACTTAAACCAAGAAAATGATTTAATAACAAATACATAATTCTTACTAAATTAACTTGACTACTTAAAAATGCTTTAATTATTTTAAATGCCAGGATTTCATTAACATTGGAAAATTAAATTTTAACAATCTGAATGATGAAAGTTGTATAATCTCTGAAATATTAAATTTTTTATCTCAGTGTTTTTCCTGACTCAATGAAAACATTTTCCATTATTGGAAACACATTTAAAACTGAAAAATATTTAGGTAATTTTAACAGTTTTGAGAGTGGAATTTAACTGATTCAGCATTTAAAATATTGTAGCAAAAAATTCAAAGTTTTTGCTATTAACTGTTATTACTGTGTTTACTATCTTACTAGTCAAATATGGAGCACATAGGTATAAGGGCAATAAGTAGCCTTTATACTAACAAACCTACATTCTTTTTATTTTCTTTCCTATAGTAGGAATGAATTATATTATATATGCACATATACACTTACATACTAACATTTTATTTATATATATATATGCATATCTATATATCTGAATGCCAATTGAAAAATTGGTAAGCTTTTTTAACCATTAAAAACATTAAATTCAAAATTGATCAAGATTAGCTGGTATGCGAAGCTTAAGTTTTAAAACCCCTTTTAAGCATCACACGTAGGATGAAGGAGTGTGCACCTTCAGCCCTAGTCACTGCTGACTAGCTAGCTGCGTGACTTGAGCTTGGACAAACTACTGTGTGGGCTCTGGCTGATTTCAAGATTCCAGCATGCTCTTGCTACAGAAGCCACAGCCTCTCACAACAAACAGATTAAGTTTGATGCTGAATTAGAGCCAAGGTGTGAAATGAGGAGATGCTGTTGATGCCCATCTCAACCGAGATGCTTGTTAATTTGGGAAAAAATTCTTCTTCACATATAGGGCAAATTATTCACGCCCTGATTCCAGTTATTTGCCGAAGTTGATAATTACTATGGGGAAAGGGCAAAAGGAATACCTATAAACACTGTAACACAAAGACCCAAAGTTCTGGTAAAAATCTGCAGACTTGCCACTATAAATAAGGCTGGCACTTTGATGAAAATTAACACTAGTTTTGTAAGGAGCACACTGGGGGACTGCAGTCAAGTCTTATCTTTAGTTCCAGTCAACTAGCAATCCTGAAGGAGTCTGCCTCATCATCAGAACAGGCCATTGATAGGATTCTACTGTGGAGCCTAATCAATCACGGAAGACTGTGGCTGTGCTGTGTAACAAAGCTCAGATAGATTTACAAATGGGGTTTTAGGGGATAAGCTCCTCCACAGGATTACATATTGATTTTAAATATAAAAAGCTTATCATATAAACCATAACTACAAAAATAGTGAACCTATGCATAAATCCCTTTAGAAGAGTACCCACTTCAAGCTCTAAGCCAAGAACAAATCAAGATGTACAAATCCTAGAGAAGATCCATTTCTTGTGCAGAAAATGAACATGGCTCCTCTGAAAAGCCCGCCCCAATGGGTACAGAAATGAATTTGTCTTTCCCGAGGGAGCGTTAAATAATCGGGAGCAACTGCTACAAAAACTAGAAAAAGTATCTGAAAGACGATTGTTAGCTTGAGGGGGCCTTACAGTTGAGCTCAGCAGAGCAGCAACCCCAGGCTGTGACCCCTCAGGAAAGAGGAAGGACAGGGTCAGAGCGATTATGGGTTCTCAGAAGAATGGATGGACTGGTTATTACTCGTACTATTAGAACATTTTGCTCTCAGAGCACACTGTGAGTGTTCAGTGTGCCATGGCTGTCCCTGCTGGTGCACGCCCTCAACACAAGAGTCACTCGGGAAGGTTCTGGTTAGAACTATGCCTAAGGACAAGATGCTGGAGGAGGAGGAGTGAATTTGTAAATGAAGGAAAACATAGGACTATTGCTGTCTGCTCTCATGTTTTGCTCTGGGATCTGAAAAGGTGGTTAAAGCACACATGTGTCCATGCTCAGGCTACTGAGATGGGCATCTCTAAGTGTCTCTATTTGTAATCAACAGGCTGTCCTTTTCTCAAGACCCTCCCTTTTCCATTAATGGGAAGCCGACACAGAGATGTGAGGTACAGTCACATACAGGAAAATGCTATTAAAATGCTTCTGTGTTAGAGAGGAAAGGATGCGGTGGAGAGTCAAAAGACTAATGGTTACATTTAAAGTTTTTTAAAAAATGCTTTTGCTGTTCCTCTATGTAAGAACCTCACGCAGAAAACATGGTAGATTCTAAACCTATACATACAGATGGCCAATGAAACTGGGATATTCTCCATGTGGAAGAGTGTTATAAGATGCATATTTAGTAATAATACTGGTATGGGGAATAAAAACAGTATTTCATCTCTGCCCTAAGAGCCAATTATACTGTATAAAGCTGTATTTTAGGGACAATTTATCTTCTATACAGAAGATGATGGGTATAAAAACAAATTAAGACTACTTTGCATTGAGTGTAATGTATAATGAATCTATAAAGAATATACTGTATAATGAGTTATATATTATATACAGATACATTATACATATATCCTACTTATATAGTAACTGCTGCATCTACTTTTCAACTATTTAGCTTTCTGATCTCCTTTAGAACCATACTATAACTAGGAAAAGTTTATCTAAAGGAAAAATACCATTTGGTATACTTGGGCATTTTATCTCAGTGGCAAATTTCACAAAAATTCTAAAATAATTAAAAAATGTAATAGTGATGGTATTTGATACAGCTAGCCATTTGAAAGAAATTAGCTATGTGAAGCTTTTAAAGGCAAAGTAAATTGAGTTTTTAAATGAAGATATACAAATGTTATCAGTGATATTATCAAATGAGATTACAGATATAAAAGTAATTAAAGTAAAGCTTTTATAACATACAAGGTCACTGATAAATAGGCCTTATTTTAGAATAATATATTTTAGAATATTTTAAGAATGTAAGTCTTCACTTGGCTTTCACTTAGAAACTTGGATTTCTAGTTTCCGAACTAATTAGAATTGACTTATGGATCAGGTGCCTTATCAGGTGAGAACGGAATTACCAGGGACAGTCAATGGGTTAAGAGGTCAATATAGAACAGGAAAATCAATTTGCATTGATTAGACAAAAGATCTATTTTACAGAGCCCAAAGGATTAGCTTTTAAGCAAAAATCTTTGAACTATAAGGCATTTTTTAACTGAGAGATATAAGAAGAGCATTATAAAATACTCCAGAACTTAAAAATGTGTAGCAAATGCTAACCCTGGGCTAGCTGATGCTCACTCGCACCGTGACCTGTGCACAGGATTTCTACACCACTCACCTCAATGGCTAACAAAATCGGTGCAAGCAGTTAATTTTCTATTACATCAATCACTGCCCAAATATTTACTTAGCAGGAGGGAAATGTTAAGAAGCATAACAGGCTGGCTTACACCTGTAATCCCAGCACTTGGAAAGCTGAGGCAGGAGGACTTCCATGAGATGGGAACCAGCCTGGGCTGCATACTGAATTCTAGGCCAGGCTGTGGCTAAGCCAGGGTAAAGAGTGAGACACTGTTTAAATAAATAAATAAAATAAAATAAAAACAAAAACAAAACAAAAAACAAAAGCAAACAGACTAGAATAAGGGTACCCTAATGATAAATAATCAGAACAATAAATCTTTAACAAAACTCCCATGGAAACAACTTTAAAGTGCACATAAATAAAAAGTAGCTAAAATCAATTAGCTCATACATTTTAAATTTTACAGAAATTTATTTTTATGAACTCAGAAGTTAAGTTCTGTTAAGAACAAACATAATGATTAGCAATCTAAATTAACTTCTTGTTTTTTAAAAAATACTGTTTTGTCTCCAAGGCATATGTGCAATTTCTGTAGGTACCTATTACAACCGCCCTAGTCAAACCAGATGTGTACAGCACTCGTTAAATTCCACCCACAGCTGACACCTCACAGCCCTCACCCAGCGCTCACCTTCGATGGCTAGCATGCCCACCCTCACCCTCACCCAGCTCTTACCCTCGATGGCTAGCATGGCCACCCTCACCCTCACCCAGCGCTCACCTTCGATGGCTAGCATGCCCACCCTCACCCTCACCCAGCGCTCACCTTCGATGGCTAGCATGGCCCGCAGTTCCCGGTTCAGTAGCTCATATCTTCGTTCTAAGTCATGTTCTTTTTCCCTAGGCAAGTTGTAAAAAGTTCATCAATATGCTAATTACGAAATCATTAAACACTTAAAAGAACCTTTAGTTTACATTGATTTTAGGAGTCATAACTGACTTTTCTATTTAACTTTAAGCCACTCAAACGAATGACATAGAGACTGAACCCCTTCCTCACTTGAAAGCTTCCAGTGTTAGTTTTCTCCCGTCGCTCTGAACGACACAGAGGTAGACTGTGAAGGCGAGCAGTCCCACTCCTAAGTGCTGCTTGTTTTAAGGGTCAGGTATAGGGACCTATTGTAAAATACTCATAGCTCACGATAAGTACTCTTATTGAAAACGTCACGTGAAAAGAAGAAACACACGTGTACTACCAGAGAGAATACTGAATACACGGACCAAGTTCTCATGATACCCTCTTCCAGGTTCAGGCAAGGTAGAAGTTACAAAATTAGGTTTTATATTCCAATGAAAGCATGGTAAACAGGTGCATAACACAGGCACCCTGTAGGAACACAGCCGGCTGGTGAGAAGAAAGAGTGAACACTAACATCACAATGAACTAGGTGTTGAGATGCAGACCTTTGCCTCCGGCCTCGTCTCCACGGAACCTCAGCCACCACACTCATAAGAAAGTCCCTGTTAGGTAACTGAGCTCTTATCCCCAAGTTTATATTAACATCACTATAGATAACCAATGTATGTTTTTCCTTAAAAAGGAATTTCATTTTTTAACAGTATTCAGAAAATAAACTTCAGTTTTATTTTCCTTGAGGGTTCTCCTCTAGTCCCAAGTGGAGGCTAATCCTCTTCTGCACTACGGATTTATTTCTTAAGGAGAACATTTGGGGGCTGGGAACAGCGCCTCAGGTAAAGGTCCTGCCTTAGGCCTGATGACCCGAATGGGTTCCCCAGAACCCACAAAAGTGAAAGGAGGGAGCTGACTCCACAAAGCTGTCTCTGACCTCTATACTCGCACTACAGTTTGCACATTCATGTATGTATACACATGGACACACGGACACACGTGTGTGCACACGCGTGCACACACACAATAAATAAAAATGTAAAACTAATTCATTACACAAAATTGTTACTTATTCCTTGACTTTAGAAAACATGTTTTTCCCCAGTGTCTTATCAGTCCACCTGCAAATTCTTACTTTTCAGATGAACATTTTTATATGCTGGCTTTCTAAGGAAAGAAAAAAAGGATTAAGCTCAGTAAATATTAACCCCCAAGGAAGGCACCGCCAGCCTGAGATGCCCGTGTGCGGCGGAGCACTCACAGCAGGGAGAGCTGGTTCATCCTCCTGATGAGGGCATTTTTCTTATTGACCAGCATGAACCACTCCTGCATCACGGCCTCCTCCTCTTCTGTGTTTCTTCCTGCAGATGAGAAAGAGTGTGTTATGTGACGCCCAAACGCTAAAGAACATTTCAGCACAACTTTTTTAACTTAAAAACATCTTTCAGCAGCTCCAGTGTTAGCAATATAGTAGTTATATAACAAGATAGTCTCTTGCTTACAAGACTCAAGTCCAAGACCTGGAAGCAGAATCAGTATTTACACACGCAGCAGCCAACCCTCCAGAGCTGGTATTTGTGCAGAGTGCGTTTCAGCCCCCTGAACTCACCTGTGGATCACATTAACACTAAGTACCGTCAACAAAATGCGCCACCTTTTAAATCCTTCCCAGAGCCTCATTTGCTATTATGTTTCAACGAGGAACTCGGGGTGCTGACAGACATATGGTCACGAGTTTTTTCAAAACTAAAAAATTATTACAAGAATTGTAAGATTACCAGGGAGAACAGAGAAGCGCAGAGATAGCGTGGAAGCTTCCTTTCCCATTTTCCTCCCGGGAAGTAAGATGCCATCTGTGTATAGACCACTCAGAAACTGCTGACTCTAACAAGATGCATCACCTACAGTTTATTACCTGCACTGTAAAGACAAGACCTACAGCTCCTGTGGAAAAGAGAACTGCTGCAATGAATCCAATATTGAAAAGCCTTTCACTGATGACAGTCTCTGTTTAGACTGTGAAGCAACTCCAGTGCAGACAGTTTACATCAGTCACACCCTCAGACGTCCCTGTCACTGCTTCTACACAGGACTGTGACACAGCACAGCGTAGCCCTGACACTGACTGTATACAGCAATGTGCAGGTCCCAAGGTCCCAAGTGTCCTGAAGGAAAATACGAAAAATACCTTTTCTTGGAAGGAGGGGGCATATTTCTTTCCTTTTAAATTATACCAAGTCAAATTTGTAATCCTTTAACCTTTTCTCCCAAGTTCCACCCATGGTTGTTTTATTACTTTGCTAATCCATTATTTAATATGAACAGTTACATTTCTGCACAACATTCATGGTGTAAATTAAAAGACCTAATAAAGAGCTAAATATCCCTGCGGAGACTAGCCTGAAGACTGTTCCTTTCCAGTGTGATAGTGCCCACTGAGTCTCTTTACAAATCTCCATCAACACAGAGGCTCCTTTCCGCACCCACGCTCCTCATCTCAGAGCCCCTCCTCTCCAGAAGCAGGTACTGTCACAGACACGCTGTCCTGAACCACAGACTGCCATGGCCATCAGACACAAGCACAAACTTCTTTTACCTCAGTGAAGTGATAGTGTATAATAACCTATTGTGTATCTTGTCATGTTGTCTGAGTATTTACTTTATAAATTATGGAAATGCCATAATTAAACTATTTCCATATTAATACAAATTTAAAGAATGTTTTAAAATATCAACAGCAGATCCCTGTGCACAGAATCTTGCACCAGCTTCCGAGTACGCTGCCTGTCGTTAGGGAGAACAGCGAGGATGTCCACCATCACTACATCTTGTTAAAACTCAATGTGTGACGCCGACTTAAGATAGATTCTTTCAGAGTGTGAACAAAAGTCTTTATTGTTTTACAGTATTTTTAATCTCTCCTTTAGGGTAGCTGGTTTTGTATTCGCTTTGGACCATGTGATGTCTTGACACTGGTCATGTGATACAGGCTGCGATAGGCACAAATCCCTGGGTAGCAACAAAAGAAGAAAGAGTAAAAAGAAAAAGCTGAGAAAAAGCTTGCAGTTTGGAAAAGGGCCAATTGTTCCCCATGAAAGCGTTTTGATCAGTGAAATGACACATGTGTGTAATATTAATAGGTGTAGATTTTATGATATCTCATTTTCTGATTAAAGACCCATTTCTTGTGTTCATAATTCAGGTGGCTTCTAAAGATACAGACATATGAAAACTTTGTTTTGAGTTTCACTTAACCTATAATTGAGGCTTTCAGGCCACGCCAGACGCGGCCTGCCTTCTCTGACACTGGCATCATTTTCTTCAATGGAACACTGCTTCCTGAGTTAAACAATATCGATGTGGAACTGTGTTATTTTCTCTCTAATTCATGTCTGTATCTCCAGGTAAGAACCAAAGATATCCCCATAATTCTTAGGAAATAACTAATAATAAAAGAACCTTATATTTCAAAAGGAAGCAAGCCTAGCAAATATTTAAAGACACACTTACACAGCTCATTTCTAGTCATTGAAAAAAACATAAATCAATTCTATATCACTAATCCTTATCTAAGGTAGTATACAGTGATGGAAATCTACAGTCAGCCCAATAATAAAATATTAAAGTTTCTTTTTAACATATTCCTACAGTATTGTTTATAGGGATTTAAAAATTTTAAATTTAAAAGCTTTTAAAAGCCAGCAAGTTGAACCATTACAAATTAATCCTGACTTTAATAACTGGTTAAAGACCCCTTTAGCTTTATAAGCAACAAAAAATATTAAAGCCCCTGATCACAGCGAGCTTTTCTCATTTCTCCTCTAACCATTTGTTATTTAATCCAATACTAGTAATCCAATTTGTCCATCAGACTTTTAAAGGGCAGAATGCAACTTCCTCAGCTTAGACACTTTTCAAAGTACAATATATTTTTCAAATGAATGCTGGATGTTTCATTTTTCCCAACTGTTCCTAGCTCTAATGCACGAGGAAAAAAAGAACAAGATGAACATTGTTCATACTGATTAAGTAAGAGCTCATTAAAGGGCTGTCAGCGCGGTACTTTGAATATGCATGAAGCATATAATCAGATCTAGTACCGTCACTAGAGGAGAATACGGTAAGTACAAAGGACTGATTTAATTACTTAGAGTGGGCTGTGGTGGCGAGGCAGTGTTAGTGCAGAAAGAAAGAGGTTGTGTTCCGCCGCTGCCATAGAAAGGCAGGGCTAGCTGCCCCACCATACCTGATCTCAAAGAACACTCTACACTGCAGCCTGAAATGAAGGCTGCGTTGTAAAATGCCCCTGAGTCGTATCGTCTTGTTTAACCTTACCTTCTAACTACCTCTTCGTTCAAAATTATTTTAAATTTATTTAATTGCAACTACATTTTCATCACTGTAGAGCCCAAAACTGACACTTGTGTAAATCCTAAATTCTTTTCAGTTTTATAACCTAAAACACTCATGACTTAGACTGAAGGCCACTCTGAAATAAGGTATGATTAAACAGTAGCATTTACTAAAATGGCTAAGTATTACCAATAAGAACGGCCCTCCAAGAAGGAGTCTGCATCGGAAGATTCTTGTGATCTCTAGTAACAGATACGCAAACTACAGAGTTTCACAGCGTTGTCTCCTTAAGGAGGTCTGCACCATTTTTCCTACAGGAATCTGACATCTTTTCTGACATCGAATGTCTTAAAACCTGCTTTTTAAAAAAATCAGTTTCTGTAGCTGGAGCATGAGCTGTAAGAACTAAAGACCAGGGACAAGAGCAGGGAAGCACCTGTGCACAGTGGGACTCCTATCATTCTCTTCAGGCAGGTGGTGGACGCCAGTTCACAGAAGGTGCCTGTGAAGCCCAGCCCTGGGAACGGGGTGGGCGTTTAACAACGGAGTTAATGATTGCAACTACTTTCATATCCCGACTCACAAAAGAGTAAAAGTTAAGACATGATTTCTTTCAAGAATTCAGTCATTCATCCAACAATCTGTGGTTTTTATTATTCTTTCCAGAAGCTGTGTTTTCAAAATTTCAAAATAAAGAGAGTAAGGTTCCAAACCTGGAGTTATTTTATTTATACTGCAGTGATGGGATTCGAACCCTGGGCCTCACTCATGGTAAGCCAGAGCTCCATCACTGACCCGCACCCCGGCCCTCACTGCTGGAGCCCCTAAAGGTACTGGTAGTTCAGGTGCCGTGTAACTGCCCTAACTACTGTCAGGTAGGCATTTGCTAAAGTTAAAACACTCACAGTGCCAACGCCGTATTTACTTTAAGGAACACTGAACTTATTTTGCAGAGGGCTGAAGCACAGCGAGTTACTCTTCGAGCTGCCCTGCCACGCAGCAGATCACTGTCTACCTGAAAGGTCAACCAGGGCACTTCACGAGCTGCCTCTACAGACAGACGGCACCGCCAGCCTGCCCTGCCACAGACAGGACTCAAAGTGGCTCTAGACGCGGCACAGGCACTGATGTCAAGATGAAGAGTTGGACAAAATTATAAACATGTACACACACAAACATATGTTATACACGCACACACATGCTACAAGAAGGATTTATAAACTTTTATGTATTTAGGTATGCCAACATTTCTGGACATATCTTTTCATAAGGATTCAACATTTAAAAATGATCATTTTTGTGTCTGTTTGTGTCTGAAGTAGGGACAACTTCCAGGAGTTGGTTCTCCCCTCCCCCTGTTCTCAGGCCCTCAGGTTTGGTGGCAAGGGCCTTGATTGGCTTTGCCATTTTTCTAGCTCAATTCTTTTTTCACATGAAACATTTTAAATACTGACTTTAACCGTGTTTTCCCTCTTCCCCAACTCCTCTTGGAACCCCCACCTTCTTACCTATCTAACTCTGTTTTCTCTCTCGTTTCATTTTTAAAAAAGATCACCTGGGTACACTGAAGGCATGGGAACCAAACCGGCCCTTGAAGTGTTTAACAGGACTCCATCTATCATATGGTGGGGCTCCCAGCTCTCCTAAGCCCCTTTCTTCTTCTCTATAAAGGCAGTCATGTGACTTTGAACTCAGGTTCTCAGGCTTGGCAGAAAGTCTTTTACCCATTCAGTCCCATTCCTCTCTTTTCTTTTCTTTCTTTCTTTCTTTCCTCTTCTTTCTTTCTTTCTTTCTTTCTTTCTTTCTTTCTTTCTTTCTTTCTTTCTTTCTTTCTTTCTCTTTCTTTCTTTCTTTCTTTCTTTCTTTTTCTCTCTCTCTCCTCTCTCTCTCTCTCTCTCTCTCTCTCTCTCTCTCTCTCTCTCTCTCTCTCTCTCTCTCTCTCTCTGTTTTTCTGGACAGGTTTTATACAACAGGCTGACCTCAAACTCAAAATGAGCCTAGGATGATCTAGAGCTTTGGGATTCCCCTGCCTCTACCTTCCAAACTCTAGGATCACAGGAGTGAGCCGGCACACTTGGTTTATATGGAGCTAGGAACAGAACCTCGGGCTCCACGCGCACTAGGGAAGCACTCTTCAAAGAGGGTCCAATTCCCAACTCCTTTTCCCATTGTAGACAGGGGCCTGATTTTGAATTTTCATCTTTTTTCTTCTTCTTTCTTTTTACTTATTCTTTGTGTTTTTCACATCATGCACCTCATCCCATTTATTTCGGGTCCCTTCATATCTGCCCTCTGCCCTTGCAACCTCCCCCTCAAAATAAAATTTAAGAAAAAAAAGGAAGAGAAAAAGAAAAATCTGTCATGGGCGCTGTAGTGTAACAGTGCGTCATGCCGCAAACCCTTCTGTCCATACATCTTCACTCACAAGTGTTCGCTGCAGACTCACTGGTTAGCGGCCTCTGTTTTTTGCTGCACTATCAATGCTGGGACCTTACTGGGATTCCGAGGATATCCTGCTGTTGCCCTAGCAGGGGGTGAGGAGAGGAGAGAGCTAGTGGGCTGACCAACCCAGCAACCACCCAGGCCCAAACTAGGGCTATGATTGGCTCACCCCAACATCCATCTCATCTATGATCTGCCCGAACATGTGAAGGGGGAGGCCTTGCAGAATTTTGATGCTCTTAACTCAGGCACACAGACTGTGGGATTACAGGTTTACACTCTACACAGGCGGCACTTCCTCTTTTCTTACAGAAGATACTCGAATACAGGTTCTCGTGGGAAATTTCTCTTTCCAAGGTTGTGCACATTTTAGTCAGCAGAGCTCAAAGGTCCTCTTGCTACCAGCAGCTTCTTCCGACAGAAATTCATGGAAAATCACACTTAACTTCTCAAATCTCTACAATTCCCAACATTCTAGAGAATTATTCTAGAAAATTCTTTATGCTTGAAATATAATTTTTAGTTTCAAAAATAATGCAAAGAGGTCTATACAAATCCACACTGCACAAAATTTTAATTTTAGGGGCTTAAAAATTAAATCCATTAAATAAAGTTTTACAATTCAAATGTCTCTCCTGTCTTACATCTTTAATCTTCCTTACAAAACTAGAACCTTCAATGACTATGACTAAAAGCTGGTCTACCCAATTCCACCTCTTGTGAGGGGAACAAGATACCAGTGGGAGGAAATGCTGTGACTTGTGCAGTTCTTAGCTTGGGTTCTCAAGTGATACTTGTAATGCAGAGTGAACTGGCATTGAGATTGTTGGCTTCCTAACTTTGGGAGGTGAAAGCCACAAAGACAGAACACAACCAGCCAGCCAATGCAATGGACAAGCGCAGGTGAGGCGTCTAGAACACAGCCAATGCAATGGACAAGCATAGGGGAGGCGTCTAGAACACAGCCAATGCAATGGACAAGCGCAGGTGAGGCGTCTAGAACACTATATTGTGAACTTACATGATACCTTCCATCTTAAAAATAAGAGTTAAACTTTTTATATTCTTATTCTGATGGCAACCAACCACTTAGGAAAACAACATTTTTCTTTCTTTTCTTTTTGCGTTTTATTTTTGATGGGGTCTTGCTATGTTTGATCTTGAATTCCCAGACACAAGTGCTCAAGTGATCCTGCTGCCTCAGCCTCTCAAGTAGCTGGGCCTGTAGGTCCCATGCATGAGACTGACTGGCTGGGAAAATAACTGAGTGATATACATATGTCTGTTACCTATATATGTATGTGTTTATTTATATTTATACCAAACTTTAGTCTATTGATTACTATTTATTTTTCTACAAATTTCTTCCAAATACCATTAAACTCCAAACTGAGTATCTTTATAAAACAAAAACAAAACAAAAACCCACACACATTAAAAATTAATTTGCTACATGAAGCATTTAAAGTATCTAAAAATTTATTAGGGATGAGGAGATAGCTCCCTTTATGATACACACACACATGAAGAACTAAGTTCAATCCTCAGTAAGCATGTACAAAGCCAGGTGTGGTGGCATGTACTTATAATTTCAGTGGAAAGTTAGAGACAGACATTCTACATCTCAAGGGCCAGAAAGTTTAGCATAGCTGACAAAGCCCCAGGTCTCAGTGAGAGACAAGTGAATGGCTTCAGAGAAATCCTGCCCTACACACTCTCTACTCCCACCCACCCACCCTCCCACCCTCCCTCCCTTCCCTCCCTCCCTCCCTCCCTTCCTTACTCTCTTCCTTTCTCAGGCAGTAGCTCCTTTCAGTGTGTGAATGCCTTTAACATTCCAGCTCAGGAGTGACACGCGGGGACAAGAAAAAGATACAGTGACTATGTATGTATAATTTTCACGTGTAAAGAACTTAGAGGTCTGTTCTGAAAATTATTTAAAAATGTAACTACCAACTAAAAGAAATATTATGATTTAATGTCCATAGAAAAAGAAGAGAGTCTCCACAGGAGAACAGAGCTGATTTGACACAAAAGGAAAACTCTTGGAAGCCCGGCTAACAAATACAAGGTTTATAAATCCAGAACTGGGTAATTCTATGTGCAAATAGGACCTAATGAGAGTCAGTGGTCATCTTGTTGTCTCTACAAATTATCTGGGCTTTTTGTTGTTGTTGTTGCTGTTGTTTTGTTTTTCAAGACAGGGTTTCTCTGTGTAGCCCTGGCTGTCCTGGAACTTGCTCAGTAGACCAGGCTGGCCTTGAACTCAGAGATCTGCCTGCCCCTGTCCCAGAGTGCTGGGATCAGAGGTGTGTACCACCACCGCCTGAAAATTATCTATGTTTTAAGAAAGATGTTCCACTCTGGGAAAACAGAAGAATGGTGTCAGAGCAGAGCTTTTATCCTTTCATACCCTGATCTTATATTCCAACCAAGGAGACAACTCACACATACAGCCCACGACTGACTGTCCTAGAACTCACTAGAAAGAGCAGGCTGGCCCTGAACTCAAGAGAGCTACAGGCTTCAGCCTCCAGCTGTTGGGGTTAAAGGCGTGTGCCACCGTGCTGAGCCAAATCATAAAATCTTGCTTAAGCTTCTACTATTACATTGGGATGAAACAGAGGAGGGGAAGAGCACATATGTAAATCTGACTTCTATATGATGTCCTACATAAAATTTCTCAAAATATACAAGTCAGTTTGTTCTCATATGTGACTCTTAAAACTCATTCACTAAGTATGAAAAAGAAAAACAAACAAAGACAACAACAAAATCCAAATTCACTGGGGTCAGCTCAGTGGTACTGACTGGCACACACAGGGTCCTAGGTTCAAACCCCAATAGTGACAAATAAATAAAATAATACTAAGGCTTCTTTTTCCTAGTTATTTATTTTATAAGAAAAACTGTGCTACCCATCAGATATTCATCAAAGTTACTTTTATATGTAGCCTAGAGTTTAAAAACCAACAGTTAAAACAGCTTTCCAGTGTCACGCCAAATTCCCAAACAAGTTCTGGCAATTCTTGGGAGGAATATGGGCACATGAGGGGGTTGGGGAATCATTACAGAACGGGAATAGGGAATATGCGTATTAGGAGGTGGCAGGTACAGTTAAAGTAAAAACAATGATAGAGAACGGAAATCTTGACAGCAGTTGCTTCTGTATCAAGTACTATTTAGCTGTTGCCACGTCTGCATGGTTTTTCCTATAACCCCCTGCAGCAGGTATTATCAGCCCCTTTCCCCTTTTTTAAATAGTCGAGGAAAAGGAGACTCAGAAAGGTTCAAGCACTTGCTCAAGACCACCACTTAGATTCCAGTGAGGCTCTTTTATTTTATTTTATTTTATTTTATTTAAAAAAAAAAAACTATGCTCTTAAATCTACATGGCATGTTTACCAAGAGTCTCCAAGATAGTATGTGGCTAGTTGCTATGGGAAGCTCCATTGGGGCTCACTGGATTTTTTTTTTTCCTGGAGGGCCAGAGGAAGCTGTATATTTAACAACTACTTGGGGGTGTCTTCTTGTTTTTTTGCTTTTGACTCGGGGTCCTGCCATATAGCTCAGGTTGGCTTGGAACTCACTATTCAGCTCAGGCTGGACGCCAACTTATCCTTCTTCCTGGCTCAACTCCCTGAGTGCTGACTGCAGGGTTGCACCACGACCATACTGAGGTTGTTTTTTTTTTTCTTTTTTTTGTTTGTTTGCTTTGTTTTTTATTGACATGTAAGTTTGAGAACCACTGTCTTGGTCTTTTTCACAAAGAAATCCCTGAGATTAATCTTTCTCAAAAGAAGAAAGGGTGATATTCCATGTATGGCATGTTGCTTTAGCATTGGCATGACATTATACAAATCTAATTTCACATTCAGAAGAAAAAATGTTGCTGCCAAATCAGTTCAAATGCCTGAATTTTATGTCATAGATAGTTGCTGAGAAAAAGAGAAACATTTTCCTGGAATGCCTAGTTTCTTAAATGTTAAAAAAAAAAAAATCCACTGCAGTCTTGAGTAAGTATGATCCCACATCAGGCAATGGCATGTCTCAGACAATCATTCCTCAGGTTCAGAAATTACAGTTTGCATTTTCAATTCAAGGTTTCCAGGCATGGAAAATACCATCTAAATATCTCTGGCAGAAATAATATACATTTCTTTCTGGATAAATGAATGAACATGAGTCAGCAGACAAGAAACTCCACTCAAGACTATAGAAGAAAAAGCTGGGTGCACAGTCAGAGCCAGGGGCAGGGGAAGTAAGGTCTGCTGCTAGAGCCTCCACAGTATCTCTGATGATTCAATACTTCCTGTATAAACCAGAATGAGTGGAATATTGAGTGTCACCACTTTAGACATAATTTACAGGATTTTCTTCTTCAAGAGTCCAAACAAAGATCAGACAGAAAGAAATGTTGAACCAATGGTCAGCAAAGAAAACCAGAAAGCATGCTATTAGCTGTTTCTCTACGTACAGAAAGAACAAAGAAGAATGAAAGGAATTTAAGGATTTGGTGAGGGTTGGGATGACAGAGGAGGCCAGGATGGACGGCACAGATTACCAACTGCGCAGTGCTAGGGATCACAGGGCCTCTTGCATCCTAGGCAAGGGCTATGCCACTGACCTCTACCCTCAAGCCTCAGATGGATGCTCATGGTTACTGTGGAAATGGAAGGCCACAGCTACAAGCTGAGCTTGGAAGAGTGGAATGAAAATTGCAAACACTGGAGAGGAATCCTGCTATTGTCCTTCCCAGCTAGGATTCTAATTCACAGCAGCCAGGGCCCCGTCTGCTTTGAGATGAAGGTGCACATCTGATTAAATACTGAAGAAAAGCCTCCCCAAAAGTTAAGGAAGGTGGGTCTTGGTACCTTACAGTCAGGAACTCTGAAGAGAAAGTTCGTAGAGGAATCTTGGAAGGGTTGAGGAACATTACTTAATGGGAGCGTGCTTGTCAAGCACATACAGGCTCCGGGTTCAATTCCCAACACTCAAAAACAAAAACAAAAGGAAGCACTGGAAAGCTGGGGTCTGGCTCACTGCTCTGATATGGCTCTCATTCAGCTACTCAGAGATATGACAGAACTCAACTGTTTGACCCATTCTATTGTGCTTCTCTCTTACTTCTCTATATAACTAACTGCATGAAATTATAGCTTCTTATAATGAAAAAATGACGGATTCAGGTAACACACAATAATTAAACTCTTCACATAATTAAAAATAAACAGAATCACAAAGCATATCTCTAACACCAAATTGCCAAAAATGTGTTAGCATTTTACTCCCCAAAAGGCAATCCTAGCACCTCTTGGCGTCTGCCAAAGTGCATAGCGCGTGGCTTCAGGAAACTGATAGAACTTACTTTGTAGAAAGATTTCAGATATAAAATATCTTTAAAAATTGTTTCTTCATAATACAGATTCAATGCACTAATTACTTGTGACAACTAACTGTACAATATCAGAGCCTCAGACCACCTTTATAATAAATCCCCTTGCTTATGTCTTGTGAAAAGTCCTTTGCTTCTCACATTATAACCTCCCCTGTCTGGTTGATATATTGTGTATAGCAAGATCAAATAAAAACATGCTGCTACATAAGTATTGTTTGCTATTTTATTATAGTATACCAATCATAAAAATTATTTATGTTAAATGTATAGTTTTTCATTTGTTTTTATCTGTGTAACTAAATGACCTAAAAAGGTATGACTTAGTTTACTGTGCACCTTAAGTGACAATGCTCTGCTCACTGAAATTAGTATGGGAATAGAGATTTCATGCCTGCTGTCAAGAATAAGATGAAGACATTTTACTTTAATGAATCTTAATTACCACCCATATTTAATAGACAGAAATATCAAAATAAACTATAGTAAATATGGAATTTGCAAATTATGAACCATTATATAGATGTCTAGAATATTGTTTCTAGTTTCCCCTGACTTTGTTAACTATGTTTGCTCAAGTTATTCCTATTACTGTGGGATTTTGTTTCTCTTTCATTATGTCAGAAGTGGGAATACGTCAAAGTATTAATAGGACTATAACAAACTAAAATATAATGTTTAGGATCTAAGAAAATTCAAAATAACACTGCATAGAAATAACAAATTTATATGTTAAATGTGAAAAACACTAGACAAAAAAAGCCTCTACTAAAATCTGATAGGTGTACTGTGTTTCAGAATCATCAAATGTCCTTTCTCAGGAACTTAATAGTTGTCCAGAACCAGATTACTCCCCAAGTCAGGTATCTTAGCATGTAAGAACGACAGCGGTTTTGGTTTTCACTTTTTCTTTCTCAGGTGTGGGTGCGGTGGAGGTGGAGAAGACTATCTTCACACTCCTGGCGAACATAGGCGATGGCAGAAGTGAGGGTGAAAGATGCAGACACAAGCCTGTGGGGTTCACTGCAGCAAGCTCAGCCGTGTGCTGCTATCTATACCCTAAGTCTGAAAACTGTCCAAGGAGCTGTTTTCTAAAGCGCAAGTCCTCCTGCTCTCTCTCCACCCTGTTTAATATTAATGAATTTATCAACACAAATAGCCAGCATCAAGGCTACAGTGAAAAGCAGAGCACTTGAAGCATTTAATACAGCTAAAGGGGGAGATTAAAGATCAATAACAAAATCACCTGGTAGAAAAGGAAAAAGGTGTTGCATTAAAAGGCTTTTGCTTTCCATGTGAAACAATACCGAGAAACCCGCATTTTCGCACTTCTGCTCAACAGGCACTCCAGACTAGGCAAGGATGAGAACAGAAACCCGTCCTTTCTAATAATCTTGTGACAAAAGCTGAAAGACATCATCCTATTAACTAGTGATCTCAACTGCTAATGCGGAGTACTTCCTGGTGCCTTTTATGTAGAACGCTGCTATTAAAAAACCACTAAACATTCACTGTGAACAACACAGAATCATTCATCTTTTATCAGCATCTCTTGTTAGAAGAGTATGAGAGGGACTAAAGGTGTCATTGATATTATGGAGTGGAAATTAATCAGAAATTTTTCTCATATTTTCTTCATCTCACTAATTTACTTTTGTTCAAATTTCCTCCTGCTAAAAAGTTCATACCCAACCCCCTGTTGTACTCTTTTAAGTTGAGAATATTCAACGAGTGCGTCCACTGAAAAGCACCAGGTCCTAACACAAAAAGCATTCGAAATTCTCATTTAGTTGTCTTTATTTTGCTAGCACCATGTGGTCCTTGAAGATGTAGAAAACACGGGAAGCCGAGTAAAGATCAGAGCAAGCTCATTAGCATTCTGACAAAATTGGAGTGGTGGAGATGTAGTTTGCCTAGTTTGTCGTTTTGAAAGCTATGAAAGCTACCGGTGGTAAGCTTTCTATTTCATTGTGCCTTTGTCTTTGGGAAGGGGGGGCTCAAAGCAGCAGGGTATTTGTTAGTCCTGGCTCTGTACAATGCATTGTGGGAACCTTTCCTGCACAGTCAGCCCTAGATAGTATCATTCCAGTGTGAGTCAAAAAGTTTTTTCAGGATTTATAAGAAAGGGTATGTGAGTGAATCTTAGTTATACCCTTAATGAATTTATCACAGCTTGCCTTGCCCTTTTGCCTGAGTCATTTAGTCTAAGCAGAGAAAGAGCCTAAAATGTTGCCAGTCATTTTTTGGAGCAAACATTAGGATTTTGTGATTTACAACTAATAAGGAACACAAAGGATTGACTTATTTAGTTAAGATTCAAAAGCTGATTGATTGCCCAACATCTAAGCGTCCAATTCTGTTTCTGCAAGTAATATAGAGGGAGAATGGCTTGGGCTTAAAGCATGCAAGTAATGAATACCTCTTTGAAAACTTAAGCTAATCACCTACCTGGTTTTCCTCCTCTGCTAATTTAAAGGTAAGGCTCGTCTGAACACTAAATGGGCGCCATTCCTGCTGCTACTCAAAGTTAGTGTTTCTACATTGAGATGAAATGGATAAAGGTTTTCAGGGATGAATTTATCTGCTAGATCCTTGTGGTTGCCCTCCTGTCTTGGATGATGACCCAAAAGAATGTCAACAGCTCATTTTCCCAGAGAGTGAGGAGACCCCATGCAAGCCACATTCTGTACTTTCTCAAAGAACTATTTCAAACGTTGTAGCTCACAAGCTGTTCGTCTCTAGTACCCTAACAGTTCTTTGGACATCAGTGCCTCCGAAACGATGGCTAAACAAAGTTTTACAAGTGAATTCTACATATGGCACATAGATTTTAGATTTACTTTCAATGTATATTTTAGAAACACGGCCTTGTTACAATACCGTGTTTATGGCAGAAGTGAAATGTCTGAGAAGTAGCTTTTTTTTCATTGTGAAAAAGAAGTGCTTCATGTAGAAGGTTAGAATCAAACCAAATCTGAGCATGTGTGCTCCTCTAACGTGTGTCATTACTAAAGGCCCAGAGGATGATGGAGAGAATCTGCCGAGGAGGGCCTGGGCTTGGTCCTCAGCACCACAGGCAACATACACAGAAAGAGAATGGAGCATTTCTATACAAAGCTTTTTGACAGAATGGCATTTGGTTATAACATAAAAAGCCATTAGCCTATGTAGTCAATATGAAGGCATAGGGATAACTTTAAAATGTTAGTGTATTAGCTTTTAGGTAATTTTTTTATATTACTAAGTTAAGCCTTAAGTTTCATCACTTACAGCTTGAGTTAGGCTTTCTTCTATAATTTGAAAGTTCATTCATTTTGGTATGTGTCTCAAGATATCTGTATTCCAAGCTACAGCCCAGGGCTGAACTAGAATTCACTATGTATCTCAGGCTAGCTTCACCAATCCTTCTCCTCAGCCTCCCAAGAGCTAGTATTAAAACAAAAACCCATAAAAGATCTGCAATGTACCACTTTTTTGCTTTGCTACAATGTAGCTTACAAGTATGTAGTTAGTACTTAAAATTTTACAAACGTAAGACAATATGTTTAAACATTGAGCTCTTTTACTGCTAGCTTTAAATTTTAAACAAAATAATCTGGATGGTGGTGGAGCACACCTTTAATCCCAGCATTCTTGAGGCAGAGGAAGGCAACTCTGTGAGTTCAAGGCCAGCCTGGTCTACAGAGCAAGCTCCAGAACAGGTTCCAAAGCTACAGAGAAACCCTGTCTCAAAAAACCGAAAAATTTTAAACAAGATATTCTTATTGTCACAATGACCCAGTTCTATACTTTGCAATGTGGATATCCCTGCAAAACGGTCTCCATAAATGCATTTCTCTATCAAAGTTTCCTAAGGAAAACCCTTCACACTAGCTGGACCAAAGTTGTTTTCTAAGTAGACCTTTAAAACTAGATTATCTTATTTAACATCTACTTAGCTGCTTTTCCTGAAACTATTTTAAAAATATATTTTCAATCTTGATTTAGATTTTACTAGAAACCACTTTGACTTCTAATAGTGAGATATTATTTTGTTAAACAACTTTGGAAAGACATGAAAATTAAGACTTTAAAAAGCAGTAGTCTTTAAAACTTCTGGCTTTAAAAGCAAATTACATTTTTAAGTCTTTTGAATCCAAAATAGAAAATGGGTAAGGCATTGTGAGTAAACACATGCAATATGTGCTAGATGGGATACACACATGGACATAGTTGTTCACATCACATCAGATACAGCACTTCTCCACACACATGTAATATATCTAGACAAGATATACACACAGGGACACAGCTTTTCACATCAGATACACACATGTAATATATGCTAGACAGGATATACACACAGGGATACAGCTTTTCACATCAGATACACACATGTAATATATGCTAGACAGGATATACACACAGGGATACAGCTTTTCACATCAGATACACACATGTAATATATGCTAGACAGGATATACACACAGGGACACAGCTTTTCACATCACATCAGACCCAGCGTCTCCACACCATGTAGCACATGCTACTACATAGTCACAGCAGGCTCAGCGTCTCCACACATACATAGTACATACATGCTACTACATATTCACAGCAGACCCAGCGTCTCCACACATACATAGTAGATGCTACTACATATTCACGTCAGACCCAGCGTCTCCACACATACATAGTACATGCTACTACAGATTCACAGCAGACCCAGCGTCTCCACACCATGTAGCACATGCTACTACATATTCACAGCAGGCTCAGCGTCTCCACACATACATAGTACATGCTACTACATGTTCACAGCAGCTCTTACTACAGCGTGTCTAGATTCCTAGGATTTAAAGACCAGATGTTTTTCACAAATGACCAAGAGTTGAAGTGAGAATAAATTAATGATTGATTTTTTAAGGCTTTGATGGAATTAAGAATACTTCTTTTTTTGTTAAACTTCTCCTCTGTCTCCCTCTTTTTTTCTCTTTTGACAAGTGAGGCCACCCAGCAGAACAACTGATGCAAAACCTAGGAGTAATCCCTCTGTTAGTCCAACAGCACGGTTAGCCTTAACACTGCCTCTATTATTCAGTAGATTCAGAGGAACGTCCATTTATTTGTTAGTCTCAGTTTTCAGTTCTGTTTTCCTCTTTATGGAAACCTAGACTTATTGCCATGTAAATTCATTTGCATACTAGCACAATGAAATACTCTATAGAATTTTTATTATTCTGGTAAGCTAAATAGGGACCATGTATATATGTAGTTTGAAATGTGGAAAGAATCAAGACACATAGAATCTTATTGAAGACTTAAAGGCATATTACAACGTGCCTAGGATTTTCATGGTATAAACCTAGCAATGTCATTCCATAAATGTTAATAGTAGATGAATAACAACTGAAAAGTAGAAACCATTAGAACCTCAAAAATTTATTATCACAATGTGATAACTGGTTCACAAACTGATTCAAAACAACTTTTTTCCATAAAGGTACTTAAATATATATATTACCACAATGCAATATTTTACATTCTTGAACATTTACAGTCTAAACTGCAAAAAGTTTATTTTATGTAAGTGAGTTAGAATATGAATTTAGGAGATGAAAATTAGAAATTCACGTAGCTGTAATGCCTGACAGTAGATTACTCAACATACACTCATCAACATACATATACGCTTCTTTTCTCCCGCACCGAGAAAGAAGCCCAGGTTTCAGACACGCTGGGCAAGCATTTTCCCAGAGCTACACACCCAGCTGCAGTGAATTTTCACAGAGCTTTCTAACTCTGGACTTTTTTTTCCCCTTGAAGTATTTAGGGATTGAGGTTTTCTCTTTCTTTCTTTTTAAAAACTGTATTCTACACAGCATGACTTAGAAAAGGACAAAGAGAAGAGCAAGTTCTCCTGACAGCCCTGGGCATTTCTCGTACTCCAATTGCAGTGTTTTTATCAGTGAAGGCAAAAGGCCTCAAGTAGACGACCACTGCGACTCTACACATTTGCAAGAAATTTATAATGTTGTGGTAGTAATATGTACAAAATCAAGTGTATTAGAAATCTGTGTGTAAAAGTTGATTCTTAAGATTCCTTATTGCACACACAAGTGCTCTAGGAAGTAAATAGTACAAATCACATCACACACACAGACAGAATTCATAGTGTCAAAATTTAGTGCTAGAACTTTATGATATGAGTCTTATAAGATTTAATGAATAATCTTGACATTCCTTGAACCAGCCAGGAGTTTTCCCGGGTAGCACAGTAAGTGCTTCTGCTGAGCACATCACACCCCTGGTTCAGAGGGCAGAGTTAGCTTCCCACCACCCTACACTTCCACTTTCCCCTTTCACGTGTTTCACTTAGAAACAATGACAGGGGTGTCTTAGGTATACTCCACAAAGCAAAGTCTCATAGAAACTCAAAATTCAGATGTGTGCATAGGGCATTATAATTCTGTCAAGATGTTATGATATAGAAGGGGGGGAAAGGCTGCAGAAGCTGGGGTGCATCTTGGTTAGGGAACGCTTGCCTAGTGTGTGCAAGGCCTTGAGTGTGACCCCAGAAGTGGGTGGGGGACAAGACATTCTATCCAGAAGAGAAACAGAAAGGTTTCCACCTGAAAAATGTATGTGGGATTTACAGTATAATAACATCCACTTGAGAATTAAAAATAATCTTGGGACTCAAAGCAAGTCTTGTATATTTCTTGTAAAAATTGATTTTCCCATTGGATGAAGCACATCAATACATAACAAATGAACTACCACACCGCCTTAATTAACAATTTTGCAAGTGAATACAGACATTACTGCAACACTGCTGTCATTAAAGTCTATTTGATGGCATATCAGTTTCCGTTAACATTTCAATAGACCAATTAAATGACCTCCCCCCCCTTCAAATTCAATTAAGCTTTCTGAACTTCAAATGCTACCTTACCGTGTATTTTATGTACACGGTGAAAATTAATGTTTTAGTTTTAGGGGTTTCCTATTCTAATAGGGCTCAGAATTTCACACAACTTAAATACTATAGCTAACATGTAGCTGTAAACTTAATCTTTCCAGTAAAACTTATATATCTTATTTCTGGTTTATTTAACAATTTGCCATCCAACTACAATTTTAAAAAAAAATTAAATTTACTAATACTATTTGTTTGGGGGACGAACTAAAAGCCAACTGAGGGGAGGGGGATCCTTGTGTCTACAAGAGAAATCTTTCCTCTTCATACAGCAAAGCCTCAAATTCTGAAGATACTGTGTAAAAGTCAAGGGAAAACCTCACATTTATACAATAGAATTTCTTCCTTTGAGAAGGAATACAGTAAACATGAACAAGAAACAAAGTAGAAGAAAAAAAATTACGACTATACCCAAACAGTTCTGTTTCAATTTTCTGAATTTATTTCCAAAACTTTCCTGGCACCATGGGAGAGCACAACAAAGACATGATTTCTGGGAGAAAGCACTGACCCTCGTTAGAATGTTAATCTGCCCTATCACTTGCTCGTCCACCCAGCATGCACTGGTTTTGCTTCTGTCCACAACGGAAAGAATACATTTATTAAGTCGTCTTATCACTAGATGTGTTGGTTTGTAATTCATGCTAACCACTTTGTCGAAGGGAAATTTATTTAAATTTTCATTTCTTTGTGAAACTCTGTAGAGGCTGCACATCTCACGACTGGGAACAGCGTATAAGCGTCACCTCTAATCGGCTAGAGTCCCTTTTCATCCAATTGTTGAAGGAGGCTTGAAAGGCTTGCACAGGCTTATGACCACTGCACATATGGGGGAAGGGAACCTTTGAGGACGGCTAATTAAACTGTTTGTCTTCTAAAACATTTAACTGGCTTTGGAGATTATTCTAATTAAGAATGTTAGATGTATTTTTTAATGTAGCTATTAAAATGAATCATAATCCAACAATCTCATGTACTGAATTAAATCAATGGAGACATGCTGAATTTCTCTATTTTAGAATGAATAGCTCAAAAAAAATCAATATGCTTTTAAATTAAGTACATATGGAGAAAACATAATATACACTTTATATTTATTTGGGTAAACGATTGTGGTATGTACAAGCACAAAGCAAAATACGGAGAGGCGGGAGGCATACGCTGCTGGCCCTCACCCTGCTCATGGTACCGAAGGGATTATAACTGGGAAATAAGAAACCACATTAAAAAGGCATGCCCAAATTTACACCGCGTCTCTGCACATATGCTTCAGAGCTCTCAAAATAGTGCTAGGTATTTCACAAGCACACAGAGCGGATGTGTATCTGTTTATATTTGTCTATCTTTCTATACTGCAAAAAAAGAAGCGAGTTTACAAGCAGAAGTACCAGCTAAGATGAAAAGGTCAATATGCAAACTGCTAGTTTGGCTTTTTTTTTTTTTTTAAATATAGGCACTTTTCCACTTAAATAATTAAAACAGAAACTAAAACAAAAGAAGCAAATGAATTATGATTGCAACACACACAACAGGCAGCTCCTATTAGAATCACAAGGTATTATTCTCTAAACACTTTCTCTTTCCTTACTGCTGCAAGATTATACTGGGTTATCCCATTAAAGTTGGTAAAACGCCATTCTTGTGTCTTAAAGCTCTAGCATTGGAGGTCAAGAAGTGTATGCTGCTTCTTACAAGGCTAGTGTGGATGTAATCTTCACAAAGTTACAATAATTAATGTTAAGCTTCTTTAGCAATACGTTTCTGAAAGAACTGGCCTGATAATATACTCAGAGCCTGGCTAGCTGTTTGTGCTCTGAGCAAGAAATGTATTCTATGCTACTCACGTGTGCCAGCTTAAATCTAGTCAAACCAGGGTGAGGAGGAGGAGTTTGATCTACGAACAGATGTAATATTTAAATCTATAGAAATGAAGTAATAAGATTCTGACATACATAAAAACATAATGTTCCAAAATTTATTAATTCTAACCTAACAAAACGGAACTCAAGTCCCAATTATTTGTAGAAACAAGGTCTCGTTTTTTTTTTCTTTTCTTTTTTTTTTTTACCCCAGCTGGCCTAGAACTCACTATATAGTCTAGGATGGCCTCCAACTCATAGCAATCCTCCTGCTTCAGACGCCCCAGTGCGGGACTTTAGCCGTGGGAGCTCATGCCTTGTTCAAGTCTTACACAGCACATACTTACAAAGTCATGCTTATTTACATGCTTTACATATAAAGCAAGCATGCTTTGTATTTACAAAGTCATGCTCTAACACTACAGATCACATTCACTGGTTAAGAAAGTGAATGCCATTCTGAATGAAAACGGCAAATTTAACTTTTAGTTAATAAATGGAACTCCTATTTTAAAAGTATAAAGTATCTCAGATTTTACAGTTGTTTCTGGTGTCCCCCAAACAGTGAATGAACTCATAAAAAGCCCATGAATACTATTTTTAATCAGTTAATTTTTTTCCCTCTCCCAACTATATTAATAAATAGAAGTGAAAAATGAGCAAGCAAGAGTAGGAAAAGAAAACAGAAGCTATACACCTAAGAGTAAATGTTATCAACTCCCGTGTACATTTCTATCTCATTAACTGACAGGAACAGGCATGTTATATTATCTGTCTGG
This sequence comes from Alexandromys fortis, assembly GCF_014885135.2. NCBI lineage: Eukaryota > Metazoa > Chordata > Mammalia > Rodentia > Cricetidae > Alexandromys > Alexandromys fortis. The sequence continues at coordinate 22,406,643 of NW_026067920.1, forward strand.
TCGGTCCTTCTTTGGGAATGCTTGTTTCTGGATAACAGGAGCAGCACAGTCAAAGGTTGCTCACTTACAGCAGGACGACTTTCTCACTGTGACTGACATTGACATGCAAAGTACTGCTGAGTCCTTGAGCCAGAAGACAGGCGGCCACCTCTCAGTCTCGCTAGTCCAAGGCAAACATTCCATAGGCTCCTGAGCAGTCATAAATGCGCAGTTACAAGGATTTTAAATGCTGTGAGAGGAGGGGAGAATTATGCATAGGGGCTGATGCAGGAAAGCTTCCTGGAGGAAGTTTAAAAAATTTTGGAGGACATGTCAGATTTATGCTCTTAGACCATCCTCTTCGGCTTTTCCTCCCAATGGCATAAAAGAAGCACCAAGAGCCAAGCTCAGTGAAGGAATGAGGGACTGGCATGCACCGCCCTCTGCGCCTAGTCTGTAGCACTGGAAAGGACAAATAAACACGAAATTCCAACTCAGTGTAATTACAGGACTACCCTTTACCCTGGAAGACAGGTTCCAAGACCCTCAAGTGATTACCTGAAGCTACTAGTGCTATGTGTGTATGTACATGTTTGTGTTTATGTTCCTGTACCGATATGCCTATGATTAAATTTAACTTAGAAATTAGGGATAGCAGGCAAATGGATGGAAATAGAAAACACTATCCTGAGTGAGGTAAGCCAGACCCAAAAAGAGGAACATGGGATGTTCTCACTCATATTTGGTTTCTAGCCATAAATAAAGGACATTGAGCCTACAATTCGGGTTCTTAGAGAAGCTAAAGAAGAAGGAGAACCCAAAGAAAAACATATAGGCATCCTCCTGAATATTAACCTTCATCAGGCGATGAAAGGAGACAGAGACAGAGACCCACATTGGAGCACCGGACTGAAATCTCAAGGTCCAAATCAGGAGCAGAAGGAGAGCGAACATGAGCAAGGAACTCAGGACTGCGAGGGGTGCACCCACACACTGAGACAATGGAGATGCTCTATCGGGAACTCACCAAGGCCAGCTGACCTGGGTCTGAAAAAGCCTGGGTTAAAACCGGTCTCACTGAACATAGCGGACAATGAGGACTACTAAGACATCAAGAACAGTGGCAATGGGTCTTTGATCCTACTGCATGTAGTGGCTTTGTGGGAGCCTAGGCAGTTTGGATGCTCACCTTACGAGACCTGGATGGAGGAGGGTTTTCCTCGGACTTCCCACGGGACGGAGAGCCCTGATTGCTCTTTGGGCTGAAGAGGGAGGGGGAACGTATTGGGGGAGGGGGAGGGAAAGGGGAGGCGGAGGTGGGGAAGAGACTGAAATATTTAATAAATAAAAAATAAAGAAAGAAAAAAAAAAAAAGAAATTAGGGATAGCAAAAGATTAACAGTCATAAAATAATATAAAACACTACAACAGTATACTGTGACATTTGAAAAACACATGTATGTGGCATCTTGTTCTCATGATGCATGAGATGCTACAGTGTCCATCTGATGAGAAGTTTGGGGAATGAGTGATGCAGCCATTGTGATATAGCATCCAGCTGTTGCTGACCTACTGGCATCATGTATTTCCGTGTTTAATATCACAGTAGCCACAGGTCACTGAAACCAAAGTTAGGATGGGGGTGACTACAGACTATCAACCCCCCTCCCCTTCTTTTACACAAGAAACGGCTCTGCTTCTGTCACCTAAGCAAATCCCTTATCACTGGTAGGGCTCTTATACTGGACATGAATGGGAACAATGAGGAGATGGAGGGTAATGTGGGAGAAGTGAAGAGGTACTCTGTTATTTTTTAAAATGATGCTATGCCAAATTCCCCCCGAAAGCATGGAACCGGGTTAGCCACGGTGAAACATGGATAAGGACCGTGTGCTGTAGAACAGTGTCCTCTAAGCCAACAAGCAGGTGTCTCCATCAGAAGAGCTGTGACTTAGGCCTGCTGATTGTTACTGTCCCCACAGCTCCCTTCTGCACTGTCTAGCCACATGGAGGCAACTCTGTTCCAACCGCACATGCTCTTGGGGTGGGGTTAACTGAAGGGAGAACTCCACCTGTGCAGTTGTGGGGTGTCATAGCCACGCGAGGTTAGACTTGCTGGTGGTGTAGCTGTTGTGGGTCACTCACACTCTGTAACCCCTCATCTACACTCTACAAGTAAACCCAATAAACTCAAGCAGAACCATCTTCAGTGTGTGGGTGGTGCCTTATAAAGAGGGGGAAGGAAGAGTTCTTACAACAGGGGGAGGGTGGGTAGCTGTCCTTTACATTACAGTGTTTATGCATCTTAGAATGATCTGTTTCCTGAAGCAGGGTCCATACATTATTGGGTGTGTGGTTTAAAGAACTGGATAGTAACTGCTGTTTGGTTTTGGTTTGACCCAGTGTTTCTATGTAGTCCTGGCTGTCCTAGAACTTGCCACATAGACCAGGCTGGCCTTGAACTCAAAGAAAAACTGTCTCTGCCCCCGAAGTGCTGGGATTAAAGGCATGCACCCCTGTGCCTGGCCTGTGGTTGCTTTAAGATAATAGATATAATGTGTTTGGCTATATTTTGAGTGGCCTTGTCATTAATAACTATTACAGAGCACATTTCATTAAGTTAAAAATCCCTCTCCTCGCTCTGGTTCCCCCCTCCCTCTGCCACTGCCTGACTCCCAACTGATTTTGCACAGGCTGGCCTCATACTCACTAAGTTCACCTATCTTCTGCAGATGCTCTGTGACCCACAACAAAACACTGCCCCAAATAGGCTTTCCTAATACGGTTTGAAAATAAGCCTTGAGGACAATTTCATATGATGGCACATATACGTTTTTTCTTTACGTGCTTCTTTTAGGAAACATGCCATTTGTAATGTTTCAAACTGGAGAAAAATAACTCTATCTAAGGATACAAGTGGAATTCAATTTATTTACCATCCTGACTAAGAGAGTTACTGAAGCGGCTTCCTAACACCTGTGCAACGCAGCCCCCCTGAAGCTAGTCCCACCCCCTGCAGGGCGTACACTACAGATGAGGCCTCTCTGAAGACAAGAACCAACTCAAGCTTCCTTCAAAGTAGAAAACTCCCTACAAAACAATTAATATAACATCCTTTACCGCCCATTAGGAAGAGACAAGTCAGACTTAGAATGCGGAGATTAACGAGATAACTTCCCATAAGATGCGGTTTGTATACGGAACAATGGAAGACATGGGAGAGATTATAAGGGTCGTCTTCCACACCAGCTCTGCAGGAGTGTGCTAGTGCAGGTACGGTCTGGAGCAGTGCCCTCAGGTGGTGCTCATCTGCGCACCAGCTCGAGAACAACAACAAAAGGGAAAATACAGATGCATGCATTTTCCATACACCGAGAGGGCAGGGGCAGGGATGAGAACCTTCCAAATTACCATGTAATTCTGATGGATAGTGTTGTTTGAAAACAGTTAATTTTAAAAGAAGTGTCAAAAAGACACACTAACTAATCAAGAATCATAAAATCACAGGAAATGTCAACAAAGTAGAAAAGGGAAGAAAATAATTGAAGCCTAAGTCTAAAAATGATTTATTAACATTATAAGTTTCATTAGGTTGGGAATACACCAAAAATAACCAGAATAAGCATCACTTAACTCTCTTCTGAAGTTACTTTGCTATATGGCTTTGGCTTTAAAAAAAAAAAAAAGCCAACCAGTCTATTTTGAAAATCATTCCTTACCAGGTAAATGTCTAGTTGAGTCTGTAGCATTACCACCACCCTTACCTAATTCAGGAGATGGCACTATCAGAAAAGACCACATTGGAGGACCACCCCCACACCGTCTTACTGCGGTGATGGGTGGGGTGCACTTATTTCAGGACAGAATGACAGAAACTGTTCTTTCGTACATCTTCATCTCAGAGAGCCTAAACAAAGCTGTCAGCCACTCTATTTAAACTGTGACTATTTACAGAAAAAAAAAACTTGACACTATTATTTATTGATTGGACAAGGAAGAGTACGAGAGGAGAAAAACAATTATGTGTAGAAAGCAAAGTAGAACAGTCAAAGAAAAGGCTATCCAAATATTTAATGAACGCAGTTCCCTATGGTCTACTTCTAAGTTAAAGTGGCTAACCGAAATATGAACATTTTATAGAAACAAGATATACAAAGTCAGGTTCAAATAACAGAGGTATCTTTTGTGACCTAGCCCCTAAATTCTGAAGGACTGAAATGTTTTAAAAGCATGGGGCAACAGTCCTTCGCTATTCATAAACAGAGGTTTGAATTATTCCTCCTAAATATTTTAACTCCTTATACTGGAGAGATGCAAACCCTAAAATACAAAATTAAATTCTTTGGAAGGACACTGCACTCCCTCTGGTGAAGGCGTAACAAGTTTATTAAGAGCGCGCCACCTCTGGAATTATAATCCCCTCTGGCTTCTTCCACTGAGTTTATTGGTTCAATTTTCATAACCATGAGCATCATTAGGGCAATGCAGTAATTAAGAGTTGTTAGAAAGTGAATTCTCAAACTGCAGATTAGAAAATTAAACTATTTCCTGATTACATATTAATGGAGCACAACAATAGCAGTTGCCATAAGCTTGGAAGGCAACCAAGGGATAAATCTGTGTACTTAATTACCATAAACAATGGCTGCATAGAAATGAAGTTTTATGCACATTCCCTTCTGTAATATGTCTGATATCAGTACACACTTGACAATTCTTGTTCAATTATCTCTATTATTTAATGCGCTGTGAACGGCTCTGTGTAAATAAAATTAACCACCCCAATTACTTTGAATTCATCTAGGGACAACGTAATAAAAAATGTGAAGAATTCTGCATGCCTATTAATCTAAAACATTACAGAAGCTTTCCCATATTCTCTTGTCTATATTTATTTGGTCTACATTTATTTTACTGCCCTGCTAATTCAATTACATTTACCATAGATGGTCAATGGACTTTTTGTTATTTAATTAATTTTTATATAGCACTATAAACATGCTCATTATCTGATAATATCTACATGGTCTCAAATGGTAAATAGTGCTTATTTAATAACTAAATGAATTCAACCAAACTTATAAGCCAATGTGTATTCACCAAAAACATTAAAAAGGAGACAGGTCAAATGTGAAATTATAATAAACCTCAGCATTCAATTTGAAATAGAAAATACAGATTGAAGTAAACCATAAAGAGGTATGCATAGCACAAAATTTTATTGTGATTGACCCTCAGAACATTTTAATGTTTTGTATTTTTAATTTTACACTTAGTATCTAGAGGTCACGGCATCAACAATCCAGGTACTTTATTCACAGAGTATTTATCACAGTGAGAGAAGGTACACTATTATAATGACAAGATAATTCTGTCTCTGTGATCATTTAATGCTCGTCATTTTGAAGGAAAAAAAAATCAATCAACGAGAGCACAATTACATTATTCCAATCTTTGATCACACAAATGACTTTTTAAACATGCCTTCTGCACATGTGTTTCCTCTTACTCACTTACAGGGCAGCTCCTTTATGAGCCTATAGAGTATGTCAAGCATACATGCCCAAGACTCCAGAAGGGTATGAATTCTGAATATCCTGATTCTAATCAAGAGACAGCAAATGCATCAGTTTTCATGAAACTCAAAAACTAGTTTTCAATAAATAAGCCAATGTAGTGAGAAACTATGCATTTGAAAATAACATTATATTTTCATAATTGAAAAAATTGTATTTTTAAGGTAAAAACTAAGGTGTAATAACAGGAAATGCAAATATGCATCAATTATAAAATTATTAGCTACTAATATAAAAACAATTTCTTTGATTTAGCTGTTAGTCACTTCAATTTTATTAAAAATTTTGATCACATTTATTTAGTTTCTGTGCGTGAATGTGTGTAGCACGGCCATGTGTGGAGGGCCGAGGACAACCTTGGGGTGTTGGTTATCTCCTCTGACCATGTTAACTTCAGGGATTGAACTTGGGTTGTCAGGTTTGCTGGCAGGTGCCTTTGCCCACTGAGCCATCTCCTTAATTGGTCTTTACTTTAAAAATACCTTAGAAAATCGTCTTTCGGTGTTCACAATGGTTAACTAGAGAGCACAACTATTTTCTGAAGGCTGTAACGTTCAAAGCCAGCCTAAAGACTAGCAGGAGCTGTATGCTTCTTTTAGCTAGTTTTATTCCTTGCTTGCTCCAAGTGAGGATGCTCTGAGTGTGGCTTTCCTGAATGAACCTGATGGGGGACAGAGAAGCCATGTGAAGAGGAGCGCAGGTCTGGTCCATCCCGAGGGAGTCAAAAGGGTCAGCAAAGTGCTTTTCATTTTCATTTATTTTGCTTGTCCTCCCCTCCCCCCACCTGCTCCAGAGACAAGGTAGCCTGGGCTGGCCTGGAGCTTAGGATCTGCCTGCTTCACCTCCTGAATGCTGGGATTCCAGGTGTGGGCCACCACACTCAGCTTAAGCATCTTTTTGCATGAACTAAATGGACACTGATCTGTTTCTTCTGAATTGCCCTGCAAATCATGAATGGCATGGAGAGGGTCCACTGAATGTGAACAGACCCTAGAGAAACCAGAGGTGCTTCGGGGAGCGGGACGTCACAGCCATCGTGCAGTTTTGACTCCTGCTCCCCACTATCTCTCTCGGCTTCGGTTTCCTCCCTGAACAATGTGATTCCCAGTTACTAGCAGACACTCTTGCAGAGGGATGCTGACAGACAAGAAATAGTGTTTCACGTACTTCTCAGGGACGAGCATACAAGCGTGATGACTGCTGCCACCACTGCCAGCTTCGGCAGAGATGGCGTATAGTTCTGGTGACTTCAGGAGACCAGTTAGCAGTAGTAACACATGTATGTCCAACTGCCCCCCTCTTTTGCTGTATTTTGTTTTGAGACCGGGTTTCTCTATGTGGCCCAACCTACAACTTGTGATCTTGCCTTAGGCTCCCAAGTACTGGGATTACAGTTAGGAGCCACCACACAGTGCCCATTTCTTTCCTTGAAACAGTTTAATATGACATGTGGACCCTCAAAAGAGGAGACAGAGAAACTCAGAAGGCCACAGAGAAGAGTATTTTTTTAAATTCATATTTTCCCTCTGAGTATATTCAAATGGCCATTGGGTGTTTTCAGCCAACACTCTAGGAAAAGCCATGGAATCGGTTCCATTTGGCCCGGGATTGAAGGCGGCCATCATGATCCAGTTTCTCATAATTTAAGACTATAAAGCTTAAAGGTCCCTCATAGCTTTAATTTTTAACCTCAAAATATTATTACCTAAAAAATTTCCCACATTACTGGGTGAAAACACTATGGTTTCATAGCAAGAAAATATGATGACTATCAAATGGAAACCAATCAGAGATGACAAGGAATTAGTGCTCACCACAGTAACATAACCTGCAACACCCAGTCTCAGGATCCCCACTGTAAACGGCATCCACCAGGGTTACAACTTGCTGGAAGGTTCATGGGTACAGCACTTACACGCAGTGCCAGCTTGGAATATATTGACTATTTCTAATAAGCTTTGCTGAGAGCAGGGGAAGGTAAGGAGAGAGCAGGAATGAGTGAATCCCGACTATCCCCAGTCCTGGATTAACCGAGCAGCCTGACAGGAACCACTCTACACAGCCTTGTGTTTGCTTTGTCTCTGCCTCTACCGGCCTTCCCAGCTACTGCTTCTCACCTGTGGCACCTTCTCATCTTGCTGCATGACCCACCAAGGCTCTCTCCCCTTGTTAGAGCAGCCTGTCAACACGCCAGGAGAAGGTCCAGCAGTCTGGGCCTCCATCCAGTTTCCTCCTTCCCCCATCTTCTCAGAAACGAAGTCCTTAAAGCCCAGAGTTGCTCAGCTTGAGGGATTTGGGAGTAGGGTTCAGGACAACTGTTAATATTATTTAGTTATAGCAGAGCTTCATTTGGAAAATGTATTTTGATTTTTTTAAAATATTTATTTATGTATACAACATTCTGTCTGTTTGCCATTACAGATGGTTGCGAGCCACCATGCGGCAGCTGGGAATTGAACTCAGGACCCTTGGAAGAGCAGGCAATGCTCCCAACCTCTGAGCCATCTCTCCAGCCCTGATTTTTAAATTTCACAGCTAGACGGGACATGTATACAGACACTAAAAGACTCTTCAACCACGAAAAAGATGAAGACCCAGAACACGTCAATAACACAGACGAACTGCAAAGAGACTACACTAAAGAGGTCAAGCACAGAGGACTTTAATTCCACTTGTATGAAACATCTAGAATAAAGTCAATTCAGAAACAAGACAGCAAAGAGTTCTCGGGTTTGGGAAGGAAGGAACGGAGTTACTGTAGCACAGAATTTCTACCTGGGTGACAAAATGTGTACAAGGGGCAGCAACCATGCAGCACTGTGAGCACATTAGATACTACGGAACTGCACACTTTCAAATGACTAATTTTAGAACATGTGAATTTTTAATCAGTAAAATAATGAATATAGCTAGTATATATAGGTATATAGGAAAAAGTAGACAAAGAGGTATTTCCCAGTAAAAAAAGATATGGTAGATGCTGAGTATGATGGCATATGCCCATAACCCCAGCACTTGCAAGGCCGAGGCAGGCAGGAAGGTTATGAGGTTAGCATGGGCTTAGTAGGACTCCCAGAAGACAAAAAAAAAAAAGACAGAGGATGAAAAAATGATGACAGAAAAAGATATCTGAATCAAGAGCTAGAAAATCTGAAAATCCATGTTCAAGCTGTACCTAATTTTATTTTATTTGATATTGTGTGTGTGTGTACGTGCGCACATACACACACACACATGTACACACACAGGGCTGCTGCGTCAGCAACAGGACAGCTCTGTGGAGTCAGTTCTTTCCAGCTCTCCCTGCAGGCTGTCAGGCTTGTTCAGCAAGCACTTTTACCCACTGAGCTACCTCGCTAGAGCCAAGGTCATCTCACACGCATCATTTCCCCCATGTGGGCCTGAGCATATTTCTGAGGCTGAGATTGAGAAAGAACGCCGGCATCTCTAACACAGCAGCAAAGACATACTGCTCAAACGAATGAAAGCTGGAATGTACTAGAACCCCGAGAGGAAAAAGGACAGTTTGCTGCTTTTGCTTTCTAGCATGCTATGCTGTGTTTCATATACTAACTAGTTTTTATCTTAATACGTTCTTTGTGCTGGGGGAGGCTTATTACAGTCCAAGGTGATTTTTGGTGCTTATCAAGTTGGGTCAGTTTTCATTTGAGTCTACAGCAGAGACCTGGTATGATAAAATTCTGTCTTGTGAATAAGGGATATAATAATCCCTAAAGGAATTCTAGATTCATCTATAGTCTATAACCTTTGGCTAAAACTAAAGAAGGCCATTTCCAAGTTCCACTGGTGACACATGGGTTGGGAAGGAGAATGTGAGTTTCTTTTGGTTATAACCTCAATAAACTAGTTCCATGTGTGAAGGAGAGAAAACAGAACTTCTCACTTTCTTACTACTGGCGCAAGGCTCTTGGTATCAGCTCCATTTGTAACACACACTTTATTCAGTACAGTCAGCAAAGCATTCTCTATCCACTTGTCAACAAAACAGGAAGTCATCGGTCACCTTAAAATCATTCAAAAATATTAGAGATGCTGTATTATCACATAGTTATAACTTATAGTAGCATAACTAATATATTTAGAGTCCTTTAGAAACCAAAGAAAACTATCAATGTAAAACAATATATTGGGTTATAGATGTGTGCCTACTCTGCACAACTGCACATACAAAAGGCAAGACACACACGACACACACATGACTTGTTAGGGCACTGATAAACGCGATCTGGCTCCTCTGGTGCAGTGAGAAGGACCAAGACAGAACTCGGGGGGTCTGAATTTTGTTCATGGTTTGTGTTGAGTACCTGCTACATCTGTGCCCTCATCAGCATGAGAGGTGTCAGCAGTTACTTCTCCCAAAGGCTTTCTGTTTTAAATATTAAATAGAAGAACTTCTTCTCCCAAGTCTTCTAAGAAGCCCGGGATCACTCAGAGAAGTGAGGAATCCCGAGGCCACTACTGGCTTGGCAGGATCTAAGGGGCCTCAGGAGCAGCTTGGGAGTTCCACAGAATAGTGTGAAGACGCCCAGGGTCCCTAGGTGACCAATTTCTAATGTCGTTAAAACACACATTTTTAAATATCCCATATACAAAAGCTTATTTCTGGAGAAGTTTTATTATTGAATACAGTGTAAGAAAGCAGGCAAGAAGGCACAGGAGAGCTTTCCAATGCTAAATCCCTGTTCTTTACAACAATCGAAAAGCTAAACCAGCTAATTGGAATAGATTTTTAACTCTCATTTTTGGTAGGTTTTCATGATATAACTTACCTTTAATTTGGTGTGAAGGGTTTGAACTTAATTCTCAATTGTTATCATTTTGGACGAGGAGCATTTTAAAGGAACCCACGTGTGCACATTCACAGAGTTCCTTTCCAATAGCTTATTGTGCTCTTAGATCTATACAATCTCCATTGGCAATCAGCATTAAATGCCACTCCGCCCTCTGCTTAGGAGCTAACTTGCTGCGCTCACCCGTCTTTACAAATCTTGCCATAGACTTTAATCCTTTCAAATGCAGCTACGACATAAAGTATTACAGACTTTTAAAAACCTGTTCTCTTGAAAAAAAAAATTGTGGAGCATCAGTAACCAGATAGTATTCTCAAATTTCAGTGATCTAGTCCACGGAGCCATCCCCTGTGCACACCACTCTGCCTCACGCAGTACATGGCTTTAGCTGGCCAAATCTTTTTTTCCCCCAATGAATCAGTAGAACAGTAAAGATCTACTTTTTTTTTTAAGCAGTGGCATATCAATGAGGCACAGATGTGTATTCCAACCCTGCATGGATGAGCACACTGTTCAATAGTGCTGGCTCACACGGTATCAGGGCGAGTTATCACTTCCCATGAAGGCACTCTTATCACCAGGGCCCAGAGAGGTGGCTGCAAATCGCAGCCTTTTTATTTTCAAGGCAGTTTTGCTGAACATTCAGGCTTCAAAGATTCACACTTCCAAAACTCTATAAGAGTTTGTGAACGCTCAATTTGCCAAAACTGTTTACAGTGTAATTGGGCACCGTACCTGTGTCCATGAGATAGCGGAGGCGCTTCTCCACCAGCGCGGCACGGGTGTCAATTTGCTTTTGCTCATTCTCTAGTGCTGCCAATTCTCCCACAACATACTGACTGGTGTCTTTGAACCCTTTCTGTTAACGAGAACAAACAGGAAGGGGGAAAAAATCACTTGTAAGTTGCATTTTTCCTTTCTACAAACACTTAGTAAAGCACTTACCTAGAGAAGCGAACACACACTTAGAATCAACCTTAGTACCCAAACCCCACTCCTTGCCTGTGATTTAGGATCTTTCATATGCAGCAAGTCTAACAAACTGTTGCAAAGACTGAACACTGCGGCTGCTCAGTGTTACATTTATAAATTTACACCCAGATTTGTCAGATACAAAAAGTTAGCAGTGAGTGCGATGGCCGCTTCCTAGAATGAAGCCAGGGATTTAAGCACGGACAAGGCAGGGAATTTCCCCTGCAGTGAGTGTTAGAGGGCATCTTTCATTCAAAAGCGAAGTTTATGGAAGCAGGGCTTTACTATGAAGTTAATCCTTAAATTATCTAGATATCTTCTGTAGAAACAAACAAAAAAAATTTAAAAGATACTTTTTTTGCTTGTGTGGGAATTATACCATTTAAAATATTTAAAAAATAAAAAGGTGAGGAGAATGGCGGCACATGCCTGTAATTCCAGCACCCAGGAGGAAGGGCAGGCAAGGTGCTCATGTGTTCAAGGCCAGCCTGATCTACCAAGTTCAGCCTCACCAGGGCTAATACTGTGAGGCTGTCTCAGGATTTAGAGACCAAGGGAAACAAAGTTTGCAGTATTTCCCTATTTTCTTCCAGACGGATCCTGTACATCTCTGAGTTGAAACGCTGCTAATCTTTAGGGCTATACACTGCTACTTAGAATCTAATTCAACTAGTTCACTGGTTAATTTGTACTTTCACAGTCACCCACAATTTGAGTGATCTTATAAGTTTTATTTGAATTCCAGTATAACTCTAAGTTTTAATTTTCGTATATGTATGTATGGTACTGTCACAGTAAATAAAAAGCTCTTCTTGCAACTCTTGTACCCTCTGACATTACTAGGTAGTGACCGATAGCTTGGTTGTCAGCCATATGCAAAGCATTATTCATTCAGAGACAGAAGTGGCCGTCTCCTATCAAACGCTGTCCCAGCCCAAAAACTACACTGACCGCTAAGCAAGCTGTGAGAGACTGTATTTAAGGCCCTCCTTAAACAATGAGACTTACAGTTATTACACATTCTCATGGTCAATAAACACGTTCAATTCTAGTTATAATGTCCACACTTTCTGAACTACTTCAAAACCGCATTCAGTTTATGGCTGACTTTCAATTGTTAAATTGATTATGAGAGCTGATAAATTTAGAGTTAAAATGTTTCAGAAAATCATAAATCTTGTAGTCACTGAATACAAGGTCACTGTATTGTTTAAAGATTCATACAAAATGGATAGTCTTCTATTTCAATGTGTGCTTCTGGTAAGTATAAAACTAGGAATAAGCCGGTGGATGCTTCTCACTTACTAGACAGCACAGCATTTTCTCAAAATACTTTTTCTGTCTCCAGTCCCATCCAAAGGGATACAAACATCGCAGTTTATAGACAATACAAACATAAAAGCAGAAGTTGTAGCAAACACTAAACTTCACTGCATAGTACAAATTTCATAATCAGATCTGTGACTCCTGCAGTACTGTGGGCCAATCATCGGACTTCTTCAGTTCGAGCACACACCGCACGGGCAAACAGTCTACAGCTCCCTAAGCTATGCCAAATGCTTTCTCAAGATTCTCCAGTGGTCTTTTTATGTACTTAAGACTTTGCTGGGTCCCCTAAAGGTGAAAACCATAAAATGCAGCACCTTTAGAGTCCCAAAATGCTGCTGCTGACTTCAAGTTGCACTTACATGATTTTAAAATCTCCCAAAACATGATTTTTAACAAGAAAATATTCAAACATTTGTAGATCATACAAAAGTAACACTACTAAAGAGAGCTGTGCTTCTTTCTAGACAAAAATTCAAGTTAAAACTTGTTCTCCTTGCTTCTGTCCCGCAGCTGTCCATCAAAAGCAGCTTTCTCCCTGCGGTCTATCAAATATTTCCCTCACAAATCAATTTTACACATGATCAGCCCATACCCCTACTGAGCTGAACCTCCCCGTTAATTAAGTGAAGAAATTACCATATATATTATATTAATGCAAACATCATTCAGCTAGTAATTCACGGCTGATCTGGATAATGGAAAGGTTGAACACCCATTAACCCAAGCCAACAAAATGGGTTGGCTGAGAAATTCTAGCGGGTCTCATGTGACTTCTCCCTCTGACTGCAGCCCTGCGGTATCTGCTATTGTAATAATTAAAATCCTCCCGGTAGATCAATACTGGAATCTCTTTATGGGAAGTGCCCTGATGGAAATGTCTCAAGGAAGCTGGGGCTGTGGAACTCAGAAAAATTCATTTTTTTTTTATCTGACAATTATCACCACACTGCAGACTAATTCAGCAGCGTACCCTTCTCACACTGCTTTGAATGCACTGGAGATTGACATCTTAAAAAACCTAACATCTCATTTTAACAAATAAAGGCACTATTTCCACATACAGTTTGGAATTATCAGCAATCATGAAACCACACAAAAAATTAATATACATTAAGTACTTCATCTTCTGATGGCTTCCTCTGAGTTTCAGTTATCGCTGCCTTCTCCTCATTTCCTCTCTTTGTATCTTCCTGTATTGATCTCTGTCTTTTCATCTCTTAAAAAAAGGGGAGAGGCATGTAAAATTATTATAAAGCTTGATATTTATATATTGAAACGTGGCTTTACATTATCAGCATTTCTGTATTTCATACATATACACCTACAGTTAAGCACGGCTACATCATGAGACAGTTCTGAAAGCGGTCCTACCTGGTCTATTCTCAACATACTGACTGAAAGACTGGAGTTGAGTTTTCCTGACTGTAGAATCCTTGCTGAACACAACAGGATTTCTCAAACGTTCTGCTGCTTTTTGTAATCGCTCAGTCCGAACATCTTCCACGCCATTCTAAAAGCAAAAGGATAAACAGCATGATAGTTCAGAATAAGGAATTACAAGCCAGGGAGGTGATTTTTTTACCAGTTTAAGGTAACGCTGACGTTTCTAAGCTATCTGGCAGCATTGTAAAACACTATAAATAGCTCAACAGCAGCTCTATGGCCAGTCAGCAAAAACTCTGGGACACATGGTTTAAACCCTTGATGACTTTGATGTGTCAGACACCACAAGCCCTTGTGTCTTCCACTGGTGATAAGCATCGCTAGAAGCTATGCTACCTCCTCTGCCCCACGACTCTGCCCCGTCTGTCTGCAGTCCTAGGACTTGTATGACAAGCAGAAATAGTTTCCAGTTTTATGCCCATTCAGATGAACCCTTAATGCCGGGCGAGGCTAAAAGGTGGGATTATAACACTACCCCACGGAACGGAATTTCATCAGCTATACCTTTCCAAAGCCTGATTTGTAAGTAAGCCCTCTACAGCCAAGGAAACCACAATTATCTTTTCTGGAGCTTCCTATGTTAATACTGGTAACAAATTCAAATGGTTCTATCAACAAGAAATATCCCAGAAGACTGAACCCCTGCAATGTGTGGAAGCTGCAGATACCGAGGTGCTGTGTACCAAACAAATATTTCATTTTATACCTAATCTTTTATTATTTTTATTAAGTGTTTTGAAAGTAAATAGGGAAAGGCTAAGATGCATGACTAATAGCTGAGCCTGCTGAATGCTGAAACTGGTTATCAAAAGCTACCAAGACTTTGCCCTTCCTCTGCATTGAGACAATCAGTAATGAGGGAGCCCTCCAATGGCCTATTCTCTAGCCTCAAGGAGGCCTGGGATACAGAAGCCTCCAGGGAAGGTAACAGTTTATCCTTTTCCACAAACACAGAATGCCTCATTTATAAATGTGTAAACTGCATTTTATTAAAAAAAATAAAAACCCAAATCAATGCTGAAAGCTGCAAGGGAGCAGATGGACGCTGTGTGTTCTTTCTAAACACCATTTTCAAATCCCCAACTAAAAAGACTCATACAAACGCAATCTGTTTAAAGTCTATGTTTTGTTGGGATAACTTTAGAAATTACTACAAAAGAGCTTTTTGGAAAACAAAATCAGTTTCATATATGTAGATGACTAACTTATGAAAATGAAACAACTGTTTAATTTTTCAAAAAGTTGTCTGTTGTATTTATCATTATGATCAATCTTATAATATCTTAACTAGATAATTAGGATACAAATATTTTTGGCTTTAATTTCTTAAAGTATGATTTTTTTTAACTGTCATTCTAATGATTATCCAATAGTCTAAAACTCAAGTCTTTACTAAGATAAACAAACATGGTTAAATATTTTTAGGGCTGGCAACATGCTAAAATATCAGTACGATTAGCCAGCAAATCCCATCTTAAGAAACCTTTTTAAGACTAGGAACTTCTGCCACTTTACAAATGTATTCCTCTAAACCCACTAATTCAGTTAGCCTTTTCAATCCATTGTATTATTCTTAGGCAAGCTTCATTCTGCATTAAATCCAGAGCAGAAAGCTAAATTGAACGCAAAAAAAAAAAAAAAAAAAAAAAAGAAAGAAAGAAAGAAAAAGGAAAAAAAAAAGACACCAGACCCAATCCAGGCTTCCTTTTATTCAGAGATAGAGACGAAAAGTCTTCTGCCTCCTCCACCACACACTTTCATCACCAATTACAGACAGACATTACAGAGAGCAATGAGAGCCATTGTTTTGGGGCTTCAAAGCGGCTCTGTCAGGGGGAGGAAATCCTCTCAGTCAGCAGGGCAATCCCCACAGTCTGCAGGTGGGTGAAAAGTTACACAGGACTGCTGTCCCCAAAGCTGGAGAAATGCTAATGACAGAATGTGGGGAAAGGAGGTGGAGCGCTTGGGTGGCGACAATAGAGAGAGCCTGTAATAACAATAATGACATGCACACAAGGCCACTTTGTCTAAAATGCTACAGCAGATAAGAGTCACAATGGCACAAATTTCATATACACTGCTTTAAATGCTAGATTCAATCACGTTACTATGTTCAGGTATCACAGAGTCTTAGAAATAACACCAACTGCTCATTTGCATGGGTAAAAGATTTAGACAGAAAACCATTCTAGAATTCTCTTGGCACTATTCCTCTTAGCAAAATCAGAGTTCAAGAACAGTTTCGTATGCCCTGGAATTGCTTGAGGCAGATGAAACAGCAGCTCTCCAGGGTGAAGCAGCCAAGGCAGCTGTTAAGTTAGCGAGACTTACCTTTTGCTCTGAGATATCAGTCGCAGCTTTCTGGGAAGCACTGGAGAGCGAGTTTGCCACCTGTGGCTGGGCTTCTAAGAGCTTCTTCAGCTTCAAGTCCACCAATTTACTATTTTGTTCTGTTGAACATGCAAACACCATGAGTGACAGATAAGAGGACTGAGATGCACAGGCCATTAATTTTAAGTGACATCATAAGAGTAATATTAAATTTCAAAAGACATTGGGGCTAAGACAACACATCAGACTAGACACATAGAGGATTCTTTTGCTATATATTTCACCTTCAGGGTTAATCCCTTAAAAATATGTCAACATGCTTAAAGATAATGAAGTTATGCTATAGGTATTATTTATTACGATTACCTGAAAAACAGAAATACATCATACACATAGATATAACTATATACATAGTACATAAAAAAAACCCTAGATAATAAAGAGATGCTTTCTTTGTTTAATTTTTTTGAGATTGGAATTTCTCTGTATTCCTGGCTAGCTTGGAACTCACTATGTAGAAAAAGCTGGGTCTGAACTTGGAGTGATCCTCCTGCCTCTGCCTCCCAAGTGCTGGGATTACAGGTGCCTGCCACTAACAAACCCTGACACTTATATTTAAATTATATTACTCTACCATTTTAATTACTTTAGTATGTTAAATTTACACATGCAATAGCATCTTGAAACATGGTATTAATATGATCTTGGTAACATACACAGTATCAGAATCCATGTGTACATATATACCCAGCATCAAAATAGCATATGCTTGCAAATACTTTCTATTCAAATAGCAGAAATATAATAAAGATTATCATGATTTTAGAATGTGTTAAAAATAGATAAAAATGGAAGGCAACCAAACTATGGTTATAACTTTTCAAAGAAACAGTTTCAAATTACTTTTACCAAGTACATTAACCTCTAATAATAAAGTGGTTCAAAAATGAGTTGAAACAAATATTTCTACTTAAAAATCACACACAAAGTGATTTTTTAAAAATAAAATGGTTGTAAAAGGCATGCCAACTTTTGGAGAATGGTATTTTTCCCAAAGATTAATAACTTTTCTAATTATAATATTCTTATTAAATGTCATTATCATTGCTTTCATGCAAATTTTTCAGTTTATACTGCCAGGCTTCTTTTTTAAACAATATCTGATGAACTATGGTCAAACCAAGATAAAGATTGAACAATTTATTATTAAAACATTATGACTTTTATACACATATTAAAAAAGGAATTTTGGAGAAAATAAAGCAGGACAAAAATTATATTATTTTCTGTGTGCTTCCAGATTCTAGCTTGTATTCCTATTTTTTATTATCATAACAACAGCTATGGACTGCAAAGCCTCCACTTATAGCACGCTGAAGAGCCGTGTCGGCTGTGGAAAAAGCTGGGTTATGCTATAATCCTAGCAGCTGGAAGGCTGAAGCAGGCAGATTACCAGGGCCACCAGGTAGACTAGGCTAACACTGGGAGTTCCCGGCCAGCCTGAGCTACAGCGAGAGTCTGGCTCAAATAGAACAAAACAAAGATCCCTAGAAACCCCAAACAGGAGATGGAGGCATGCTTTTCTTTAGGTGAATTTTCGTAGTTTTCCTTTTTATTAGTTACTTCTTTGTGTGTGTTGTGTACGTGTGCACATGTGTGGACTTGCTTGTGTGCTAGACACTAACACTGGATGTCTTCCTTAAGTAGCATCTGATATTGTCGAGACTGGATCTCTCACTCCATGAACCCCGCACTCAAACCCTGGGCTAGTCTGGCTGGCCAGCAAGCTCCAGGGAGTGCGGCTCCCTGTCTGTGCTGGACTTCCAGAAAGGGGCTTCCACATCTGGCTTTTGGAGATCAGAACTTAAGAGGCTCATGATTGTATCACAAGCACTTTCTTGAATAAACTATCTCCCCATCTCAGAGAGATATTTTTTCCCAAGTGTAAGAGTCAAGCTTGCCATGATTAAAATTAGCCAGATTTTAAAACTATCCCACAAAAGTTATGGTAGCTAGATTCTCCACATTACCTAAGAAATGGCTACTTTCCCCTAACTTTCCAATTTACTTTAAAAGGAGATACACATTGCTGATTTTACTAATTTTCTAGTTACATAATTAGAAGTCAATCTTCAAGTCCTCAACAGTAGAAGGTTATTGAGACTTCTCTTCCCTCCCTCTGCTTTCTCTCCTCCCTGCTCAGTTTCTAAGAAAGAATTCTGCAATTGTAAAGGAAGGACAGGTAGGCAACAATAAGAATATTTTCTTGGGGAAAACTAAAGACAAATTCTACATTTTTAAGAAAGAAGCTGGAGAGATGGCTCAGTGGTTAAAAGCACTGGCTGCTCTTATAGAAAACCCAGGTTCGATTCCAAGCACCCACATGGAGGCACATAATTGGATGTAATCCCAGTTCCAGGGGATCTGATGCCTCCTTTGGGCTTCCAAGCACTACCAAAGAACATAGTACACAGACATACCTGTGAGAAAAGTACCCATACACATAAAACAAACAAAAATAAAAAAGAACTAAAAGGGTAGTTTAATATTGAGCTAAACATTAAAAATGGTTTCCTTAAATATCAGAATTTTCTTGAACTATACTGGTCTCTGGCTGCTATACAGTAAGAGTGTATCTTAACACTGAGTCACAAGGGAGGTACTGACAAAAGCCCTGAGTTTTCTCAGGCACTCCTTCCCTGCACGGCTGTTTCCTGGAGAAGTCGAAGAGCGGTCAGCCTGCAAGGACATGCCAAAGGTTCCGAAGAGTGCTGCTGGCATCCCATCGACCGTGCAGGACAGCGCGCTTATCTTCATGTTTAGAGAGAATGCCAGAGTCGCTACTGCTGTAGCTTGAGAAACATGGCTGGAGCCACTTGGGTATATATACAACTCTAGGTTGCTATCTGCTGCTATTCTGAAGGCAAGGCCTACAGAATACACACCGAAGGAAGCCTCTTTATAGTTCACAGCAGAGTAAAGCGGAACTGCTGCGTGACTCATAGAAGACGCGACATTAATCTAACTGTGGTCTATACAAGGAGTTTTCAAAGTGCCTACTGTAACCAATTGTTCAGCCAATGTAAAACAGTGATAATATTTAAAGTAAGCAAGAAATCTGCAAAGTAATACAATTAAGACTATCTATTTTGAGAGAAAAATCTCACATTAAAGCCTAGGTTGGCCTCAGAGTTGCTATGTAGTCCAAGCTGGCCTGGAACGCACTCACTATCCTCTTACCTTAGCCTTCTGTACCAACATACCCCATGCTGCCGTTACTAATTCTGAGTAGAGTCTTTAGATCTGAACTATCCCACAGCTATTCCACATGTGGTATACGACAGCAATCACAGTCCTGAAGCAGTGAGGAGCCACTTACCGAATACCTATCAACTGAAACTTAGAGCCTATGTCACAATTTACTATACCGATGTTAAGCTATCCGAACATTCAACTAAATTCAACCAAAACCAAAATAACATAAAAATTAATGGAAGGTGGATTTGACTAAATAATGAGTGAGGGCATACAATGTAAAGAGACTACAAAATAAATTATTATCGATGAGATATAAAAATATAATCATAAATTTTGCCATGCAATAGGACACAAAACATTTATAATTTGAAATTACCGGGAGTATCAAGGTCATTTTCTATATTAGTAAGTTCATCTCCACCTCCTACCACAAAGCCTTCAGGAGTGTCCTCGTTAGTATCTATCTCAATATTATCATTTTCATCTGTAAGAACATGTAGCAATAATGTTAGTATATCATTTATATCTTATACCCTTTGTTCTCAACCCTAAAGGAGAAAAACTAATATTTCAATGGCAGCTTCTCAAACTGAAGAATGACAAAGATAAGCAAATTAAGAACTCAGTTCAAGTCACTTTTCCACTGTTGGTTTAACAGTTATATTTTACATTCCTATGTCAAAGCTGAATTATCACATTAAAGCAAATGTAGAAGTTTTGACAATTTGCCACCCACTGTCTCTGAATCACTGAACTCATTAAGTCATTGTGTTTTATTGTATAACCTACTTAATAATCTCTAATACAATAACATATGGAAATAAAGTTGACTTAGTGAAAAAACATCCAAAACTCTGTTTCATTTTTATAATTTATTACACATACACATTATATGTAGAATGCATTATATGTAATACATATAATATACAAACACATCCTTGTTTGATTTTTGGCCTTCTAAGTAGCCACCAGGAGTTCTAATACAGTTAACATTTAACAGACTTCCCATACACTGTGTAAGAAGAAAACAACAAAGAAAAAAGATGGGGAAGAGCCTCCTCCTGGCAGGTGGGGAACAGTGGATACAGAAATTGCTGCTGGAGCAGAAGCTAAAGCATTACGTGTGTGGCTATAATCCCTAAGCACGGTCAGCTGAGAGCTCTTTTCTGATCAACACAGCTATTCCACCCGTTTCCTGAAGGTGAACACCTTCACTTCACGGTCCTTAAAACTTCTCCAAATAATTCTGTAGCTTAGCAAATGAATTAGCAAATACTTCCAAGTGCTAAAAAGATAGTCAAACACTTTTCTGCAGTGATCTGTGCCAGAGACATTAACTATTAATGATTTCAGGAGAGCTAGTTACACTTGGCTGCAGTCAACCAGTCACCATTGATTACTAACCACAATTAATCTAGAGCCAAAGTACAAAATTCAGTATTCATTCTTTTACTCAAAAAAACAAACCAAACCAAAAACAAACAACCTAACACCCCCCCCCACTACATTTAGTGGTTCTTATATGGGGAGGGGAGTCATGTATCATATTTACATTACGATTCATAACAGTAGCAAAATTACAGTTATGAAGTAGCAATGAAAACAGTTTAATGCTGAGGCCACCACAACACGAGGGACTGTATTAAAGGGTGGCAGCATTAGCAGGGCTGAGGTCTACAGGGTTCTGTTAGATAACTTGCAAAACACTGAGCTAGATGCTGGGAGAGACATTTTTAAAGACATCTATTCTATCCAAACACATTAAAGTGACTATAATACCAGGTAGGACCAGAGTTATGGGATAAAAAAGAAGATATAGAGCAATTCCAACAACACAAAGATTACTCTTTGCCAGTGACATCAGGATTTCTTTCTTGGAAGTAGGAACACCTAAGTTAGGTCAACTGAGGGGAGGGCATTACAGGCAGGAAGGAGGAAAGCTAGGGTCTGCTCTGTCCAGTTTGCTGAGGCATACTTGAAGGGAAATAACAGAAGGCTTGAAGGGCAGGACTGGAGAGAACCCAGAGCCCAGAGGGGCGGAATGGCCGTCCAAATGTGGGTGGGGATGAAGAGAGGGTGGTGTTTCGCAAGAGTACGTAGTTTTCAGTGGAAATATCTGATTGTAACTGTGAGTTGTGTGCAGTTCTCAGGCAGCAATAACAGCACTTTAGGCTTCAATATGACTCCTACACTACTGCTCTTCATTATACTTCCATATCTTCACGTGAAAAAAATGTAAGCATTGGAGGGCCTGTGGGTCAGAGGGCGCTGGGCAGGCAAGGGCATCATCCGAGCCAAACTGCTGACTGTATGAGAGAACAGAAAAGCTGGAGGGGAGCAATCTGGGTTGGAAACTGTTATCACCTGAAGACGGAAATCCTAACTCAAAAGAACTGTAACAAGGTTTGAAACTGACTGGAATCTGAGCTATGGGGAAGGGGTAAGAGGCGAGGCAAGCACTTCAATCAATCTTAAACAATGGTTTTGCTTTGGAAAGTGGTGAAGAGCACAAAGTCCTGTGTCATGTTAAATGGGAGCCATTTATATTCTTTCCAGAAAAAAATGAATCCTCCACTTATATTACCACTCATCAATAATATCTAGATGGAATAACTCAGTATCGCTAGACTTACATAAAATGATTACTGTTTGGGAAGACTAAACTAAAAACCGATTTTCTATCAGCTCACCCTATGAATGAGGTTTTACTTGCCAGTCACTAACCAGTTTTGAAATGCACATTACATTCTTCTCAGCACATCTCAGCAACCTGTGAGAATACTTTAAATGCATTGGAGCAGAACTCAGGTACATGCTTATGTGTGTGTGTGCACATGCATATGTGTACTGAAAGATACCACATCTACATCTATGCATCTACACACATCAATCACTACAATCTTCATGGCTAACCATGGAAAAGCTAGTGAGTAAAACCAGAAGTAGAGATCCAGTACATAACTATGAAAGAGAGACCAGTGTGGTCTGTGCTCTGTGTTCCATATGCAGGACATGAGATATCAGCTATGCAATAGGATGTGAC
Organism: Alexandromys fortis; assembly: GCF_014885135.2. Lineage (NCBI taxonomy): Eukaryota > Metazoa > Chordata > Mammalia > Rodentia > Cricetidae > Alexandromys > Alexandromys fortis. The sequence goes on from NW_026067920.1 coordinate 22,429,385, forward strand.
GAGCGTACCGGCTGACATTGCATAACCTGGCAGTGTGCACCACTACAGCACAGCAACTGAGCCAATCCTACACTCTTTTATAGGTGAGTGGAAACCAGGATAGCAACTGAGCCAATCCTACACTCTTTTATAGGTGAGTGGAAACCAGGATATCTGATGATAAAAGGATGATCTATCTACAACGCCAAGAAAAGAATCCAAGGTTATCATTAAAAAAATACATTCAGAAAAATAGATTCAGAAAGAAGTTTCTCACCTCTTTAAAAAATATTCTCAAACAAGGTCTCTATAAAATTCAGAACTTTCTATCAGAAATGCCCTGGGCATGGTGGCGCACACCTTTAATCCCAGCACTCGGGGAGGCAGAGGCAGGCGGATCTCTGTGAGTTCAGGCAGCCTACAGAGTGAGTTCTAGCACAGTCAAAAATGCACAGAGAAACACTGTCTCAGAAAAAAAAGATAGGAAATACAATATAAATATTATAGATAGTCCTAACAGAAGATGAAAATAACAATCGCTGAAATCTTTAAGATTTTATTGGCCCAATGCACTTAGTGATTCACACTATCCCGAGTTATAACAGGAACTGGATTCCTATGAATCCATGTGAACTTTGGATATGCTATATGAGGGCCAGCAAACTACCAGACAGGGGCAGAATTCATCCCACTGCTTTTGAGGGGCTATGCCCATTCATTCAAATATAATACAAGGCTGCTTTCAGACTACACAGGCCGAGTCCAGCAGCTGTGGCAGAGATCTGGTGGTCTGCAAGTGTAAATTATTTACACTGGCCCACATTAAGATGCTTGCTGGACTCTGGCTTAGACAAGTGGCTAGAGTTGCCGGAAAGGCAGGTGCGTATGTATGCGTGTGTGTGTGTGTGTGTGTGTGTGTGTGTGTGTGTGTTTGAATTTCAGGAAGACCTTCACTCTACCTTTCCTAAAGGTCTTTCTCCTGCTCACAGCCTTGATTACTACAGCTTAGACAGGAGATCCATGCAGGGTGCTCAGGTTGGGGAAGACAGTGTCACACCTGCTCCTCTATGGATATAGACCAAGACTCACCCGAGGACAGAGAATAGGCCTGCTCTACTTGCCTTACATCAACATTTTTGTTTTTCATCCGCACTTGCATGGTTTCTGTAGTAATAATCAAATCACAAACCGCCAAGTTATAGGGTCAAGGCGTCCATCCATGAGTAGTTAAAGCAAATGCTCATGTAGAGAGTCGTAAAGCAAGAGTGGAAATGGGATAGCATGTTAAGTGAAAGAAGCCAGGCAGGCACTGGCAAGCAGGATTTCCCATCCACAACATTTTCATACAGGATGGAGACTAGCAGATGGACTCTGGGGAAGACAGGCTAAGGAGATGATTGGGTGTAAGGGAAAATTCCACTGTGCCACCAAACAGCCCCAACCTTATGTCACATCCAGGTCTTTGCTTTCCCCCACTGTAAGAAGAGCTCCAGTCATGGGCTGCAACTCTGAAAAGGTTTCTTGGCCTAGTCTAGCCTAGCCTTGATATACACTTGCAACTTGGTTGTATTTTTCTCTTTAATATTTCACCTGAGGAGAGGGTCTACAGCCTTCGACAAATTATTTATTCTGTATGTGTGTGCCTGTGTGTGTTAGTAATGACTGAACAATGATCTGTGGTAGGCAAATACTCTACCACTGAACTACATCTGAACCTCAACTTGACTTGTATCACTCAATGCGCAGCCAGCCAATATATCCTATGCCATTAACTGTAGTAACTACAACTTTATTCCCTAGTCTCCATGACACTGTCATCTTATAACTGTAATTTAATATAAGGAATCAATTAAAACTCAAGGCAGTAAGTTTTAGTTTACTTTGAATAAACTCACCATTGAACTGGAGGGAGCTTTCTTTTGTTTCAGCTCTCTATGGTTTTATTCAAGTCCTTATTTGCCTAATCTTCAGGGTAATAATAGTATTCTAAGATGGACTAAGGACAAGTACCTGATATGTTCTATTCGATAGACAGGTTATGACTCTAAAATAAAAAGCTCACAGGCTTCTTGAATATACTTCCAGCAATCGTGCAGTTTCAAATCGAGGATGGCCAAACTGAGTACTGGGAGGCAAAATTAAAATTCTTTTTATTTATCTGCTCCATGTCTCAATATTAAGCTTAGCTGAAAATACTGAAGATATTCTTCTCAGAGTAAGGACAGTAGAAATGACCTAAAGGAAACTGCTATGGAACACTGCAACAATTTTACACATTGGGCTATACGAGTCTCATGTGGCCGAGGCCTGATGCTCTTAGTTTTTCCTTCCACTGCTGGGGTATATATATATACCCCAGTATATACCACTGCACCTGGCTAAAACTATGTCAAAATGTTTTGTATTTCATTTTGTGTGTGCAGGGAGGAGGATGACTATAACAGAGCTCACAAGTGGAGGCCATAGGACAAAGGAGAGAGATTGATTCTTTCCTTAGGCCACGGACATGGCAAGGATTGAGTGTAGGACGGAAGGCACAGTGCAAAGTGCTTTTACCAGCTGAGCATCTCATGAGCAAAAAATATCACGAGGTCTTATTCGAAGGGAAAATCCTAGAGCTGGTGGTGATGTTTAGTGGCAAAATGCACAGTTAACATGCACTAGACCCTGGGCTCAATCTCCAGCATAACCCAAGCAAAGTTTCCCATGGAAAAGCTCAGCCCTGGCAAGTCCCACAGTCTAGACGTGAAGGATGCGACTGCATTTCACCCACTCGTCCAACGGTGAGACACCAAAGGATATCACAAACCACATTCTGTACGCGGTTTCTGCTAAAAAAGTGTCATCTCCTCCTCCCCTCTTCCCCTTTCCTATTCATTCTCCTTTTGGATTTTGAGGCAGGGTCTTACTATACAGCCAAGACCAGCTTCAAGCTTGACACCACCTTAGCATCTTAAGTGCCAGGATTACAGGCTTGTGTCCCCATATCCAAGCTAAAGAATGACGCTTGTATTAAACATTAGGGCAAAAAGTTGACTTGGAAATACTAACAGTTCTCTTCTGATTTACTGCTCTTTCTTTAGCTTAAAAAAGTATCAATAGGCTAGAAAGTTTACGGTTTTGATGTAACATTTTGAAGTAAGCATAAGAAGTGCTAAAAGGTCCACTGAAGATTTTTGGGTTCTCTGTAGAATATTCTACAAAATTCTTTAGCTCACCTCCAGATGCCTTTGACCTTTCTTTCAACTTTTCTGCAGCCATTTCACCGTAGCTGGGAAGTTCTGACATCTTCACTCCGCATCGAGCTTCTGCTATTAGCTGACGAGCCCTCTCTCTCAGCTGCCGACGTCTCTCTTCATCTTGCTGCTAAGATATATTGAACAGTTGCCAGCTCAGTAATTGACAGAAATGCAATTTCATTTTCAATCTGATCATCGTGATAGGAGCCGGTTACAGCATGGTGCTTGGCCCACATTATAAACAGCATGCTCTGCATCAGCGGGATGTCACACCGTTCTTAAAAGACACCTTAGCGCCAGCTCTTTAAAACATTTACAAATCACTGTATTAAAACGGCCATCACAAATTTAAATTAAAGAATGTTTGGCAATACATGTTATTAAAGAAAAGGCAGAAATTATTAATACAAGAACAGACTTAGAGAAGGAAGTCACAATAATCAGAATAGACTTTTAATTAATTGTGCTTTTCAAATAATATTTAACTTGCTATTTTCTAATAAGGGTACTGAGCTCTATCTATAAGACGCCTTGATACTGTAAACTACGGCTACATGATATTGATCAAATAGAGGAGTGGTATTTCTTCCATATAGTAAGAGTGAAGATAGTAGATCAGTTAGCAGTTCCAACTTAAAAACTGCCAACAACCACATAATGGTGATGTGAAATTCTTTTTTGCTACATCTCCTCCTACATGCACAATAAGAAAAAACTAACAATAAAGCCTAATAAAGTTTTTTAATTTAAAATGACTAAAGCTTACAACAAATATGTAGGGCAGTTGCTGAGTACTTAAAAGGGGTTATTAAGAACTGTAAGCAGGGACTCAAGAGATGGATCAGCAGTTAAGAGAAAACCCTATGCTACTAGGGGACTGAGAGTGGATTCCAGCACCCATGTAACAAGTAAGGTACAATCTGCAACCCCAGCACCGAGACAAGAGAGTTGCTGGGGCTTTCTGGGCCCAGGTTCTACGGTGGAGAATGATAGAATAAGATACCTGATGCCTTCTCTGGCCTCTGTGTGCACATACAAGACATATACATTCAGTGTTCATGTAAACACACACACAGAGGAAGAGAGCGAGAGTGTGAGAGAGACGGAGAGAGGGAGAATGAGGGAGAGAGAGGTGCCAATACAATGGGAAACTGCTTTGTAAACTTGAGAGTTTATAACATAAGGTGAACCCTACAATAATCTGGCTCTGGCATCTTTGGAGGCTCTGTTCTCTAACATTTCCTAACCTCCATAAAACATCTGTCCACATCAAATTGCTTACATAAACCTATATATCACATGTGCCTGGGGTTTGAATACATCATTCCCTTTTCTGGACCATGGTTCTCTCATATTACTTAACTCATACTCATTTGTCAAGATCTAGCTTCGACCTACTAAGCCTGGGCTGACACCGCCGCATTCCCTGCACTGGTGGGTAGAGTGTCCTGCACATGTGAGTGATGACTGGTATTACCTGTCACCGTCACAGAACCTAGAGCCACCAGGGAGAGGAGCCTCTGGGCATTCCCAGGAGATTATTCTGAGTGCACTAGCTGAAGTTAGAAGAGCCACCCGCTGTGGATGGTACCATTCTCTCCCTGGCTAGGACCTGGACTATGGAAGTGAAGAAGGGGAGAGGAACAGCAAGCATTCACCCATTGTTCTCTTCTGCCTCAAGGCTGCCCTGTGACCAGCTACCATATGCTCCTCCTGTAGCCTGGGTTTTCCCACTGTGATGAACTACATTTTAACTGTGGACTGAGACAAACCCTTTCTCCTTTGAGTCGCTTTAGTCATAGCATTTTATGAAGCAGGAGGAAGACAAAAGACAGACATGTAAACATTTTTTAAAGTAATAACTTTGAAGCAATAGTTTTGGCTGGGGCGCAGACAGAAGGAATCATGTCTCTTGCATTGCACCTGAAGAATGAGTGGAATCTGAACTGACAGATTATGTCGGTCATGGCAATCACTGCATGTGGGAATAGGAGGTAAGAACAACACAGTCCTAGATGAGAAAGCCTAGAGGGAAAGACACACTGTAGCAGCAGGAACCACTCAAGGTGGTTTGGAGTGTTGGCTTTTTTATGTTGTTTGTTTTCATTTTTTTTAAAGCTTAGGGAAATTAAAGATTAATCTAGCAACCGTATGTACTATAGATTAACACAGAAGAACCAGGAAGTCATGAATTAGTAGACTTATGAACAGCCCAATGGCGTTATAGCGACATTCAGGAAGAGTAAGTGCTAAAAGGGACAGAAAAGAGAAATACAAGAAACATATTTGAGACAGAATTGATTTCCGTACCAATTTTTGGTTAGAGATGTGGATCCAGAAGTTTAAAACTGAATATGTACAACACCTATGGACTTATAATAAAAATATAAAACTAAGAGAAATCATAAAGAGCCAGTGTTTCAGGGAAGACAGAGCGGGTTTGAGGAGGACTTTCTGAGTAAAGGTCTTAGCAGAGGTCCGACGCTCCAGAGATGTGAAGCCAGGGCTACAGTGGTGAAGGATGAACACATGGATGCCTGAAGAGAAATAAGGAGGCCACCGCTAAACCTGGAGAATATCTATAATTATGTAAGGGGGAGTTGTGGGAGGAGAAGAGAACAAGAACACCAATGCATCATGAACATCTAAGGCCTTCAAGAAAAAAAAACCACAGCTGGGCGTGGCGGTGTTCACCTTTAGGCCCAGCACTCAGACAGACAGGAAAATTTCTGTGAGTTCAAGGCTAGCCTGGTCTACATAGATCTCCAGGACAGGCAGGGCTATACAAAGAGACCCTGTCCTAAAAACAAACAAACAAACTTAACCTATTATAGTGAATGTTGAAAATTAGTCAGAAATTTTAAAAGGGGCAATCAAGCTTGGTAGATAAGGCAGAAACCAGATAGGAGGAACTCAAATCTGGGTACTTCTTTAAAAATATTTTATTTTGATTTAGCTAAAAATCAAGAGATCTTGGCATCATTAAATTAGTAAGAGTAGATTAATGGGTGTGTCAGGTAGGCCTAGGGACACACTAAGAAGTTCTAAGTAGGCAAACTGACACACTTCCAACTATCAAAAAGAACACTGGCCACAATGAACTGAATCAATGAAGTCACGTATGAATGAATGGAAACTGTAGTTCAATATGATATAGAACTTACAGTATCATAATTCACAAATACTGTGAGCACAGTAAAAAGACACATGGAGAGACCATATGTAAATAAGAAATTAGAGCTCTTTAATCCAGAGGTTGGTCTTACTGTCATCAACACTGGGTCAAGTGCGTACCATGTGTGATTAGATAGGATTGTGTACACATTACTTATAACGTGCTATACCAAGTGTTAAAGTGAACCCACCAAGCTTCTCTAACTTTCATTTCATCCATAAACACAGGGGACAGAGAACAGAACAAACAGCACAGCAAGAAAGTAGCCCCTAAACCAACCTCCACAAACAGAATTACATACTAGCTTAGACACATCAAGGAAGAGACTTCATGATTCAGAGAAGGGTGAATCTGATCTCACTGTTCACAGAGAAAAGGCCGGACTGGCAAGGAACATGGGGACATTTTCCCAAGTCTGGGCTCAAGTGCACATGTCTGTGCATGCACACAGGCACACACACAGAGAGAGAGAGAGAGAGAGAGAGAGAGAGAGAGAGAGAGAGAGTGAGTTGTTGAGAAAATATAAAGTTGTTACGGTGGAAACCCCAGGGCTCAGTATGTGCGATGTAGCCACTTGAGGCAGCTTACAGCTCCAGGTGAAGCACTTGGGAGTCAGAGGCAGGAGGATTTAGGAGTTTGAGGTGAGCCTGGGTTACATAGCAATACTCTGGTTCAAAAGTGATCTTTTAAATTTTCTATAATGCAAACAAACTACTCTTGTAATAAGCGTTATTTTAACCTAAGAACCGTAGAGGAGGGAGATGAGATGGTAACTTCCTGGGGTAGGACAGTTAAAAAGCAAAAGAGAGGTCCAATATTCAAGAGAAATTTTCTTAGCCTTTGGAAAGAAGCTCATTTGTAAGCAGAGGAATCTACAACATGCAAGGTAAGAACGAAGACAAAAATAATATGTAAAACCTTTTACTTATTATCAGTCTTTCTGAATTCTGAATACACACTATGAATAAATAAAGATGGGGCTTGATGATATTTTAGTGATAACTACTGCTATTTCCTGAGTTTTCATGTACTAAGTGCTTTATAATCATTATTTCATTTAATCCTTAAATCCCACCCTTTTAAACGAATGCAACAGGCTTCAAGTCCCAGTGCCACACAACTGAAACATCCAATAGTTCAACCCATGTTTGCCTGACTCCACAGCCCTGGCTCTTAACTGTTAAACTAGCTGATCCCCAAAATATCACGTTAAAAACAGATGTGGCGGCACACATCTACAGTCCCAGAATTTGGGAGATGGAGGCAAGAGAATCAGGAATTAAAGGGCAGCCTTAGTCAATGTAAATTCTAGGCTAGCCTGGGCTATATAATAACTGGTCTAAAAACCAATCCACCCAGCACACAGAGTCAAGAGGCAGGTGAGATGGTTTGGCAAGTCAAGTCACTTGGGCTGGATCCCTGGGATCCACAGGGTAGAGAGATGCTGCCTTTTCTGACTATTGCTCTTTGACCTCCGTAAGCACACTGTGGCATGTGCATGAACCCCCAATCCCAACCCAATAAACAAATGCGATACTAAAAAAAACCAAAAAAACAAATCCCAAAAGATTAAGTAACATAACCAGCTAAGAGAGCTGAGCTTCACCAACCCTGTCTCCTTCAAACTTAAGGAAGTGGGAGCATTAATAAAAACCATGATTTAATATGCCGCAGGCAATGAGATTTAAGCCAATTTCATTACATGAATAATAACTTCTTACAGAGCTAGGATATGATGATTCAGACTAAGATGAAGTAGTCTTTGGTCATTTTAACTGAGTTAAAATAAACGATTCTACCTTTCCAAGTATAAAATGGGAACCTACTTTTTTCTCAAAAGCTACAACCACCCGAATGTTGCTGAGGGCTCCCTAAGAGTGGAACTTAAAGTAGGCAATCATTAATAAAAACAACTTTAAATACTAATCACCGCACTTTATCAATTTCCATGTAAATTGTTTGTTTGTACTTATTTACCCATCATTGTTCTGAACACAATAGAAAAATGCAAATGAACAAATCAGAATGCAGCCCTAATGGCACTTTCTGTTTATAACCATTAGCCCAGAGGTGTGCTGTAATTCAATTCTCAAGTAGCAAGATTTAGCCTCATTAACAGACGGCAAGGGCAGGTTACAACTCATAAAACCCCACAGTAAACAAAGTTTATAGACACAGCGCAAAATCTTGAGCCTGATTGACAGAATTCTAGTTCCCTATCAGATTGCCTGAATTTACTTTTCTACTAATGTCCCTATACCACAGCGGCAACCTTGCTTGGGCCCACAGCTCTCTAGTGGGATGACATATCTGTATTGTTTGTTTTCTCACCGGTAAGAACCAACTGAGAAAATAAAAGATAATTGTTGAAAGTCACGGGAATGCAGCTCAGTGGTAGGGCATTTGTCTGTCTGTGAAAAGCTGGGGTTCAATCCCCAGCACCACGGCTCCCCATCCCCACAAAGAGTCAGGAAGGAAAAACTTGCAGTTGTATCAACTGATTGCATAAACAATATCAGTTTAGTTGGTAGTTCTACATTTTTAGTTTCTTTGTGATTATTTATTCTAAATAAAACGATTTATATGTAAGTGCCACTAAAAGTCGAATCGCGGGAGCTGGAGACCCAGCTCAGTTACTGAACATATACTTCCCATGTATGAGATCTTGCATTCAGTTCCCAGCAACAAACACAGTTTGTTTGATGATATTTAAACAACAGATGACAACAAAATCTCTGAAATTTACCATATTTACTAAAAATGGCTATTCTGTTCATGTCCAAAGACAACATGACCAGAGAGTAGGGCCCAAAACACTTTGTTAGTTTGTAAAGCATTCTGGGCAAACCGTTCAAGCATGTTGGTAATATCTCTGATCATGTTTTGCCTAAATCTAAGCACAGAGAAGTGTTTTTGTTGTCTATTTGACCAGCTACACATGAACTAAGACAAGGACTGACCTGCTGTCCCAAGCAAATCATCAGTTTATTTGTGAAAAGGTCTTTTCTCTGAGGTGCAAACGAACAGCAAGTTAGGTCCCCATGACTAAAGGGAAGCCAGACACACATTTACTCCATTTACTTTCACTACATAAACCGGAGGAAGCTGAAGTACTTCGTTACTGTTTCCAAGACACTTGCCTCGTCCACAGAGTTAGAATGGCTCAAGAGTTTATGTTACCTTTTAACAATGAATGTGCTACAGAGAGAGTCTGATGGGAGCTTATTTTGGGAGGCCTCCCTTCCCATGAGTATCGCTACGACAACCTTCTGAAGAAATGCGAGTGTGTTTTCATGCAATGTATGTTTTGCCTCTGCTTGTCACTACCGGCACCTTGACTGCTAGAAACCGAAATCAAACTTTAATACACTGCTTAGCATCATACCCATTACAACTGCCATAGTAAGGAACAAATTTAGTGTCATTGAAATTTCAAAGCAGTGATCTAGCCAATGGATTACATAACCTAGCATTTTTCAGAGACCCCATTATTATTGTGATATTACAAGTTTTTGTTCTTTGCGGTCTGTTCAAGTACTCAGGAAGACGGGTGATGCGAACTAATTTGTTTATATTCATTTAAAACCTGGGTCCCAATCTTGAGTTAGAAACCCCTGGGAGAGAAGTGAGGCCAAGGAGCCTGCACTTCGCTGAATCAGACAGAAAGTATCACACAGAAGCTGGGCCAGAGCTAATAACTTTGGACACTAACTGAAAAATATTCAGCCTTTCACTCTACATGTCTCGAGGCTTCAGTTTGCCGTTTTCCTTATCGTGCTGAAATGGTCTATGATCTGCTACACAGAGAGGCACTAGTAAAACTTGACGAGTTCCGGACAAACTCTTCTAGAATAAGTAATGTAATTCCTTGTTTCCTTTCCATAAAAATGTATTGGTATGCAATTTTTATATTTCACAGTTCACTGCCATCTAGGCAAGCTTTCTTCCACTGCTTCAATGGCGCTACTTTTAATTTTATCCTCCTTAGCTGTAGTAATTAAAGTGATCAGCAGCGGCACCCCAACAGCTCTGATACAGCGACAATCCCCTAGCAGACCCTACTTTTAAAGGGAAGGAGAAAAAAAGCCTAGTTTCATTTCACAGAGAACAAGAAAATCAGGCCTTCCAACCCTCAACTTTATTCAATTGTTCTTTCAGCCGCCTTGGGATCTTAAGACTCAAATAATGGTTGCTATGGGGGGTCCTTTTTATTCTTGCCACAAATGTCACAGAGTGACATTACTTTAGGCCAAAAATGTGCCGTGGATTTGCGAAGGTGAATTAGAACATGAGAAACTGTCAGTGTAGTTTCTGAGGTCATCACCCACCCAAGGGTGTCTTTTACAGCAGGAAATAGCTTCACTCAGTCACTTGAAAAATATACACGGAGAAGTCCTTCTGCTTGAGAAACATGCATCTCTTATATTTTCACAAAACCAACTTTAAAAAACGTATCAGACAATATTTGTGTCCTCACCCTAAGACAAATTTTACAACTGAACAATTCTCCCTACCCCACTGACAAAACCAAAAGTCTGAATTTCT
>NW_026067920.1:22445322-22480369 GCF_014885135.2 Alexandromys fortis
GCTTCAAAGGGCTCATTTTTGCATCGACCATGTCAAAGGAGGTCAGAAACCCTCAACTATAAAGTCACCGCTCGGCTGTGGCACAAACAGATTCTGCGGCTAAAATCAAACAAAGACCAATTAAACTAATCATAACGTCCCAGTGAACACGAGGAAGCTCACCTGGTATTTCTGGACTTCTTTCATGATTTTTCACATTTACTCAGTTTTGGGGACTATAATTGCCTTGACCAAAATACTGTGAAATTACTGCTCTGATCTACTAATGGCTGCAAAAATCAAGTCATTGTGGTTTCATGCCAAGGGGCCATAGCAAGGTGGTGCAATGATTTCTGACATAGAAGACAACTTCTAAAAACTCAAAAGGGAAAATTAACAGGATGTGGCCCACGTTGCCAAAGAGTGTTCATTAATTACCCATTTAATCACGGCTGGAAGCATGACATTACAAAAATCTGGCTCAAAGTTCTAATAGATTATGAAGACCACCTAAGAAGAGTGACCAAGAAATGTACAAAACAATTAATACTGTTTCACTGCTATCAAAGACACTCAGATGATTTCCCATCAAGTGAAGCAAAGGCATTAGTGGCTTCACAGTGCCACCACTAGGAACTGTAAATACAATAGCACACAATTAGTAATGCATATGTGAATTCATTCAAAGCATATATCCTTGGGAAAGTCAGAACATGATAAGGAGAACAAAAGAAACATTACAAATGAAATGGATTAAGATTTCAACTCTACTCGTGCACATGCTGAGCAGGGACAGACCAGGCAATAGGAAATATGCCTTAGCAATGGTGATATCATCCGGGATGTTCAACGTGACACTAAACAGCCACACGGAAAATGTGCACGGGCCTTAACAGTGGCAATAAAAAGAGTGTTCCCGATGCTAAGACACCTAGCGCTAGCTTTACACGCCCATGGCATTCTTGAGTAAATAGGATGTCTGGAGCTAGGGGTTTATGGTGACATAACAGAAAAGATGCTTGGGGGTTTTCCCACCCAACAATGCTGGGTTTTGTGTGACTCTAGAGATATGCTAGCAAGATAACAACGTTTGCTAAGAAGTCTAGTAACTATTGTTAGAATAGCAGACTTCAAACCAACTTAAATTCAGACCGAAGAGATAAAGTATTATTTAAATCACGGAGAATAAAAAAGCACTGCCTCATACAGATATTCATACTGAACATAGGAACACGTCCGCATTCTTCCTTAAAAGGCAACCGCGGGAAGATCAGACATCACTTAATGTGTCTTACTGGCCTGAAATGTATTATGTACAGTTGATCTTTTGATGACTGTGTTGAAGTAAAATACAAAAGATATTTTCATCTTGGGTGCCCTAGGCATATTCTATCTCTAAATAAGATAAAATACTCTATGTGTTTTAAAGGTTTTGGACTTCTTTTTATAGCAACTGAAAACTCATACCTATAATAATTGAAATTATAAATTAAAGTGAAGCTATTTCTCCCTAATAACAGAAGTGATAATTTAGAAAAATAAAAATTCTAATTTAATTTTAAAACTTTGATTAACAGAGGCTATTAAATGTAATAATATCTATAAAATGTATGATAAAGCCAGTATTTGAGCATATAACTATAATTCTATACATACTTTAATGCTATATACTTAGAACAAAACATATGAAGACATACAGATGCACATGAAAAATTACCAAAAAAGGTACCCAGATTTTTATCAAAATGATTAACAAATTTAATTCATTTTATTTTATAACTGTTTTGTCTGCATCTATATGCCACATGTATGCTTGGTAGCATGGAGTTCAGAGAAAGTGTCACCCTCTGGAGCTGGAATTACAAGTGGTTGTGAGCTGCGATGTGGGTGCTGGAATTAAACCTGGGTCCTCTGCATCAGCAACAAGTTCTCTTAAGCACCGAGCCAGCTCTCTAGCTGGTTTTACCAAAATGACATTTTATGATATCTTTTTGCCAAGTGGATGATAACTCCATCTTATTATCTGGAGAATAGTCAGTGAGCTAATGTAAATCTACTATACACAATCATCAGCATGATAGAACAAGTTCCATTTAAATTAATATTTTCCAACAAATATCAAAAGAACAAGACAGCCCCCGCCTTCATGACAATAGAATGTATTTAAAGGCACGAGCTGAGAACTGGAAGAAGCTCCGGGGTCAGCATGCCCACTGCTCTTGCAGGAGATAGCAGCTTGGTTTTTAGCACCCACGTGGTGGTCCACACCAACCTATCACTCAGTGGGATCAGACGCCCTCTTCTGGCCTCCACAGACAATTGTACACACATGTGATCACACACAGACACACAATTAAAAATAAACCATTAAGGTTTAACATGAAAAATAGTTTGTATTCTTCAAAAATAAGGCATTTAGGTTTATTTCTAAGGTCAGCAAAACAAAGTAACTATTATCTGTATTTATTATTGTTATTCTTTTCAGTCTATCTTAAAGGACTAATCAACCTAAAATCTTTCCCCATGTATAGCTTTCTTTAGAGGATTCCAACATTCCTGCAAACATCTAAAGATAAAGCAAATCTTCTAAAACTTACTAGTAAGTTGCAGGTAGGTTCTCTCTCCTGCTCAGGTAACAATCGGCTGTTATATAAACTGTATAATAGGTGGGTCTTTGTACTGAGGTATTACATATAATGAAAGAAACTTCAGGTTCACTTTATAATAGTGCAGAATTCCTATTTGTTTTGAAAAGATTTGTTTTATGAGTGTTTTACCTGCATGCATGTACATGCAACATGTGTGTGCCTCATACCTGTAGGGTTTATAAGAGTTATTTGAATCCCTTGAAACTGGAGCTATAGATAGTTGTAGGCCACCATGAGGGTGCTGGGAACTAAGCCAGGGTCCTGCACAAGCAAAAAGTGCTCAAGTCTTGAGCCATTTCTCTAGACCCTGTTTACTTTTTTCTTTTAAAGAAGCTTCCAGTTTAGCTGTTTCCTTCTTAAGTCAGAAGACTTAGAAGGTAATTCATACTTAAAGTTCTTGTTTAGGTAATGGTAGTCTTGAAAAAACTGAGTAAAATTAAAAGGCTAATGGCATGTCTTGTTACAAGCTGTCTTTTGGGAAAACTATAACTCTGGCTTTCCCCTAGAAAACTTAAAACACAGCTGGGCGATGGTGGCACACGCCTTTAATCCCAGCACTCGGGAGGCAGAGGCAGGCAGATCACTGTGAGTTCGAGACCAGCCCGGTCTACTGAGCTAGTTCCAGGACAGGCTCCAAAGCCACAGAGAAACCCTGTCTCGAAAAACCAAAAAAAAAAAAAAAAAAAAAAAAAAAAAAAAAAAAAAAAAAACAAAAAAAAAAAAAAAAAAAAACAAAAAAACAAAACAAAACAAAAAAAACCCTTAAACACAGTCGGTACATATGAAACCAGGTGAGACTACTGGGCTGTGGTCAGCGACTTAGAAAATGCCCTCTGACGTGAAGTCTACAGTTTTAGTAGTAATGAGAATGTTCAGCAGAATGCTGGGATTCAGGGCGAACATGGCAGCTTTGTTCTAGTACAAGTTCCAAGACAAGAGAAAGGGCGGATGTGTGGGGAGCAGATGAGGTCCTGAGTGAATGTAACAAAACCACGCCAAGGAACCCAGAACCTCAGATCTACGGGAACTGTAAAGCCTTCCATTGGTCTAATTATAAATACTGGGAAGGAAGTGATGACCTTAGCTAAACCAGTATAGGGAGCTATCAAACACAGTCTCCTCCTCCAGGATGGATGCAAACTGAGACCGCATCCCACAGGGACCTCCCCCTGAGGTCAGCCCCTCTCCACTAGGTGGTATATAAGGAATGCATGGAGTCTCCAGGCTGCTGGAGTAGCTTCCCTTAGACTATCAGGGGGTCAGCTTTTCTGTATGTGTGGTGTGTCTGTGTGTCTGTCCTTTCTCCACTCCCTTGTTGTCCTGGGCAGATCAAGCTAAAGCTGTGCAGGAGATGACACAGATGTAAGCATCTATGTAACAAGGAAGGTATTCCCGCACAGGGTTCAAGGACAGCAGGAATCAGAGGACACATGGAACTGAAAACCCAAAGTGACAAAGTATCTCGATATGCAGCTGGATTGTGCAGTAACAATCCAGTTCGCATTGACGACCTTCACAGAAAAATTTATTTCTTCTCTTTATAAACCTTTACTTCATAGAAACTTCTTATAGCTAATTATTCATTATTGCTCTGTTATCAGTCAGCAAACAATATGAAAAACAGGATCTCACTATCCCTTCATTTACTTACTGAAAGTTCACCAACACTTGATACTAGGTGTCCTTGTACTTCCCACAGCACAGAGTTAAACAAGAGACTAGAATGCTTCTAGTAAATCAAAGGGAAAAGACAGAGAGCAGTCCAGGAAAGAGAAGCAGCTTTTGGGAGAGAAGAGCCAATGCCTGACCAAGAACACGAGAGTATGGTAGCTCTAGATGCTCCAATGACGTACAACTACACTGAAAACCAAAGAGACCGAAGTGAGCCGGGAAGAGGGGAAAAGGGCTTGTGGGGGCCTCTGTGAGGGCAAGAGGAGCTCAGAGTTTATTCTCTAAGGCTAAATGATGCTACCAAAGGATTCTAGGGTTTCATGTCTTCATACTGACACTTTATTTCCCTTTATATTTTACAATCCTGAATATCTGAAGTAGAACCTTGCTTCCTTTAGCCTTTCATTTTAACCCTTTTCTGACTTGCCAGTGAACTTTCACTCGCAGTCTACAAATACAAAGTCCTAAAGGAGTTCGCCTGTGCCAAGTCCATGACGTTCTCCCATGCACTTATGCACGCGAATATGGTCATGGTTCTACTGGTTCTTCCTGATAGTCACCGGAAGGTTCTCAGTCTCACAGGAACAAAGAACAGGGGGAACTTAATAGCTGTAGAGCTCTCCTTCAATGGCCTCATAAGCAACAAGCAATTCTAGAAAACTCTGCTGTAAACACCACCACCACTACCACCCAGACTGGGCTTCTCTGGAACTCACTCTGCAGACAAGACTGGTTCTCCATCTCACAGAGATTCACTTGCTTCTGCCCCCTGAGGGCCGGGATAAAAGGCATGTGCACTATTTCAGGCCTCAGTAAACTCTTGAAGACTCTCAGGTTACTATCAATTTTCCTCAAGACTGAATGTCACTGTTGGATACCAACCTTTTGATTTACCTTTTTTCATCTCATGGCATGCATCAATAAAGAATGAATAAACACATGATCTGTTCATATGACAGAATGCAGTTTCAGCCTGGGAACATACAAGACTATGTTTGAATAAAACTCCAAACCAGACCAATAGATAATGAAAACCAGCAAATAGTGGTAAGAAAATGAGAAACTGGCACCTTTGCAAACAGCAAAAGAAGACAGTGCAGCTGTTATGAGAAACAGTACGAATGTTCCTTAAACTGTAAGCACAGAACCACACAGCACAATCCAGAAATAATACTTCTGGATTAGCCAAAGGAATTAAAATTGGGCTGGGTGTGGTGGCGCATGCCTTTAATCCCAGCACTCAGGGCAGAGGCAGGAGGATCTCTGTGAATTTGAGGCCAGCCTGGTCTATGTAGTAAGTTCAGTGCCAGTCAGGGACCTAGCAGGATCTTGGCTCAAGCAAGTAAATAAGCACCAGCCACAGAAAGACAAACACTATGATTCCACTTAAGAGTTCAGTTTATCACACGGAAGAGTAGAATATGGTTGCCAGGAGCTAAAAGGGGGGTAGGGAGGGGGGTAGAATAGGAAAACACTTATCAACAGCTATAGAGCTACAGGTTAGGAAATGACTACGTTTTAAAGATCTGCAGTGGAGGGGCTGGAAAGAGAGCTTATCTTAGCAGTTAAGAGCACTGGTTGCTCTTCCAGAAGACCTGGTTTCAATTTCCAGCACTGCATGGCAGCTCATAACTCCAGTTTCAGGGGATCTATATACACAGGCAAAACACGAAAAATGCACATTAAATAAAAATAAATAAATAATTTAAAAATGATGTGCATTGGAGCTATAGTTTATACTTGAAAAGTAAGAAGATCGGTCTCACGGGAGGCATTCCTATTACAGTAAATTTAAAACTGAGATATTTCTTTCTATCAGAATGTCTTATTATGCATCTCTTTGGACTTACTCTATGCACATTACTTTGGAGCTACTATAATAGTACTTCTAACTTTTTTTAAATGTTTCACATAGGAGCACAAATGAATATTAAAAGAATAAATTTTACAGAGGTATGATTATGCTTGGTAATATGCAATCATTCTCAGCGTAATAAACTTTAACACTTATCTACTGACAAAGTAAAGCTTCACATTATCTCTTTCCACCCTCCTGGGGAGTTTGCTTATCCCCATCACTGAGCTCACCCCCTTCCTCCTGGTAAGCAGTGACAGCTTCTTGATACCCTGTTCCACAGGTGCGTGCAGGTTACAGACAGACACTGCAACTTAGTACATCTGTTATTTATTTAAAAGCTACTGTGGATCTCAGCAGTGTGAGACTCCATGCTGAGTACCCCAATTCTCAGGGCCGGTTGGATTTTCAGTTAGCCATGCTGAAACTGCCTTCTGTCACATGAACAGATCATGTGTTTATTCATTCTTTATTGCTGCATATATAATTCTGTCAAGCTTCTTGTGTTACAATGTAAGAACCATGACATTGGTCATTTTGGTACATGTCTTTAATCCAAGCACTCAGAGGGCAGAGGCAGGTGGACAAATAATTTAGATACCAAGTATTCTGAATTTAAAATCAATTTCATAGTATATTTTTAATTTACTTGTATTCTAAAATTATATTTAGATAATTAGAAATAGACTGTCCAGCTTTTAGTACTTGAGAGAATATGAAATACACTTTCCCCACAAATAAAACCTCAATAAAACCCCTTTCTTTTTGAAGTAAGTACTCTTTTTGTGGTTCTTCATTAGAACGGTTCCTTCAGCAACCAAGCTTATGCCCCACCTTTCAGGTCACCAAGCCTCCCCTTCTTGAATCATCTCTGCTATAACACACAGTTTTCATACCCTGTAATTACTTAATCATCTCTCTTCCCACCAGAAAATAAAATTTCACATGAGAAACAATCATTTTTCCTGTTACTATGACCAGACTTGCTTCAGATATAACACAAATCTATCTGGAAAATAAGTCTATAAAGTACTGATATAATAGACCATCAAGCACTGTAAAAGCTAATATAAAGCCTACATGTTCTTTAGAACAGTCCTCAGACTTAGTGTTTTTCTTCCTTCCTTCCTTCCTTCCTTCCTTCCATCCTTCTTTTTTTTTTTTTTTTTTTGCTGTTGTTTTATGAGACGGCACCTGTAGCCAAAGCTGGCCTGTAACTCACTATATACCTCAGGCTGACAAATTCATAGCAATCTTCCTGTCTCATCCTTTTGAGTACTGGGATTATAAACATGAGTCATTACACAATCTCAGACTAGTATTTTTCAAACTTTTGTGATTATAATGTATAGCTAAGCACACAGACCAATGGAACTGAAAAAGAAAAGTTTCACACATACACACAAAACCAATTAAGTGTAATAAATTTTCAATCACTCTATTTTCCATTCTCCTCTATTCTATTTTACTTGTTTTTGTTAAAAATAATGGCTTGGTAAACTTTTATAATCCCTTATTTCATAAAGACCCATCATTTAGAAACAACACCCCATAGCTTGGAGACCATTAAGCTGGCATCTACAGAGACTTACAATAGACTGTGATTTTATGTATGAGTTTGGTAGTTAAGTAGGGCTATCAGTTTCCAATGATAAGTTCCATATCTTACTATATGATATGATTGCTACTGTTCTGTGTTCATTATTATTTATGAAGTACTGCACAAAAACGACACATGAAGAAAATATGACTTAATATAGGAATGAGGGACTATAACAAGGGAATTCATGGTCTCTGGAAACTAGTAAGGTTCAGGTTCAAATCCCTGATTACCATTTACTGACCAAAACACCTTTAAAACCTTAAATTAAAAGTGCCTATCAGCTTCAGTCTTGTTACACGGCAAGTACTGTGAATACCTTCATGGAGTTGTGTAAAATACACACTCTAGATACTCAATAAAAATGGGTATTATTATATACTAGTGCTTCTAACAAAATTCTATGGAGAAATATAATCTTAAATAGACTTAAATACACTTAAATAAAGTGTAAATGAAGTAAACCAGATATTGATAGCATGTAATTTTAGTCCAGAACTGTACTTCCCCTCACAGCTAGCAGCACCGCCCAGAAATAACAACAGTGTGACTGGTCTCACTGGACAACCTACGGAAGGCAACTGAGCGAGGCCCTCCCCTTGACCCAGCACAGCTGTGGTCACTATGAACAGCTGGGGTCTGTGCAAACAGGGTTCCTCACATCGTTCTGCTGCCCACTGGAGAGCGGAGGGGCTGCGCTGCCAGCTTGCTTGCTCCCGGCCTTGGCAGCCGCATCTCGTCTTGCTTGCTCAAGCAGAACTCTCGCTCTTTCCTTCAGCTCCTCTTGTCTGGACAACATTCGGTGCTTAAAAGCAAGGACACAGAATTAGAAGCCAAGTCATAAAAATACAGTTAAAGGTTAGAATGCCTATTTAAATAAACAGTCAGGTGTATAGCCTTTTTTAACAGGAGTACTTATAGAAAATATGAATGTTGAGAAGAAACTGTAGAATGAACACATGCATTTTGACAAAAATGAAACATTATTTCTTAACGCTGGATGAAATTTCAATAAATTTAGAAATTTTCAATTTTATTAATATTATTACTGTGTGTGTGCATGAAGTGTGTGCACGAGTGCAGGTGTACACACACCACAGTGCATGTGTGAGTGTAGCTGGGCACTCTGGGGAGCTGTACCTCTCCTCCATTGTGAATTCATGGAATGAAACTCAGTCGTCAGGCCTACATGGCTAGTGCTTACACCAGCCAGGAAACCCTCATCAGACTTTATTTGAACATATTCTCATAAGGTGTGTGTCAATATCAGAATATATATTCACGTTTTCTCATACAGTATAATCTACCAACCAGTTATATTTTTATAGTCTCCCGGAACTGACAACTACTTACCTTCACTTTGTAAAGTGTTCAATGCTAAAATATCTGTGGCAACATTCTTTTAAAATTTTGGAAATGTTTATAGAAAATCCCAAGCTGTTATTTATTTATTTATTTAGTCGAGAGTCTCACTATGTAGCTTGAGCTTGCCTTGAGCTTTTCACGTAGCTAATTCAGGCTAGCCTTGAATGCTCAATCTGCTTACCTTTGTCACCAGCACCTGGGATTACAGGCATGTGCCACACCCTCCACTAATTCTATTATCATCTATAAAAAGAACCCACAAAACTACCCTCCACTGAGAATTCTCCTCATGATGAAACCATCTTAGCAGAACGGAAAATATTATGAACTGTGTAATTTTACAATGAATTTTTAGAGAATAACAAACATTGGCCACCAAAGGAAACCAATATTTTTGTTTGTTTGATTGGTTAGTTTTTCCAGACAGGGGTTCTCTGTAGCCCTTGCTATCCTGGAACTCACTTTGTAGACCAGGCTGGCCTCAAACTCAAGAGATCTCTGCCTCCTGAGTGCTGGGATCAAAGGCGTGCACCACCATGCCCAACTGGAAGCCAGTTCTTAAAAGCGACATTAAACAAAAGCACAATATCCATATTAGTTTAAACATTTCAGACTCAGACAGATCTTAGCTCCATTTCTTAGTTATAGGCAACTTACTCCATCTCTGTAAGCATGTTTCTTCCTGTGCAAAATGGGCATGAGAGCAGACCAGCTCACAAGCACAGTAAGAGAACAGCATAAAAACATTGCACATGGCAAGCACAAGCTAAAGACTCAATATTATGTTAACCCCATCACTTTCTCTATCCTGGAAATAAAGGGACCGACCTGCTTGAAGACCCCGGTCTAAATTCTGCAGTCCACAACCTCGAGCTGCCACACAATGTGTTTTGAGCTTAAAAGCACATAAACACTCTGCTTCTAATTCAAAATGTAGCTCCTATTTATTACAGGGACTTTAGAAAACAAATGCAAGTGAAAATACCAGGAACCTAGCAGTTATGGCGCCCAGAGGTCGCTACTGTGTCATCGACCTGCCTACCTACACTGTGCCTGCAGGACACACCTAGCCTCGTCACATTTTATCACTTAAACATGGTTCTTAACAGGCTGCCACCCACTCTATTATACAGATGCATAATACTTTATTTTGTTGGACATCTGGGATGTTGGCAAGTTTTTCACTACCATACACGCTTTTATGAACCTTTGTATATAAAGGTTGAATCTTATTAGTTTCTTAGGTAAAATTTCTGAGAATAATGTATTAGGTTTTGGTGATACATGGGATTAAATTTAGGATCACTGAGCTGCATTCCAGCCATATTTAATTTTATTTTGAGTCTTGATAAATTTGTGATCCTCCTGAAGAAGCTTTCTGAGAACCTGTGATTGACAGCCACATGCTGCCTAGCAAGCTTTTTATTTTTTTTTTTCCCCTCAAAAGCAGTTCAAATAATTCTCTTGCCTAAGCTTCTCATATAGCTGGGACTCAGTTGTGAGTCATTGAGCCTGGCCAACATGAACATTTTTTAGGGTGTGTGTGTGTGTGTGTGTGTGTGTGTGCACGTGTGTAAGTAAGTGCATGCACATCTATGTGGATGTGGAGGCCAGAGGTCAAGTTGGGTGTCCTCTGATTAGTCCCATCTTACTTTTGCAGACATGACTCTGGGCTCTCCTGCACCTTGGCTAGGCTCGCAGTCTGCGAGTCCCAGATCAGCCTGTCTGCCCCATCCAGCACTGTCCCAGACCAGCCTGTCTTCCCCTGTCCAGCACTGTCCGAGACCAGCCTGTCTTCCCCTGTCCAGCACTGTCCCAGACCAGCCTGTCCGCTCCTGTCCAGCACTGTCCCAGACCAGCCTGTCCGCTCCTGTCCAGCACTGTCCGAGACCAGCCTGTCTGCCCCATCCAGCACTGTCCGAGACCAGCCTGTCTGCCCCTGTCCAGCACTGTCCCAGACCAGCCTGTCTGCCCCTGCACTAGGATGACGGGTACACACTTTCACACTCAGTTTTCTTTGTGGGCACTGGGGATCCACACTCAGGAGTTCATGCTTCTTCCTCAGCCCCAACACAAACGTAAGGTAACTCGAGACACATTGCTAAGATGCCCCTCAGTCAACTGACTGTGACACGTGGTATTGAGCCATGGGGTGTTTTCAGTGCTATTACGATCAAAACTAGAGAGATAAGTGAACATAAAGAATGATTTTAGTCGGAAAATGTGTTTTTCATGGAAACGTTAAAGTTTATCATATAACCATAAGCACCCTGTAAGTGCCACTTTCCCATATACCAAACAGGCTCCAACCCCTTCATGGATATACAGGTTAAGGAAGACATAGGTAAGCTGCACAATTGCCAAATGTACTAGAGACAGTGCTGGGTCTATAAGTCCAAATGAGATGTCGTACCTTCTGTGAGCACATGCTCATGAGATTCATGCTAGATTATTTATTAAGAAAGAATAATCACTAACGAATTCTCACATAACATCTCTTTTTTCAAAGATTTCATAGACATTAAAATACAAAAAGGTGTATGTGTCTGAAATTTTTAACATGATATATAAAAGAGAAGCAGACATTCGTATAAAATTTAGCTGTGATTAGATCCTACCAAACACCAATATCTACATTACAGTTTTGGTGTGAGACAATGTAACCTAGTGTCAAATAAACCTTCATACTTATCCTAAGCAAAACTGTTCCCTCCCACCTCCCCTCCGTCCCTCCCTCCCATTGGTCTGGAACTCATGGCAAGCCACCTTCTCCTGCTTCCTTAGTGATGGGACTGCAGGCATGAACTACCACATTTGCCTTGACTCTATGCAAAACTTTCAGATCATAAAGCACGGCCAAAGAACCAAGCATACAAGATACTGTGAATCAGTGGTTATTTTCACCATCTTGTGTAGCACACTAATTGTATGGATAGACTCACAGCATAATCTAATGTGAGAGTTAAGTGGGCTCTTAGATATTAGTTCATTTAGTGAAAAATAAAACGGACAGTTTAAAATGCCAGGTAATCACATGGATAATTATTGGAGAAAAATCCAAAATGAGAATTCAGGTTCTTAGATTATTCCTAATTTTAATGATTAATTAATTTCTATCTTTAAACACATTTGCCTCAAAATACGGTTTATAAGAAAAAATAATCTGTGTTGGATAGAACTAAGGTTCATCAAATTCTGCAACTGTCATTCGGTAGATATTTATTGGGTATCTATTAGGTATCAACTCTATGCTATCACAAAACTTCAGGGAGATTTACTTACCGAGAACCTTTATGATTTTTCTTTGGGGGAATGGAAGTTTTTTTGAAGCCTACAGTATGCTTTTATTGTAAAAATGACCTTATATAATTGTGCAACCTAATGGATTTTACTGTGACATTTGCATGCATGCATGCATGCATTCATAACCATGTTTTGATCAATTTTGCCTTCTCTACTATTGTATTTCTTTGAGTCTGACATTCCCATTTCTTTAGCACACCTCTGCAGACTCACCAGCGATGGACCTTATAATCTATGCAACCCAATCACAATCCAGACACGGCTGTCTGTCTACAGATCATAGGGTACTTTAGACGGCGAGCCGGCAACGTGCTCCATGCAGTCCTCCCTCAGGATTAGTTCCCAGGTCCCTTGCAGACTTCATACAGATGCTTGCACCATTACACAAAACAGCACAGTAGACAACCTATGCACATCCTCCTGTACTAAAACACGTGGCCTTTACATTTTATAGATTAAGATAAGACAGGGAGCCTGCACAGTTCAGTTCAGAAGGTATTTTCCCCACTCATTTTGATCGTGCTGGCCTAACAGATAAGGACCCGGGGGATGCGGCACTACCAGCACTAAATGAGAAAAGCACAGAACTCCGACTATTTTCCAATTTTCATACTGACACCTTCCAGTAAAGTCAAGAAAGCCCTTTTATTAATTAGTATCACTGACTTACAAGAAAAACTAAGATAGACAAGCTGTAATTCTTAAGCACTCAAATTTTGGGGCTCAGGACCTTTTTACAGTTGTGTTTTAACAATTATAAAGAATACCAAAGAGACTTTCTTGTGTGAGATATACCCTGGATCTTGGCCATTTTGGAAAAATTGAGAAATTTAAAAAATATGTTTCATTTAGAAATACCTAAACACATTAAATAGAGACATTTTAGTTAAAAAAACCCTGGCTGTAAAAACAAATACAAACTACTAATAAGGACCGGAACTTTCCATTTTCATTAAGAAAAACTAGTTAAGGGCCAATGAGATGGCTCAGTGAAAAAAATCACTTGCTTTTAAGCTTGATGACCTGAATTTGATCCCTGAAGCCCTCAGTGGAGATAACCAATTCCTAAAAGTTGTCTGTGCATGCGTGTGTGAGTGTGTATTTGTGTGAGTCGGTGAGGGCAACCTTACAAAAAAAAAAATCTAGAAAGAGAAGAGCAGGGGATTTCCCGATGCTCGAAGTCAGTCTGCTGGAGTACTGGAACCATACAGCCTTCAGAAAACATTGTTTTGAGAGGATATTGGACATAAAGTTAAATAATATCACAGAATGTCATTGTTTTAACTTTGAGAATATTTAAAGGGTTTGGAAGAGCTTCATGCCCCTAGTTTTGTTTTGTTTTCCAGTATTAGGGATTGGTCCCAGGGCCTCAAGCATACTGGGCAAGAATTCCTGCTCCAAGTTATATCCCCAGGCTCTCAAATAATATGCTAAGAAGTGCTTCAGAACTGCTGTGTGTTGGCAGACAGAATTCTGGGGACTGGGGACTACCAATAATTTTACATCAAAGAGTGACTCAGAAGAGTTGGCTTGTAAAAGTGAAAAAAATTAGAAATACCTTATTCAGTTTAGTTTGCTTAAAAATTCGTTTAAAATGATCACGTAAATGTGTTGACAGTGTGGTTGATAGAATGCTTGCCTCCCATGCCTGAAGCCTGGCTTCAGTCCCAAACACCACACACACTGGTACGGTGGCTCATGCCTCTAATCCTAGCACTCAGGAAGTGAAGGCAGACAGCTCTACATGGTGAGCTGGAGGGCAGCCTGAGACACATAAGTCCCCATCTAAGAGAGAAGGCTGTGGGGTGGGAGATGACGATCTGTGCCCAAGTCTCAAAGGGCACCTGCACATAACTGTAAGAAAAAATCCTACTATGAAAACTGTATTTTAATGGAGAGATGGTTGAGTCATGAAGTACCTAACCCTTTACTGCGTGGGCACCTGAGTTAGATACCTAACATCCATGCGAAGACCCAGGTGTGTGTCTGTGGGACCAGCCCTAGGGTGTAGGTCACGGGCAAAACCCCAGGGCCCAGTGGCCGGTCGCCCAGAGGAACTGAGGAGCAGTTCAGTGAAGGAACCTGTCTCAAAAACACACTGTAAAGACATCCACACCCACACATATATACACAGCACACACAATGAAAATAAATCTAAAAGAAAGAGAAAAGCAGGCATCATAATTTTATCGGCAAAGTTTTTATTCTTCTACTTAAATTTTTTTCTCTGTTACACGTGTGCATGCGCGCGTGCGCACGCACACACACACACACACACACACACACACACACCCTTATACCTGACAGTAGCAGAGAATCAGAATCAATACAAGAAATATCATGGGTAAGAGTTCAACACTAAGCTATATTCCCCTTGTGGGAAGAAATATGGATGTTCCTAGAATCTTATCTCAATTTTTTCAAAGTAGGGTTTTATTTTTTAGCCCAGGCTAGCCTGGTATTTGCTATGTAGCCAGGATGGTCTCAGACTAATGATTCTCCTGCCTCAGACTGCTGGTATTGCATCCTGGCAAGCCTCGGAGGCAGTGAACTGAAGCCATAGGAATGCCACAACTGACAATGCTGTTCTATTGCAACTAAGACATCTGAGGACAGGGCTTTGAATGGCAAGGACATAATCTGGCAGGCACATATTAGAAATATGCTTGCATTACCTGCAATGCTGAAATACTCTTGAATTTGTTTGATACAGCTAAGGCTGGACTTGAACTCTTGGCTCTCCTGCATCAGAATCCAAGTATTGGGACTACAGGAGTATGTGCCATGCCAAACTTCTTTGACAATCTAATGGTAAATACTATTTATTATAAGTAATGACATTTAAAAATTTTAAATTACATATATGAGTTCTCTATCTGCATGTACAGCTTTATCCTAGAAGAGGACAACTGATCCCCCTGTAGATGGCTGAGCCACCATGTGAACTCAGAACCTCTGGAAGAGCAGCCAGTGTTCTTGACCACTGAGCCATCTCCCCAAGTAATGACATTTTAAAAGCTTCATTTATTTATTTTTATGTGCATACATGTGAGCCCATATGAATTTATGCATACAGCATGAATGAAAGGCACGTGCAGAAGCCAGAGACTGTTAGACTTCCTGGGATTAGAGTTACAGGAAGCTGAGGGTCACCACACAGGGCTGGGAACTGAACTTGGGTCCTCTGGGAGAGCGGCAAGGGCTCTTAACTACGGAACCATTTCTCCATCCCTAGGAATGGCATTTTGATTGAAAAGCTGGCATTCCTTGTCCTTCAAACTTAAAGTTGGGCTTTCAAAATTCTAATACAAACTTTAAATATATAACAGGTGTAGTATTTTTTTTGACTTTTCTCCGATAAATGAGACCTTACTTTCATTCTTGTATAATATCCTTCAGTGTTCTGTCAACACAAAAGAAAAGACAGACTAGCTATTTACTAAACACATACCCATCGCTGTGGCCCACTTACCTGCACTGTTTTGGTGGAGGGATCCGCATGATTTAAAGTGTTTCTGTCCGCATCTGGATCAGACTCTGACTGCCTCAGAGAAGTACATATTTTTTTCGTGAAGTCTGTATCTGTATCTCTATTGTATGAATATCCAAGTTTAGAAGGAGGGGATAAACCTGGCTTTTTGATAGCCGATTCACCATCCGATCTGCATTCTAAAGGTCTGGAATTCTCTATTTTCTCTTGTTCCAAGTCACTGCTGGTATTTACAATCTGAGGCTTTTGCTCATAAATTGAGGGTGGAGACACATCCTTCTTTTTACCACTGACATGTAAGTCACTCAATTCTAAGTTCTCAGCTCTCAGGAACCTCTTCTTGCCTGACAAAACCAGTGCTTGGGCTGCATCTGCACTGGAACTTACCCCAGGGTCATCGGACCCTGAAGTCCTTCCCAAGCTCTGCTGGGACCTGTGGGGCTCCGTGTCACCTTTAGTCCTGCGGCAGGAAGGGGAGGCTGTGCTTGGACTCAGGTGGTCATCTGGGGTCTGGTGCTCACTCTCGGACTCTCCTACTCCACTATCAGTGACAAACACAGAGTCGTCCTGCGGCAGGAAATCCACTGCCCCACTGGCAGGCTGCTGCGGCTTGGGCTCCCGCTGCAGGTCGCTCAGCTCCGCGTAGAATTTTTCTTGATCGACAGAACTGTTTGTGTCTGTTTCATAATTTCCAACTTTATATGTGCTTTTACTGCTGTTTTCTTCTATCTGAACCACATTTAGCTCTTGACCGCTAAAATGGGCCCTTATTTGATAGAGATAAGTCATAACAGTCAGTTTGTCAGGGATTGCTAATAAAACCATATCAGAAGGTTCCAGTAAACGGGAAATTCCAATGCTGGCAAATCCATCATAAGCCTTCAAAGAGAAGAAGGGACAAACAAACATGATATACTGAGCAGCCCAGACTCTATTTTAAAAAGAGCAAAATTCTAAAGCTTCTTGTTATTATAGGGTACATAAAATTACTATACCACAGGAAAAGAATCAAATTTCAAGTAAAAAAAAATGAGTAAAAAGGAGAAAAGGGGAAAATCCTATTAAATAACATATTTATCCACGAGCATAATCTAAGCAAGAACGTGTGCTAAACAAAAGTCTTCGAATAAAATTTTATTCTGAGGTATGAAGAAATGTTAGGATAGCGTGTCCCCGCTTCTATCATCCCTGTCCATCCCTTTTCACAACCACGTAAGTACAGCGAAGAACACTGCATGGCGTTCAGAGAACTAACGCACACTGTTGGCTTTGAAATACAAACAAATTCTATTTAACCTTAAAGCGCAGAGACGCTTTCAAATACACACTGAGGGATGGTTTGCAAACGAGCACAGGGACTTCATTTTCCTTCTGTGTTCTGGAAAAGATGAAGTGCTCTGAACACTGCGACGTAGCTGGGCCTGTGAGGCTGCGCTGTATTATTTTGTTAGCCTTTAAACGCCTGTGGTACATCAGGTTTTTCTGGTTTTGAAGAACCAAAGCTGTTTCTCAATTTACAATTAATTATTGCTATCCTGAACTAACCCCTTGAAACAGCACTGTCACTAGGAAGCATTCAGAGTCTCCCTGAAGGTTTAGGGAGACTTCAGAAAGGAAGGACCCTACACACACACTATTGCATTTACATGTTAAAAATCTCTATTCTTGACAGCAACCTGCATTTAAGAGCACACTTAATGTTTCTCTTAAAAGAAGTGTTAGGAAATTATTCAATCAAAAGAATTTTTGTGCTTTTATAGTAAATTTATGCCTTTGAATTTAGTCTGTATTCTTCTTACAGCTTTAACAAAAGTGAAGAAAGAAAATAAAAAATAAATTGTGCTATTAAGACCTATTCAATTTCCACAGAATAATGCTTTATAATACAGATACTTCAAAATATCTGCTGGAGAGGCGGCTCAGTTGGCGTGCATGTATAGACTTGTTTGTTCTTTTACATGTTTTAAGAAAATTAAAGTCATTTTCTTCCTTGTGTGTCTTGACTACCTGACTGACAGACATCAACAGCAGGCCATCAGGAAAAGCACCGCAGGCAGTGCTCTGAACATTTCCTAATTATCTGAAACACGGACATATTGGTCCAGTGCAGATGCCACAGCTAAGCACCCTGATACTGAGTTCTTTCTCCAGACCTGAAAAAATGATCAGCTTCCTTGAGAGCAAACTCCTGCTGGTGCTTTACTCCATGCAGCAATTCATTTTAGGCACACTAACTGCACTTTAAAACAAACCAGGTTTCTTACGCATGAGATAAAAATTTTGCCAAAGAATTTTCCCACAGGTTAACTTCTGCTATGGTCAATCACGTGTTGTGAATGCGTGTGAAGAAGGAAGACGATTTTGTTTGTTCAAAAATATTTTTAAAATCACTTATCTATCATCTATCTTTATCTATCTATTTCTCTTTCATCTATCATCTATCTAGTGAGTGTGTGTGTGTGCATTATTAGCATGTGCGTGCTGGGAGAGAGTGGACATGGTTACACTATGGGTGTGCTGGTCCGAGGATAACTTGGGACAGAACGTTCTCCTCCCAGCATGTGACTCTCTGGGGCAGAACTCGGGTGTCAGGTTTGGCAGCAGGCACCTTTACCACTGAGTCAGCTCAACTGCCAAGGTTTTTCTCAAAGGAAATTGTCTTGTTTATTTCGAGGTGTTGGTTGATTAAGGAAGAGTCACTGACAATTATATTACAAATGAGAGTGGAACTTAAGACAAAGATTTTGCTTCTTGGCTACTCTACCTGCAATTGACAGCAAAGCTTACCACGGAGAACCGGGCACAACAGGACAGTACACAGTATATAGGTAGTGTCTAAGACGTTCAGTGTCGACGTCACAGTACATAACACTGTAACTACGTATGTTGACACGTACTGAATAGTGTAAGGAAAGAATCAGTGTTAAAAACCTTATTAAAAATCAAGATTAACTATCATGGAAGAGCTATTGGATAGTTGGGGACTGAACCGGCATCTAGCCATGCTAAACACTTACTTAGATACATTGCCTGTCTCAAGAAAACATGTAAATGGAATATTCTTCCCTAGGCAGCAATGTGTAAATCCACATGTAAGTCCATGTTACTTAAACTTTAGTGAAGTTCTATTTATAATTAAAAATACATAAAGTTAGGCAAAATCAATAATGTTTCCTTTTCAAAAATTAGAATAGTAAAGAAAAGCTCTACTTAAAATGTAATCATCATTTAACTAATAGGGTCTTGCTCTGGTGCCCAAGCTAGTGTTGAACTCACGAACGCAGGAGCTCTCCTGCCTTACAGGTGTGTGACACCACTGACTGGCTGTCAGTAGTTCATTCTACAATGCCAACATCTGCATGTCATTTAGCAGGAAAAGGAAGATAAAGAAATATCACCTCCACAGATATAGTTTAATTAATGAGAAAAAAGGTATTTCCCTTTAATAAACACAGGCTTTCTAAAATTATCTAAGGAGTAATTCATGAGATGGGTTTACCTTGTAGAATGTCTACCAGAAAGTGCTGGGGAGTGACCCCAGCGCCTTCAAGCTTTCTTCCACTTAGTTAAATTCCTAGCCTTCAAAGGTAATCTCTATGAAGAATAGGGACTAATTTTCAGAGACTACCCCTTTGGGGTGGCATATTTCTACTTACAAAAAAAATGACACTTTTAAGTGTATTATAACTCTACAACCCACATCAAGCAAAAAATCTGCTTTGATTTAAATTCTTGTTAATTAAACTTCCACCAAGATTGTAAGATTTAAAAAAGTGATAGTTCCTCTAATTTAATGACTTAAAGTATATTAATTTTTTGGTCCCTACCAGTAGTTATGTACCACCTTCCTCTCTGAGATCTTTTGGCAATGAACTCCCTTCCGAGAAGAACATTTTATAGCTACAAAGCACACAAAGTAAAAAGAGCCAGTTATACCAAAAGTACAACCATTAAAATACAAAACTGAATTTGGGGAACAGTAAAATGTGTTTTAATTAACACATTAATTAATATATGTGTGAATATGCACACATATGCACATGTGCACACAATTTCACGTAGCCCAGGCTGACCAAGGACCTTGAACTAATCCCGCTGCCTCCAGCCCCAGAGTGCTAGGATAGCGGGAGTGTGCTACCATGTCCAGTCAGTAATGAAGAATTTGAAGAAATTCAAAAGTGTCATCTGCAGAGATCTCCAAAAACTGTAGTAAAATATGAATATATATGATTTATACAGGAAAAAAAACCTTTGGCATGGCTAACACAACTGTAACTTGTCACGAGCTTCACAACTGAAGAAAAAACACAAGTTTAGTCACAGAATTATGACACAATAAAGTATAAAAAATATGTTTTCCTTCAACTGTGTCCAAGGACTTGGTGAATTCTACATTCAAGGACTTGCTGAATCCTATCTGCAGACAGACTTAAAGATAGAATCTCAGGTTAAAAATGCCTATTCTAAGATAACAATGACACTGGCTTTCAGTTGAGAAATTCAATTCAATACAAACACTGAGCATGTATTGTGAGCAGGCCTTGATATTGCTGTCTCCGCACACTGAAAATTACATATACTATACTGCACACAAGATAAACAGATTCATCAGCCTTAGCCATAGTCAGCTGGCCCACGAGGCTCAGGCAAATCTCCATGCAGCCGCTCTGAGGCTGATGGGATCAATATCCTCAGTTAGGAAGTTCTGATCTAATAATTATATAATTATATATGAAAAATATGTATGTTTAACTAGGAAGTAAAAGAGCCATTGTTTATCATTGCTTTGCATTTACAAGCCTGTGTATTTTTTTCTGCTTATCCCTTAGGTTCCTGCTTTCATCTCCTAAAATAGTTATGAAAGCCTTGGATATATTCTTCAAGCTAAATGTTGCACTAGAAGCAATATGGGTTAACAGGTGATGACGAGCGGGCACGGGTTCCGACGTCTGCCTTGCATTGGGGCCTTATAGTCCATGACAACCTACGCATCGGACTTAAACTGCAGAAAGCAGTTCACCTCTGTAAATTGCAGTTATGACCTCATCCAACACCACTGCCTTTATCAAATTAATAAAAACTTGCAGCGAAGTCAAAATTGAAACTATGCCCTCCCCGGCATTTCTTACCTTTTTATTGTTTTCTTTAATATCTTGAGGATTCAGAGACTTGTAGTCACTGAGGGAGAAAATGGCACAATGAGTATATATAATATTTGATAAAAAATAACTAAAACAAACTGAATATAAAATTTTGATATTCAATATTATCAAAGGGTAACTAGCAATTTCATAGAGGTTCAATCAACAAAACTAATAGTGTGGAAAATTGAAGAAATAAATAAATAAACAGTGATTACATGTTTCGTTGCCTGAAGCTTCCCATCTAAAAGAGAAGTTAAGGCAGAGGAACAGACACTAGCTTTAACAATGAAATTTAGCATGAGATAATCCCTTATTAACAATATACAAAGGGCTACAGGCTTACTTGTCTCTTATTTGAACACTAATAAAAATTCCACAATTAAGTCATTTTTTAATAAGATTAAAGAGAAAAATTAATTTAAAAAATAGAAAAATAATTTTTAGGTACTGAGAAAAAGATTGGTTTCCTGGCATATACTTCTCAAAAAAAGGAAAGTTCTATAGTTCAAACACAGAGATAGTCAAGTATTTTAGGATACATGCTAAGAAATTATTCTATTTTCTTTTAAGAATGCCCGTTATTTACAATATTTATGACATTTCTACTTACATTAAGTCTGGTCTAAAGTGGTGTAAGATTGCACAAAAAGATAAACCATTTCTCCACGATGTAGTAAAGTTAGTGATTTTCACACCCCGGTAGTTTTTTGTAACTTCTTTGCACCATGCAAGCAAGGACTGACTAGCGTTTGGCTTTTGCCCCAGAACAGGACTTGGTATTGGGCTTGGCTAGAATATAAGAAAGAAAGAAAAAAAAACAAGGGTGGGAAGGGGACATTAAAAGAACTTAATGGAAGATAAAAATTAACATTAATTGACCTAACCAGATCATTTGAAACCTTTGATGTCAGTCAGGTCCTTCAAAGCTGTCAATTCATGACAATTGTTGCCTCTGAGAGCGAGACAGAAATCTTAAGTTATTATCTTCAGTTTTCGCCCATGGCATTTGCCTGACAACGAGGTAGATAAGCAACATTTTAAAGTTTGGTAAGAACAAGTCATGAGTATCTTTGATGGAAACATCATGTTAAAATATTTGAATAGGGAAGGCTAAATAGCTGTGCAGCCCTTACATACTAAAGCAGGTTCCCCAAATGCAATCATAAACAAGTAAGACTGGATAAAAATAATGCTTTGAAGTCTAACTGCAGCACAGACTGTAGGGCTGCAACTGCCCTCAGGTACTGCAAAATACCCTAGTGGAAAACATCAGTCAGAGTTAAGTGTAAAACACAGCACAACACAAGGATAACTTTATGAAAACATCCTATCTATATAAATTTAACAATAGTTTTAATAATCAGTAATAGGCACATTTTGGTGACAATAGCACAAAACAGTACATATTCTAGATATGCTCAAAATATCTCCAAATTATTACTGAGAGTGGCCGTTGAATAGTGGAGTTCATCGTATGTATTCAAATATTAAGCACATGCTTTCCTTTGTCCACATATTTAACACCATGATGGTAACAGAACCTTTGCAGACATTATTCCATTATTATTGCCTGGTGTTCTCAGATATTTGAACGAAAACCTTCCATATAACTTCTCAGCTTACATCTTCTGTCACCATCATTATAATACATCCCACCTCCATTATCCAACCCCAATAGTACTTCTGACTCCTCCTAGCTTATTCTAATTTCCCACAATATCCAGCCATCTTCTTGTGGTCTATATATTTACGTTATACTTACTAGTTATGGTTTGTCTGATTTACTAAAGGAAAACTCTTTTAAGTCAAGACTTTCAATTTGCCTTGTTTACTAAACTATTTTAAGTTTCCAGATTAATTCCTAGTGCACAGTAAATAATCAGTATTGTTAAGACACAGAATCACCACACAGCATCAGCACCACATCCTGACCACACAGCATCAGCACCAGACCAGCACCATGCATCATCAGCACAGAAGTTTTTTTTTTCTTTTTTTGACGCTCCTTTCTACCTTCAAAGGCCATGCATTTGTTTATGAAAATGAAGTGACTGGCGGGTGGGAGAGCTGGCCCTAAGGTCAGAAGAGCTGGGGAGTTGTCCCTGCCTTTCACCAGCTGCTGCACTCAGGAGACTGGGAGTTTTAGTAGCTATGAAAAACTGTAGTCCCTTTTCTTTTTTGCTCTACTCTCGTGTACAGCTTCTACATCTTCTGCAGTCTTCGCTTCCTCCACGGCCACGGCCACACATTCCGTTGGGATTTCTCTGGATGGTTTTCTTCCTAGCCACACTCAGGCTCCTTCGCTCTCAGGATTCTAACTATCACTCTCTTGCGGATGACTCCCAAATGCACGTTTACGGTTCCAACTATCTCAAGATGACATTTCTGGCTGGCTGTCCTTCCTGCCATGTAAAATTTGAACTCAGTATGTTTAAAATCAGAATTTTTCCTTGCAACCTGCTCATTTCCATTGTGTTTGAAAATAATACTACTATTATCCCAACTGTATGGATTTCAACCTCAGAATCATTTTAAATTCTTTCTTTACATATCATTTCTCACTAGCTAACTGAAGGGCAATTATTCATGTTATGGCTGTGATCTTTTGTAATCTTGTAATCTAACTCTTTTTGCCGTAGTCTTCCTTGTTGCAGACTCTCCCTTTCCTGACCCATTATCAAAGCACAGCATTCTTACAACACATCTAAAACATCTCTGGTGGTTCTTGACACATACAAAATGATACCACCACATATGCACACTAAAAACAAGACATGCAAAGAGCATTTACTAGTACAATCCACCATTCGCTAACTCCCGATGCTTTCCTGCCTAAACCACAGCTTCCCCATCTCCAGACTGTCACACAGATCATGACTTCTACTTAAGAATAACTGCTGTCATACACACAACTGTGACAATGCCACATGCTTCCTTAAGGATTCAACTCAACTGTCATTTGCACAAAATCTCAACCTAATTCCCCGTCAGTAGGCAGGAGCCCCTTTCAATGTTCTTTCGATTCTCTGTGTCTCCTACATGGCTCTTCTTTGACTACACTATGATTTTCCATGGCTCTTACGTGGCGTGGTGTTTCTGACTACATTATGTCTGATTCTCAATAGAGCATCTTCTTAATGTGTTCATAGAATATATGCTGAGTATCAAATACATAGCTACATATGCCTCACAAGCCCATGGAGATAGTGATGGCTGTTTCCAAAATACAGTCGAGGAAACTCAGGCCACACAGGAAATATATGCATCTACACCAAAGTATCTCCACAGCAAATGCCAGGCTCTCTCACTATGCATTTCACATTCCAAGATACTGCAGCTGTAAGACCTCGGCAGACGTTAGGCATTTCTTGAAACTAGCCAAGGTCTCAGTTAACTTCTTCAGAACTTAGATCACTGCCCTATATATCTTAAATTAATTGGTTCAATAAATCCCCAGGCAGCTACAATTTTGCTGCTTCAGGGGCTGAAATAAGAGATCATGAATCAGACCATCCTGGGCAACATAGCAAAACCTGGTCTTAGCAGGACTAAAGCAAAGCAACACATAAATGAAAAGTAATCTACTCAAAATAACTCAAAACTCAAGAGGTCCTTGTAAAAACCTCTGCCCATTCTGTTGGACTTTAGATTTTAGATAAGAAACTAGAAAAGAACTAATGAAGCCCAGTTCAGTAAAATATGCACTATTATTGCTAAAGCTGATGGGGAATTTGATCTTTATGTGAGGATTCTTGGAGACTTTCCTCAATTATTGCAAATCATGGTTAAAGAACATTGGCTAGATATGATTTCAGCATTTGGTAAGCTGAGAATAACAGCAATGGTGAGAACAAGAACATCTGCATCTGTATTATTTGGGTATCTCTGTCCCCATCTCCCTCTCCTGCTTCTCCAAAGTGACATCACTTCATCTCTCTCCTCTTCCTCATTTCTTCTGCTCTCCTCCTCCTCTCTGTCCCCCCCCCCCTGATCTTTTAACTAAGGGCTCTGGCCCACTAAGTGGGGAGTACGGGCCTTGAACTCCTTATCCTTCTGCCTTATCAGAGAGTTGGAGTTAGTGGTGTGGTTACACCAGTATATACACACTACCGACAGACTGCAAGAATCATGCAGGCAAGGCAAGCACTCTACCAACTTAGGCCACATCCCTCCCTGGCACTTGCTTTGCTCCTATAATACAAGTGAAGTCTTA
Source organism: Alexandromys fortis (assembly GCF_014885135.2). NCBI lineage: Eukaryota > Metazoa > Chordata > Mammalia > Rodentia > Cricetidae > Alexandromys > Alexandromys fortis. The sequence goes on from NW_026067920.1 coordinate 22,470,591, forward strand.
TAATGCTACTAGATAACCCTAAGATTCATGCTGAGATAAAAAGAACACTGTCAAGTTACAGTTACATTACCATATTTTTAAAAGCAGAAAAAAAATTGGAAAGTTTTTAACAGACATCTAACAATTATTCCAAAGCAGAGCAGTGGAACAATGACAAGTCAGAGCACGTGAAACAAATGGGAGCAAAAATGTCACCCTTCTCACGAAATATTTGGTTTGGAAGATACAGTTATGCTACAAAAATATAGCATTTATTAATATATTTATATATATAAGTAGTTTATTACTGTAATTTTGAATGAATACGTATTTCTAATTACTCAATTTTTATTTTCAAATATTAATATAAACAAGTACTCTTTGGGAGTCCCAATGACTCTAATATTATTCTTATGGTAAAATACATATAGACTAATATTTATCATCTTAGCCTTTTAATAAGTGTACAGATTCAGGGTTTTACATTCATCAATGGCATGTTCATAACAACTATTCATCCCCAGAAGTCTTCTCATTTTGCAAAACTGAAAAACTCGATGCCTGTTAAGCAACAGCTACCCATTTCCTGCCTTCCACACACCCCGGCAGCATGTGTGCCTATGTGGGTCGCCGGGGATCAGCCCAATGGCACTGAACACCCGGGCTCTGCACTCCAGGAGTGCACAGGGCTCTGAATTCTTCTGTTCCCTTGCTTGCCAATGCCTAACACGTCTTAAAACAGTGTAGAAATTTTAATGTGTGCGGGGTGTGTTTCTCATTGTGACTTTGATTTGCATTCCCTAATAAATAGTGATGATAAGATCTTCATAGAACAACTGGCCATCTGTATGTAGCGGAGAAGGCGCATTCAAATCCTTTGTACATTTCTAACTGGGTTGTTTTACTTTTCTTGTTCAGGAGTTCTTATACATTGTAGAGGTTAGTTCCTTATTAAATGTATTATTTGCAAATATTTCCTCCTTCTTCGTAGGTAGCCATTTCACTGTCTGTTTTGATTCTTAAAAGTTTAAAATTCTCTTGTACTCAATTCTGCCTATATTGGTTGTTGCTGTCTCTAACTTCTGAGTAATACTCAAGAGAAACCTTTCCCAGTGATCCAGGGCTGTGAACCTTCTGCCCCATGTTTTCTTCTAAGATTTTTTCTTTTTTTTTTTTTGCTTTCAGTTCTTAAATTTAGGCTTTTGCCTCTTAGTCATAGAAGGTTGGGTAACAGTCCCCCTTCATTGTTTTATGTATAATGCTCACTTTTCCAAAAGTATTTGTTGAAAAGGTGGCTCTTCTCTCTGAAGAGTCTTGACTCCCCTGTAAAAGGCGCTGGCCTCGTCCTATGTACGGTGTTCATTTCTGGTAATTTAATATACCATGCTTTTGATAACTGAGACTTCTGCAGTAAGTTTGGAAATTGGGGAATATATTTGCTTTTAATTTTTATCAGGATTTTTTTTAAAAAAACTATTACTGGTACTCTAGCATTCCGTTTGACCATTAAGATGGTGTGTTTCTTCTCTTTTTGTAAAAAAAATGTAATTGGGATTTTGATGATTACATTAAATCTGTAGATTACTTTGAGTTGTGTTTACATCTTAGACATCATAACAATATTATTTTCAAAAGCACGGACGTGGGATATCTTTCCAGTTTGCAACGTAATTCCTTTCAAAAATTCTTTCTAGTTTTCAGTTGGGCAGTCTTTCAACTTCTTGGTTAATTCATAAATTTCTTTTTTCTTTCTCTTGTTCCTTTTGGACATGGGATCTTAGGAAGTCCCAGAATGGACTTGAAGTCAACAATACCCTTGAATTTCTGCCCTCCTGTCTCCCCCTCTCAAGTGCTAGAATTACAGCCTATGCCATCATATTCAGGTTTGTGCAGTACTGGGGTCAAACCCGGAGCGGCAGCTTGCAAGGTGAGCATCCCACCAACTGAGCCTCACCCCAGACCTAGTTAAGTTTACTTCTAAGCATATATCTCTTCTTGATGCTACTGTAAGAATTATTCTTACTTTCTTTTCTGATTGTTCAGTGTCAGTACTCAGAAACTCAAATCATTTGCTGTTGTCGTCGTTGACTTTATCACTTACTGTTTTACTGAATTTATTGATTTTAAGGTTTTTGTTTGTTTTGTTTTGGAATCTTTACTGCTTGGTACATGTATGCTCCCATCAGTTCAAACAATTTTACACATCCTTTTAGATTTTGACAATTTTTCTTTTTCTTGTGTAATTGCACTAGCCAAGATTTCAAGTTCTACATGAAAGACAAGTTCCAAGAGTGGACATCCTTGCCTTTTTGTGACTACAGAAGAAAAAACTTTTTTTTTTTTTTGGTTTTTTTGAAACAGGGTTTCTCTGTGTAACAGCTCTGGTTGGCCTTGAACTCAGAGATCTGAGGCCTCTGACTCCCAAGTGCTGGGATTAAAGCGTGCACCACCACCGCCCAGCACAAAATCATTCTTTATCTATTCAATATGACAGTATCCCTGAGCTTTTCATAGTGTGACTATTATTATGTTTGAGGGCTTCTTTTGAACCCTACTCTGTTGAATGTTATTATGCAAGAGTGCCTGATTCTGTCAAATGCCATTTCCGCATTATTTCAGATGGCCACCTGTCTTAATTCCTACAACGAATCAATACAGCACACGACATTGACTGATTTATGTTGCATTCGAGCAAAAGCTTACTTGTCCATGGTGCCGTCTTTTAAAATGTTGCGCAATCCAGTTTATTAATATTTTTGTTGATGGTTTTTACAATATTCAAAAAAAGCAATGATGATCTATAGGTTTGTTTTTGTGGTTAGTAGGGCAATGCTGGCCTCATACGATGAATCAAGGAGTGTGTTCCTTCAAGTCTTCAGAAAATTTTGAGAAAAAATGGTGTTACTTCTTAGGGTATTTGAAAGAATGGCTGTGAAACCATTTTTGTTGTTAGGGCTATTCCCCTGCTGCCAGCCCCACCCATGGTCTTACTGTGTCCCATGGACTGGCCTCGGAATCAATGCCCTTCGCCTCAGTTTCAGAGTGCTAGGGTTGTCACAAAAGTGTAAGCCATCACACACAGCTTGTTGGGAGATGTTTGATTACTGAGTCCGTTTAGAGTTCTGTTCACATTTTCTACTTCCATTGGTTTAGCTTTGGTAGCTACTGTTCCTGTCTATTTCATCTAAGTCACCCAATTTGTTGGTGTGTGACTGCTCACAGCACTCTTATAATTCTCTAAATGTCTGCTAAGTGGGTAGCAAGACCCACTTTTTCTTCTGATTTTAGTAATTTGAGCCTTCTCTTCCCCCACCCCATGCATATAGTTAAAGTTTGCCAATTTTGCTCATGTATTAAAAGAATCAACTTTTGGGTTAAGTTTCTCCAAGTTTTTTTGCTCTCATTTAGCTCATCTTTGCTCTAAACTCTATTCCTTTTGACTCTGGGATTGTTCTTCCTTTTCTACTTCCTTAGGGCACAAAGTTAGACTACGGTTTAAAAATACTTGTTTTTTAAATATTCTGCATGTGATTGTATGTGTTGTGCATGTTCACATGTATATAGGTGTATATGCATATGTGTGCATGCATATGGGGGCCAGAAGTTTATGTCAGGTAATGTCCTCAGTCTTACAGATTGAGACAGGCTCTCTCACTTGAACTCAGAGTTCAAAGATTCAGCTAGTCTAGCCAGTCAGTTTGTCCCTGCTAATCCACCACCACTTTTCCCTCCTGACTTTAGGGACTCTCTTTAAACCCACTAAGTCCACTTCGTGTTGCCAGTTCATGCACAGGTGTAGGGACATCACTGAAACATGAGTAGTCCTCTAATTTTAACTGTATTTCAGTCTTTTTGTTTATGAAATACATAATTTTAGCCACAAATGAATATAACTTATATAATGAATTTCCCAACACTGAGCCTTTGGTAAAATAATACTAACTTGATCCAGCAAAAATTTATTCAGGTATCATTTGGTACCACTTTCATACATTTATGAAAAGGGACACTACAAAAGTTGAAGACCTAGTAGTTTCACTAAGTTCCTGCTTTCTCTAAGAATCCTTAGATAAATTGACAGACACATGATAAAAAAAAAATCAAACAAAACAGAAAGAAGAAAATGCCTGAAGAAAATGCCTATGGAGACAACAGCCATCTTTAATAACAGGTTTTTCAAGTAAGCAAGTGTCACGCTTTGCTCCTGGACATGTGGATGAAGGCACAGACTTTCCCACTATAATCTGGCTCTGAATCTTCATAAAGCATTATTCACCCAATAGCTCTATGCTTCACCGAGGGGTCTGGAATGGCTCTAGCCACACTCTTCTATCTATACAGACAACGCTTGAATTAAAAGGTTGGACGTTCTCTTTCTTGAACTGTCTTACTGTCTTAATTGTCTTTATTATTATTTAAAAAGGTTTAAAATCTCTTATAAAAATAAAAATCCACCGGAACAATCTTTTCTAGTTGTAGGACTGTCATAAGCGTCTCTCATTTTTTGGCCACTGAATACAGCTACTTAGGGAAGTCAAACCCTGTGCTCAAGCTACCCATGGAGACTCAACAAGTAAAGGCCTGAAAAGAAAAACAGAACTACGGCAAGTTCCACTTACTATGCAGGGTTTTTAAAGAAAAGGTTTTTCTCTGTCTTGGATAAAATATAAAAGTAGCACGGAGTAACAAAACGTTTTATTAATGCTTACTGTGAAATACTATGCAATTCAAGTCTTAATTAAATATGCCCCAACCCAAGAAAAAAAAAAAACCCAAACCCTAACCAAATTGCATTTGCCACCAAATGACTAACATGTACACAACAGTTGGAAACTGTCAAAATATTTTACAGCTCAATTGTAATTACCAACCAAGTCTAAGCATGCCCTTGGGTGGGCGCTTACCACATTTGAGGGCTGCAGAGCATCAAGCGGCAGTCACTTTCCTGCAATTCCTAATTTATACATTTACGACTCCCAAATACCTCCAAAAGTTTTACTGTCATTAGTAAAAACACTCAGTAAAATGTCAATATGATATAATAACTTATCATTTTCATCTATTCACCAGCCAGGACAACCTTTAAAGGTTATTGGCTAATCTTTTATTACACTCGAATATCACTAATATTTATGCCTGGTGATGAGTCATAAATGCGTACAATGATTACCAGGGTATTTGTCTTTGAAAAAAATGTATCAAAAGATCTGGAGACATAAATGTTTTATGTTGTCCTTATCACAATGGATGTAGCCAAAACTAAAGGGGAAGGTGTGACTGGGGTAAAGTGTCAATATGGAAGTGCAGCTGGTGAGTCTCCAGAGGAGTGAATGCAGGCAGCGCTTGCCATTTGAAGTAGGACAGCATCCAGCCACTCTTCCCTCCGTACCAGCAAGTGTACAGATTGGGACTTTGCAATTAGCCACACTTGGTATCTCTTCCCCATAGACAGGAAGTTTTTAATTACAAAGCACCAGTGGCGTGCACTCCTGCTAAGGATCATGTACATCCATAGCCTTTTTACCACTCCAGGACAGACAGACAAGTAGGATATACTATGAAATGTACAAACTGCTTTTCGGTTTGCCTGTGAATTAATAAAGTTTAAAAGAACTAAATAAATTTTTATTAAGGTTCTTGGAAATACCATAATCGGGAACTATTAAAAGGAAACAAAACATGATGATGATTGGCACATGGTCAAAATAGCTACAGGTCAGCTCTTCACACTAGAAACTTCTGTCTCGAATAATATTTGGACACAAAGTTTGTGAAAATTGAGTATGTATTCCAGTAATACTGTCTAGGCAGGAAATAGCCTATTATTTTATATGTTAATATCCATAAAAGTTGTAAAAACATTTTCTTAGAGACATATGCTTACCTGTATGCAAAGCATATACAAATGCATTATTGTATATTGGCCATATCATAAATGGAAACTTTCAGAAAGAATATAAAGATGAAATGAATAATATAAATGTTAATGGATTAGAAACCTTTTTTCTCATGATATAAATAGAAGAAAGGAAGTATAGCAGATAACCATAGGTAGTTAAAGTTCTCAAGGTCTACTTCTAAAGTGTGCTTTGTGTGGCTGGAATAGTTACTTCTCACAAATACAGAAGTCAGAATTCAGAAAGCATAATGTTGGCTGGCTCAGCAAATCAGGATCCTCCTCCCTGTGCCAAGTAAGAAGGTTTGTTGCTCTTCACTTAGTAAAGCTCTAGTCGCTGATGTCAACTGGAGGCATAAACTACTAACCATTTTCAACTTGCATTTTAAATAAAGGTAGAAAATTCTATTTTCAAGTTATCAAAATGTAAAGATTGTAAAGACTTTTTAAAAACACAGATGACAAGGAACACTTTAGCAATAAAGTAAAATGATGGAAGTATGTTTGTAGTGTATTTTGTTGCTAACTCAACACCCATTTTCCTTGGGAAACAGGTAGGGTTTTGTGCTGCATTTACTTTCTAACTCGCCTTCCAGGCAAAGACTGTGTAACAAAGCTGGGTGACACAGCTCTGGCCAGTGTGACAATTCTACGAGATTATGAATGTCAATACAAATGAAAATCACGTTCAAGCTCTTATTTACAGTTTTTAAAAAGCCAGTATGGTTTCAGATTCCATACTGCAGTAAATACTCTGAGGAATCACCACTGGCGACTCTTTTGGCATGACAGAAGAGTACTGACAACCATCGGAGGCAGGGACAAGTGAAGCCCTCTGTACTTCTCCCATTGAGGATGCTTTGGCAACCAGGTAAGGTTAAACAGAAAAGGAAAATAAAGTTGCAACTTTGAAACCCCCTTCCTTCACTGGGTACCATCTTCTCTCTTGACACCAGAGGCTTGTGCTGGGTGAGTAAAACTGCCCACACTAAGCTGCATATTAATTTCTAATAAACATTTAAAATGAACTTTGGACCGAAATATGCAGACTAAAGTTGAATAGTATATTCGTTCTGCTCCCAACCCTCGGTCTGAAACAGTATTTGAGCATCACACATATACTATGAAAGTCATTGTTTTAAATAACACAGTGGGCTACATCTGCTTAATCAAAACACGACAATCTTATGATATGATATGGCGGTTATGATCATCGCCATTATCATTTATACTTTGAGAAAACAAACAGTACATAAACAAATGATTCTCAATGTTTTTCATGCTGGGTCTGGTAGCACCTGAGGCTGAGGCAGGCAGGAGGATCAACTTCAACGACTAACTGAGATACAAGTAATTTCAAGACGAGACTGAGACTAAGAAACCCAGTCTGGAAAAAAGAAAAAAGAAAGAAAATGGGCGGGTGGGGGAGAGGGGGCTATCTCAGTGATAGAGCACGTACTTTGTGCTCCCGAGACCCACAGTTCCATCTCCGGTACCATAAAATAAAAGCCCGACCAGCTGACTGACCGAATGAGTCTCTTATTGTACAGTGTCAAGAACTGGGCCAACTTCACAAAAGCACAATGATTCTCTTCTATCTGTCATGTTGTGTCAAGCATGTACACATTACATGCTGACATGCAGGAGCTAGCAATGCCACGTGTTTACATGCCATGTTTCACTGCAATTAACTTAATACGAAGCAGACTTAGTGGAAAGAGCCAGGAACCATTCTTCTTTGTGAATCTCTACTAAATCTCCAAACACCACTTCAAGGATCTGAAAACTGCTAAGGAGGGAGGGAAAGATGAAAAAACAAAAAACCCCTTCCATGGTCAGGAAATGTCTTTTGGTCACTATCAGGACGAAACTGCGAGGACAACAGGAAAATACTCTTACAGCAGCAGCACTTGGTATTGCAGCTGCATGCTCTGTGCTGCCCTAAGAAACAAGTACCATCATTACCCGTATTTTACAAGCGAGTGCTCTGAGGATAGAGAGGGAAATAACATGCTCTGGTTATTAAAGGAGCTGCTGTGGTCTCTGTGATTGCACACAGAGCGCAGCTTACTCTGTGATCACAAGGTATCAAGTACCCCAGATTTGACCCAGGAGCCTTAAAACAATGCAGCGGACACAGAACTCAAAGCCACTCTCCTAGACTGCAGATCTGATTTCTAGTGTGTTCCTAAGGTTATTGGGTGGTGGGGGCCTTTGGAGAATGACTACAGGTCCTCAAGCATGCTAAGGGGCACTACCACAGAACTACAGCCCAGAGTAGGTTTTAGATAGTAAAACAACGAAGCAAAGAAAGAATTCGATTAAGATTCATTTAAAATACATTGAGCAAATACTAAACACAAGGAATACACATTATTAAAAGTGAGACCTAATTTATCAAAGTCTTACACTTTTAGACAGAGTCTGATAGAAGGCCTCCAGAGCCATTTTATCTCGCACATTTAAACCTGGTGTGCTTTTCAGTAATAAATTAAGTGGACCCAAATAACAAAGAAGTTTAATGGCTCTTCTCTTAAAACAAAAAAACCTTGGGCTAGAGACATAGGAACACTGGCTGCTCTTCCAGCGGTCCTGAGTTCAATTCCCAGCAACCACATGGTGGCTCAAAACCATCTGTAATGAGATCTGGTGCCCTCTTCTGACATGCAGGCATATATGTAGGCAGAACACTGTCTACATAATAAATAAACAAACAAAGGTGCCATAAATAGCAATGTAGTATGCTAGTATTTTTTCCTGATTTTTAAAACTTTATTATTTTATGTGTATGGGTGCTGTGGCTATGTGTATTTCTGTGCACCACTGTGTACCTGGCCTACAGAGGCCACCAGAAGGCAACAGAACCCCTGGGGCTGCAATTACAGATGGTTGTGAGCTAGGTAGGTAATGGGAATTGAACCTGGGTTCTCTGGATGAGCAGCCAGTGCTCTTAACTACTGAAACACCTCTCATGTAGTCAAATGGGGGGGGGGGTGTCTTAAACTCCCGATCCTCCTGCCTCCACCTTCTGAGTACTGGGATTACAGGCATGTGATACCACACCTATTATGCAATGTTCACAGGGAAACCCAGGGCTTTGTGCATGCCAGGTAAGCCATCTACAAACTGATCGACACTTCCCAGCTCCCATTTTTCCATTTAACAAAAATCTACTGACCATTCCTAAATGTGAGACTTGGCAATATAATGGCAGGGAAAAAAAGTACCTGTATCATGGTGTTTATAACACTCACCAGTAAGAAAGAACTTAAAAGTGGCTAAAGATTTTATTTCAAAAATATGACATGATGTTTTAACGTCATTTTAAAAGCTCATTAATAGTTTCTCCAACAGGATTTGCACGTAAGCTTTATCCAATAGGTTTCCAAAGCTACTTAAAATTTTTTCTCTGTAAATATTTTTATTTTTTTTTAAAAAGAAAACAAACTATCTTTTATCATTTTACAAACCAGTTCCGCTTCCCACTCCCTCCCCTCCTTCCATGTCCTTCACCTACTCTCCCTCCTCACCCCCATCTACTCCTCAGAGAAGGTAAGGCACATTGCTTTGGGGAAGGTCCAAGGCCCTCCCTATCATATCTAGGCAGAGCAAGGTATCCACTCAAAGAGAACAGGTTCCCCAAAAGCCAGTATAAGCAGTAGGGATAAATCCTGGTGCCCCTGCCAGTGGTACTGCAGGCTGCCCCAGCCATACAACTGTCACCCACATTCAAAGAGTCTAGTTTGGGCCCATGCTGCTTCCTTCCCTGTCTGGCTGGAGTTGGTGAGCTCCCATTAGCTCAGGCAGACTGTTTCAGTGGATGAACCCATCATGGACTTGACCTCTTTGCTCATATTCTCACTCCTCCCATTCTTCAACTGGACTTTGGGAGCTCAGTCCAGTG
>NW_026067920.1:22480760-22535551 GCF_014885135.2 Alexandromys fortis
GGGGGGGAAGAGACAGAAATCTTAAACAAACAAACAAACAAACAAACAAATAAATAAATAAAAAAGATATTCATCAGTCTGACTACAGGGCAAGGCCAGTTCGGGCCCCCTCTCCTCTATTGCTTAGGTTCTTAGCTGGGGTCATCCTCGTGGATTCCTGGGAATTGCTCTAGAGCCAGATTTCTTGTTAGCTTCATATTAGCTCCCTCAATCAAAGTATCTCTTTCCTTGCTCTCATCTCTGTCCTTCCTCCATCTCGACTATCCTGTGCCCTCAAGTTCTCCTCCCCCTTCCTCCTCTTAAAACTTTTAAACTGTATTTATTCATTCATGTATGTCTAGAGGGGCAAGGATATGGCACTGTATATGTGGAGAACAATGCTCCAGAACTGATTCTTTCCTTCCACCATTTAAGTCTAGGAGTGGGGAGGGGGGGATTGAACTCAGATTGTCTGGTGGCTTTATGCACTTTTACTTACTGGGTCATCTCCAATTACTTTAAAGTTTTCCTTAATGTCAAATTCACAAGGACTAAATTTTAAGTAAATTAATTAGTTTATGATTTGTAGGATACAGTTTGTGAACTGAGTCACAGGTTCAAATACTGTATTAGTCATTATTTTGGCACAGCTCTATGATTTTCAATTAGTTTTGTCCTGGTACCTATAATTTCATACTTTTACAATAAATATGTAGCCAAATTAAACTTATACTTGAAAATATGCTGGTTTCCAGTATCACTTGGATAAAATGCAAATATACAAAATTTCATGGGTTCACCTTTAAAACACCTGACTCAGAAGGAAAGGAGTAGGTATGTGGACCATGTTTCATTTTTTAATATGTTTATTTTTCATGGTGCTGAGGATCAAATGTGGGGTCTTCCACAAGAGAAGCAAACATTCTGCCGCTGAGCTAAAATTCCTAGCCCTGCAGCTTACTTTTGCTAATGAGCATCTCCACTCTAATTCTGTAGGCCTTTGCCTCTTCTTACTTTTGCATGGACACGCACACTTGTGTACAGATGCCTAAGGGATACGCATGCGCATGTGGAAGCCAGAGGACAACCTTGCGAGTCTCAAAACACCTTGGCATGGAACCAATCAAGGATATGCTGAGGTGGCGGGCCAGAAATCTCGGGGGTCCATAGGTCTCCACCTCACCAATGTTGGAAACAGACATGTAGGGCTCCAAGACTGGCTATTTTTTTTTTTTTCCTAAATGGATGTTCTAGAGATCAAATTCAGGTCCTTACCAACTGAGTTATTTCTCCTGCCTTATATTTCCAATTTATGATTTCTAAGCACATTCAACTTTTAATAGCCAAAGAAATAATTCTGCTTTGACATAAAATTTCTGCGCAGTTTCTAATCTTAAAAACATCTTTTAGTTCCTTTCTCTTGAAACTTTCTTTGGAAAGGGAACCTAAGATCTGCTGGGACACTATAATCATAGTACTTGGTGGGGAGATGGTGAAGGCAGGAAGATCAAGAGTTCAAGGCCAGCCTTGGTTACATGACTTTCAAAAATCCAAAGATCAAACAAAGGCAAAACCAAGAAGGGCAGCTCAAAGGCTTTAAAAATGCTGGTCATGCAGGCCTGACAACCCGAGTTCACTCTCTAGAATAGAGGCAGCAGAGTCTCCAGGAAGTTCAGAGGCCAGTTAGTCTAGAGCATGTAGCACAGGGGATGAAGAAAGAGAAATCTTGACTCAGAAAAAATGATGAAGAATGGAAGAATGTGACAATCAGTGACCTCATAAAAGTGTCCTTTGACATCCACAAATACACCACGGGACTTACACAGCTGTACTCAGCCGTGTTCATATGCATGAGTACATATACTCAGTTAAAAACTAATAAGCTAGCAAAGTCTATCCTAGCTTGTCTCATGGAGACCGCTCAAAAATTTGAGACATTCCTTCCTTGACCTGTGAACAGCACTCAGCTCAACTCTTTTGAGTTAAATGTTTAAAGCACATACACATGCGCACACGTGCACACATGAACTCAACAGAAATGTCCTCAGGCATGACAATGTGCCAGACACGGCTCTGGGCAATTGAGATGTGTCACTGACATGTAAAGTAAACCAAAATCCAGGCTTTGGCAACTGAAGAAGTGCATTTTTCAATTATACACGGAATCACATTCTAGATATTAATATCCAAGGCTATAAAACAATGCCCAATAAATTTAAAAGTAATATGAAATATACTTGCTAACCACAACCAAATTAAGAAACTAAGAAGAAAAGGGTATTTTTGTAAACTCCCAACAATTTGCATATGAGTAACAGTTCTAAATATCTCACAGCTCAAAAAAAAAATAGTATTTTTCAATGAAATGGGGGGAACCATCAAATTTACAGTTAGAACAATGATACAGCAAGGACATATGGGTCACTTAGCCTCTCTATCTGAAAAGAACAAAGGCCAGGTGTCAATTAGCTTAGCTCCACCAAAGAAACCAAAAAAGAAGAGTAAAGGTAAATGAAATAGAAACAAGGAGAGGAAAAACCAATCAAAGCACAGTGAAGCTTATAAACCTCCAGCCAGACTGATAAGGGAGGAAAGAGCTACTGTAGCGATTAGGGCTCAGGGCAAAGTACAACGAAAAAGCACTCATACAGGGCCTTGGGTTTTAATCCCATTGAGGCAAAACAAAAACAACAAAAATCCCCAAACTAAATGACTTATATCAGAGAGGACACTAGTAATATCACTATAGATTTTACAGATTTTAAGAAGATAATGATAATGTCATTAGCAACTTCATGCAATATATCTGACGGTAAGATGAACGGGGAAAAGTCTGTGAAATATATAAACTCCACAAGCTCCCAAGAAAACACACGAGCTGTGAATAAGTCCCTGTTTGATCTCCAATTACTATAAACAAAAATTACAATTTTTTTTTTTTTTGGTTTTTCGAGACAGGGTTTCTCTGTGACTTTGGAGCCTGTCCTGGAACTAGCTCTTCTAGACCAGGCTGGTCTCGAACTCACAGAGATCCGCCTGCCTCTGCCTCCCTAGTGCTGGGATTAAAGGCGTGTGCCACCATCGCCCGGCCAAGAAATACAATTTATAACAAACATAAATAAAATCTATAACAGAACACTTACATAACTGTATCTACTAAGGGGAAACAACCTGTAGAAGACTTTCCCAAAATGAAGCTTCAGTCATAAATGACTTCACTGGTAATTCTCCAAAACTGTAAGTTTTGAAAAGATAACTGCAATTTTATACAAATAAAGAATGGCCACATTACAGTCGCCTACCCATGTAATCCCAGCACTTGGCAGGTTGAGAGAGGACTATACTGAGATACATGGTGAATTCATATATATAAAGACAACAAATAAAAGTCATATAATAAATTGTGCTGGCCAGAATAAGTGGTACATTTTATATGCACTGAAAGAACAGTTTTCCTGGAATTGTATACCCAGCAAAAGTACCCTTCAGGAATAAAAGGGAAATCAAGGAAAATTCAGAAGAAAGAAAACTTAAGAGTTTATTGTCAACAGATTTATATCAAATAAATAAAAAATAAATAAGACTTGCTAGGTGATTGAGGGTGACCTTGAACTCCTGATCCTCCCGCTTTCACCTCCAAGACACAAGGATGAGAGACATTCTCTGCAATCAGGCTCATATATCAACCTGAACAGACCTAACCATTTCATTCTTCTGTTCCTCATAATTTTCTCCAATGAAGCTTCCTAAGTAACTTTCAGTTATTAATAATTGAAGCATAAAATTATTACTTTGTTTGAAATGATTTCCATGCATTCTGCTTCTCTTTTCCAGCTCAGAGACTACTTATTACCACAAAGTACAATAGCTCACTTAGGGGCATCACGTGATCAGGAACCAGCACACTGGGGCGAGCCAGCCAGCAATTCCATGATGCATAAAACAGACCATGGATTGGACTTGGTTTTAAATTAAATCATCTGAAAAGTGAATCTATGACAAATTAATATTTCTTTAAAAAAACTAATTTCATTTTTACATGCAATTAAGCAAAATATAATGTGGAAGGTGATTTTTCCATAGTAAGTGCTTTAAATCGTTTTACATATATCAGCCAGAAATGAACCATGATCTTATCACACACACTGTTATTTTGGAGACATCACTTATTATTTTTTATTCAGAACCAAATAAAAAGCTTTTGAAAATCATAGCTTCAAGTATTTTGGTCTCAAGTAAAACAAATTAAGATAACTGAGGAAAAAATTAGCTTTGTAAATATCATCTAGCAGTGATTCCCTCTTAATGGTATGCCTTCAGTACCCGTATTTCTTAATGGTATGCCTTCAGTACCCGTATTACTTAATGGTATGCCTTCAGTACCCGTATTTCTTAATGGTATGCGTTCAGTACCCATATTTCTTAATTGTATGCATTCAATACCTGTATTTCTGAGTGTGTGTCTTCTTTTAAAACTATGTCTTTGTGATATAAAATGGAAAAAAGTCAAGAAACAGTTTACTTTAAGAACAATGCCTTAAAAACTGAAGATAATTTCAACAGAATCACAAGGAAACTACAGGTTCCGCTGGCTTTATTCCTCTCCTTCCACATTTTTTATATTTTAGAAACTTCTTTGTTTTCTTTTTCTTTTTCTCCTTCTACCCCAAGGTAAGTACCCCCTGAAGGAACAACATATCAACCTTAGTCCCAAGGTTCAAACTGGGTTAAATATGCTGCTTTTTTTAATTGTGGAAAATGTGTGACTTTTTCCTATATTTAGCAATAGTCGGGCAGGAATCATCCTGAACTCAGTAGATGGAGGAACCAACGGAGAAGCACACTTAAAAGAAAAGGTTTAAAATGCTGCTATAAATCACGACTAAAATGCTCCCACTGTCTGAGGAATAGTACCACTGCGCGAACGCCCATCACACAGTCTGTAGACAGCCGACAACTACAGTGAGCCAGGCTCTTGGTAAGGCTCCACCCTTTCTTTCTTGCTGCTATCACCTGCAAACAATGATCACCTCAGATACTGCTGACTTTCCTCTGTAGGATGGCATCTCTAATTCTCTTAAATCTATGAATCTTCCAAAAAAACTATTGTATTCAACTAAAGAAGCACGTTCTCAATTCTAAAAAAACTGGGTTTTGAACAGATCTGATTAAGAACTGCTTCTGCCACTGGCCCTTTTCTCTGTACTAAATATAGCTTAAATCTATAATTTATTGCCACCCATATACTTCTGACACAAACTAGACGGTATTAACAGGAAGATTAAAGTAGGAACTGAAGTAAACTTAACTATGAAGATTTATGAGGTGAAGATAATTATTTTTTAAATGCCCATAACTCACTACAACTCAAATAAGGAAACACTTCCTTGTACATACTTATGTCCAGATTAAAAATGATACCTGCTGACTTAAGATGGGTACACTCAGTTAGTTTCACAGAACCAAGGCAAGTCTACTGCTATTTCCATGGCTTTGTAGGAAAAGAAATCCTTCTCTAAGACACTGTGCTGTTGGCCGGACATGAAAGGCGGGATTCTGGGAAACCAGGCCGCTGTGTTAAGCCCGAGCTGCTGCTAACAGTACCTTGCTGCAGTTGACTGTGTAAAATGATGCAGTACAAAGAACGTATTTCTCAAAAAGACGTTTTAAAGCATAGCTTGTGTTGGGACTAAAACATGCGGTCAAACATAAGCTGATAATCTTTTGTCGGTATATTTTATTATAAACTCCCAAAGTCAGATACACAAAATACTAGGCACTATTTAGAGAATTTCAAGGCAGTGAAAATGTAAAGTGAGTTGTCCCGTGTACATCTGCTTTGCTCACTGAATTACATTTTCTGAATAAACATTTGCTGAGGAAATTTCTAGCCTCACTTTTTCATATTTCTTGTTTTGGTAGTAGCTTAGCAGACTGAGATATCTGGTCCTTAAGTTTTGATCTATTACTCAGTGAATTATATGATCCCCAAATATACTGAACACTATTACTCTAAAGCCTCCAATATCTATTGTTTTAAATAAAAGTCTCGTTACTGTTATTACTTGTTTTTATGTTTGTTTGTTTGTTTTTGTCTTTTTCAAGTGTAGTTAGTGTTGACTGTCTACTTGACAGTATCTGGTACGGTCCAGGAGATTTAGGCATATCTGTGAAGGATTACATTGATTAGGTTAGCCTCTGGACAAGCCTTTAAGATGTCTTGACAAGGTTAAATGAGTACAAAGAACCACTCCGCATGTGTGTGGCGCCATTACCTACAACTGGGTCCTGGACTGCGCCCAGTGGAGAAAGCTGGCGGAGCAGGAGCAATCACTGACTCTGCTTCCTGACTGGATGCTTTATGACCAGTTGCCTCAAGCTCCTGTGACCAGACTTCTCTTCCTTAGTCGACTGTGCACTCAAACTATGTGCTAAAGTAACCCTTTTCTCTCCTAAAGCGCTTCTGCCAGAGCATTTTATACAGCACCAGAAAAATTAACCAAGACAGAAAATGACTATCCAGTGAATCTGTCTTAAAATTTCTAATTGTTGGAAATGTAGTACATTTACCTGTAATATAAGGAATTACCAAACTTTGCCTTAGATTTTTTATTTGAACAGGGACCTGGATAAATGACAGTGACTTTGTTAAGAGTTGAGAAAAATCAGAGTAAACTATCAAGTCTGGGAGGAAAAGTAAGAGTTTCATTTTGGGGGGAAAAAAAAGATGTGAAGCAAGATAGATGGGAGCAGCAGGCAGAGTATAAATAGAAGAAAATACTCTGGGAAGAGCAAGAGAACAAGGAAAGGGGACACCAGGGGTGAGTCACCCAGCCAGTCACAGGTTATGAAGGAAAGAAAGGTATACAGACATAGAGGAAGATAAAGCCTAGAATCAAATGATAGTTGGGATAATTTAAGTTAAGGAAAGCTGTCGTGACACAAGCCTAGCTAACGCCGGGCATATATAACTAAGATTAAGTCTCCCTGTGTGATTTGTTTGGGAGCTAGGTGGTGGGCCTCCCAAAAAACCAAAAGAGTAAAACATCACACAACATTTCGGTGCCCAATGTGGGGCTCAAATATCTATCTAGGGCCTGAGAAAGCTGGAGATAAAAAGTATACGGCTCCTTTTAGAGGTGGCGCTGTTCAGCGGGCAACACTAACTAGAAACCAGAGATGGCAAGCTAAATAAAAACGGCTTATGGCAGCACAGGTACAGGCTTCCAGAGCTAGACATGTTTAATGCAGTTCCCAGTCGTGAACCTCTGACAGGCCGCAAGCTTTAGGCTTGGTTTTCACAAACTGCTAGAGTATGTGGAGGATGCAGGTCACAAAAGGCTAAAAGATATGCAGTAAAAGAGGTCCAGACAAAGAAAAAAAAAACCCTCTAAACAGGTTCCAGTGTATTTTACAATGTACATAGGCTTAAGAAAGAAAGAAAATGAGTTTAGGTAGTCATAGAAAGAAAGAGATTAAAAATAATAGTAAAGTCTTTAAAGAGACAGTAAAAGTAAGTGAAAGAAAAAAGCCACATAAAGATGGGAGCACACAGGTAGTCTGGATCCTGTATAGGATTGTGTTGATTTTGAATTTTTTGATTGCTAAAAAGCAAAGGACAGAAAATACCTGGAACTGAAAGAGGGGCTGTGGACATAAACCAGCCTAGATACTTTAAGAATGCCTTAACTTTAACAAAAGTAAAAAATGCATTTGTCAAACAGAAACAATAAATGCTTTGGAGAAGCAGTTTTGCTTTTGTTTCCACAGGAAGTAAGAGGCTGTGGATTCATACAAGGTTGATTGGATCTGGTCTGACCAAGAAGAGCTCCTGATTCTTGACAGGTGATATCAGTAAAGGCTATAACTGGTCTTCCCAGGACTTGGCTAATTTCTCAGATTTTCTCCGTGGGGCCCTAAAAATACTTTGCCCACACTCAGCAGGAAGCCGTCTAGAGAACACAACATCCACATTCCCAAGAGAAAAGGGGGTGTGGATGATCTGTGGTTATATTGTGGGTCATGGTTGTTATAATTTGGGAATATAGAAATATAAGAATATAGGATAAAAAAACACTACTAATCTCAGATACTTTACACTGGCATGGACTTTGGTATATGGTACAAGTTCGAAGTCAATTTTGTCACACTGTATATGTTTTTTATTCTTATTTAAAGGACTTTTGTATAATGATACAAATTTAAAGTAATTTTTGTTACAACACACTGTATATGTTTCTACTCTTGTTTAAAGGATTTTGTATATTGATACCAATTAAAGGTTATTTTTGTTACAATATATTGTATATACATTTTTGCTTTTGTTTGAGATTTTTTTACCTATGCAGTTCTATTAAAAATATAAGGTAAAATTCTAGGTTTTCAAAACTATTATTACAAATTATTTAGACTAATCAAGAAACATAGATCAGTAGTTAGTCATATAAAAATCAAATTTGCAGATATGTTAGGTATGTTTTCCAGATCACATAGAGATATATTTTGATAAATAGATGGTCTCCAACCCTTTCAAAGACCTACAGAATATAGCATTTTAAATGTTTTGTTCATTTAGGATTTTTCATGACAATGAGACACATGTGCTTCTGGCAGCACCAATTTACTTCAGAGATGATGGGCATAGAAGAAACTCCTTATGGAGTTTGCTGTCACTGTGGCAAGATTAGCCATTTGGGCAAAAAGCTGCTCTTGCTTGCACTGCTTGACAGTATGTTGTATAAAATGGACCCACAGGAAAGAGATCAGTGAACTTTGCTTGACTAGACAAGGCAGGATGGTCCATTAGCGTTCCTGCTTCCCAGAAGAAACTGTCAAACATTCTGTAGGACAGAGGAAAATGATTGAAAATTTTGCCAATATAGGCAGGCCAGTCTTTGAAAATCTCCTTCACTGAAAAGTCTGCCAGATACAATAGGCCTATAGGCTGAAGATGGATGCCCCAACATTGCAGAGGAACTTCGGGTGACTGTTCAGGCAGTCAGATGTCTCTGTTATTTCTAGAGTTATTGGTAGTCATTTGCAATGTACTTATTTCTTACTTAAATAATATTAATGTCTCTGATGGAGTTGAAGAATAGATAGTCATAGTTGCAGTTTTTCTTAGATATGAGAGAAAATAAATTAGCTATAAAATTTTGGGTTTATTAAGATAGGAGAGATTATGGAGTACTTTCTTTAAATTTACCAGAAACAAAAGAATTGGAATTCAGTACATTGTGAACGTAATCTTTACTTGATAATTGTTGTTATTGTATACAGTCATATTATGTTAAAGTCAAAACTTTTCATGTTTGTTTAGAAAGGAAAAAAAGGAGAAATGTTGGGGAATAATATTTTCAGGTGTGTGATTTTTGTTCATGCTGCATTTGTTTAACTCTGTGAAGCTGTGTTACGTTGCCTGTCTAAAACACCTGATCATCATAATAAAGAGCTAGAAATGCTGACTTTTTATTTGTATGTTTGTTTGTTTTGTTTTTCAAGACAGGGTTTCTCTGTATAACAATCCTAGTTATCGGGCTGGAGAGATGGCTCCGAGGTTAAGAGCACTGCCTGTTCTTCCAAAGGTCCTGAGTTCAATTCCCAGCAACCACATGGTGGCTCACAACCATCTGTAATGAGGTCTGGTGCCCTCCTCTGGCCAGCAGGCATACACATAGACAGAATAATGTATACATAATAAATAAATAAATATTAAAAGAAGATTTATTAAAAAAACAATCCTAGTTATCCTGGAACTCATTTTGTAGACCAGGCTGGCCTTGAACTCACTGAGATCTGCCTGCCTCTGCCTCCCAAGTGCTGGGATTAAAGGCATGTGCCACTATAGACCAGTGAGAAACGCTGACTTGTATATCCAGTGTTTAATACAACACTGGCATATTGTGAGTACACCATAATTTTCAGTTATAATAAAAGCCTCACAGTATTAAATTTACTATATGAAACATCTTTAAGCATGTGGTTCAATGTTTAAAATTTTTGAATGAGTAAACTCAACAATCCAATTAACTTCAAACTAGAAATTTCTGAATAACTCTTGATTCTTACTCTCTCCTTTAGCCCTTCCAAACTCTTCTTTAGTTGTGGTGTCTATTAATAGCATTTATTCTTTTTTTCCATCTATACCACATTTTGTTTTGACATAGGGTTCCACATATCTCGGGTAGACCTTGAACTTGCTAGACAGCCTTAAACTCTCATCTTTCTGTCTCTCCTTCCTGAGTGTTAGGATTAGCAGCACAGTTTGTGCAGTGCTGGGGATCAAACACAGATCTTCAAACATGAGACAGACACTCTACCACCTGAGCAAAGTCCTCAGCTCCCAGCTTTACTCTGCCGTGCCATGATTTCATGTGATTTCTGGCCTGGGATATTGTCAAAGTCTCCTGTCTATAGCCCTGTCTTGAGTTTCTTCACTCTATTTTTACATACTGTCTTTAAAGTTCTCATTCTACTGAAATCTGATCATGGTTTTTATTTATCAAAAGGAAACCAAAGATGGGCAAGGCTGAACCTGAAAATGAAATGAGTGAGCCAAGGTTCTGGAGGCATGGCTCTCATAAATTTATTGTGGCCTCAGGTAACGATGTGAAACATCACAGTGGAGCTGAAGCTGATGACAGACAAGGAGAGGAGGAGGGCGAAGGCAATGCAGTTGGAAATGTTCAGTCTGTTCTGAAATGTTGCTATACAGGAGTGCTGCCCAGGGCCCACTCTGTTTCTATAGTGGCGACGACGGAGTTTACATTCAGCAGAACTAACTTCCTGTGCGGCTCTGTAAGTTCACAAGGTGTCCAGAAGTCTAACCTCTACTAAAGTTGAGCTCAACAGGGCCTTCTTTCTATAACTCAACTTGTGACTGCGCTGGACAATACACTGCTTTCCAGTTTACATGAAAGAGAATCCTGACCCATTCAATTAAATGACTCGAGTCTTTGGATTGATTGTTACTTCCTTGGGACACTGTACTATAAATTAATACATGCTGGGCATTACATACAGGTGTAATCCCAGCCCCTGAATGCTGGGTTGGGAAGATCTCAAGTTCTAAGACATTCTGAGTTCTATAGTGAGACCCTGTCTCTGAATAAACAAACAAGCAAATAAATAAAGATGAAAAGACTTAAAAGCAAACATTCCCTGACAAAAAGCAAAGCCCAGCTACGTTTCTAAAATGAATGAATTACTCTGCAGCAGCATCTGGTGGCAGTGCTGGAAATCTAGCCTCAACACTTTCCCCGAAACTACTGTATCACTCCACCAATCTCTAAGGATTGGACATTATATGCGGCACATAGAAGCAATTACCTCTGGAGCTTGAAAAGCCATTTAGGTATGAAAATGGACCCTAACTGTGGAATTTACACTTAAATATATCTATATTTATTCTAAAGCAATGCCACAAATCTGCTTATTAGAGTTTAATATTTTTAAATTTTATATTCTCAAAGAATTAATTTATTTGCAAATATTTTCAGTTTAGTCTCATTTTCAGTAAGATCATTATTAGAAAACTTTATCTAGCTTTAATTTTTAAATCATAAAATTTCTAAAGGACAGAACAATTCCTGGTTAAGATCTAATGAAACGATCTGGCTACAAGCAGGCTTGCAAAGAAAATGCCCACACATCATTAATGATAATAGTGTTAATGGAGCCAACACACAGTGTATGTACTATTAATCCTCAGATTACAACTCATAATCCAGGTATTAGGGTTTATATGTTCCACAGCAGCTTGGCCGTCTCTACAGTTAAAGAACACCTATTACTGACAAAATTGTGTCCTAACCTCCTGGTTAACAGCTGTGACTATAGATAGTAACAGGAATACATAATAATTGACACTCCCCAGTTGCTGCACTAACTCAAACTGTACTATGACTCTTTCTCCAAGTTAAAGCATGTCAGGCGTGTGTTTCAAGCCTTGCAAGTTAGGAATCATTTAAAATAATAAAAAAGGACTAAACAAGAATTAAGCTTAAATGTTAAATAAACATAAGTACTTTGCAGAACTGACTACAAGAGTTCACAATGATTGTAAATGTTTTCTTCATCAGTACATAAAATAGTAAAACTTAAAATTTTTGTTGAATTTACAGTTCATATTCTGTTTTAATTTATTCTTGACCGACAAGTTACTTAAAATGTAAATATTTCAAATAGATAGGCTTGTCTTAATTATTGTTTTGTTACTGATTTCAATACTAATTTTTGCTATAAGTGGATTTCAAGATTAATTCTGAATACTTGCTTTAGAGGTCAAGGTGGAGACATTTATTAAACTCTGTAGCTATAAAGTACAGTATTTTAGAAGGTCAAAATTACTAACTGAATCTTCACACCTTAATGCTTGTTTTATCAAAATATGATAAGTCTTTTAACTTTTTATATACTTTTGCTTTAGATGTAAATAAATTAGATTTTAAAAAATCGGTATCAATCATTTTTAGTGAGGTATTCGGTTCACACTAATAACTGAATTAATTACTGAGTTTAAAAGTGCTACAGTATTTCATTTCCCCAAATATTTCAGCTATTCTATGTCATTTCTCCCCTTAAGGGAGTTCTTTGTTACATTTTAAAATCATCTATGCTTCATTCTCTCTTCTGTATAGAAGTTATGTATTATGTTCTTATCCTCTTAATGCTGTCCTAAAACCCACAACACACTTAGCTACCCAATATCCAAGCAGCAGCTGACATCTAACCTCTCAGTAATACATGGCCCTTAGCTTATTAGTATTGGTTAATATTGCTAATATTCACTTGCACGCCTACACTGGCCTGTGGAAATAATCACCAGACAGTCTCTCCTGAGAGTCGGCAATGCTCCTTTCACACCACTCTTCCTCTCCCCCCTTTAGACTGGAAGATTTTATTCATCAATCTGCTTCTGAATTTATTTTATTGAATCAAGAGGCTATCATCTTTCATCCATTTAAAAGTTCTTTGTTCCTCCAACGTCATTTTTGCTCTACTCTTTATTATCTTAAATTGATTGCAACTGGAGGCACTGAGATGGCTCGGTGAGTAAAGGTGCTTGCATGGGAGCCTCATGACCTCAGTGCAGTCTCCAACACCCAGGTAAAGATGGTGAGACCTGATTTCTCTGGTCTATGTGAATGCTCTCATGTGCACACACACACACACACACACACACACACACACACACACACACACATGCACGCACGCATGCATGCACACCAGCATACACCAGGGATCTTTTCCATGAAAAAACCACACTGTTTCAAAAGTTCTCAACATTTTCCCAGTATTTTTGGCATTCTTTCTAAATACAACTCTGTTCTGCACTTTTCTTCTAAAACGTTTTAGAGCAGATCTCAGAATCCTATCATTTCAATAGTCAATAATTTATTATGTATTTATAAGAGACAAGCAGTCTCATTTTGTCAAGCTATACATCTGCTGGGTGAATCTACCCAGCTCTCCTGTAGGAGCCTCCCATTCTGCACTGTGTTCTTCTCTACTCAGCAGCATTTCTTGTGAACTGGCAGCTAGTTACCGCAGCCAGCAGCTTTCTAAATCCTAGTTAAATCCTCTGGCAAGAGTACTTCCAGGTTGTTTATGTACTGCCTGTTATGGTCAGACTGGCTGTCCAATTCTTAATGGCATTAAGACTGATCATTATGGTTGCCTACTGGCAGCCTGATTCATTGATATGTTTTATAAAATTTTAGCCTGATAGGTTTAACAGCCATGCTGTTAAATATACTAACTCATCAGGAATTATGAAGGAGTATGTTTTCTAATGAAATAATTTCTTTCTGTATTTCATAGTCAGAATTCTTGTACTGAAAAAAACTTTCCTTCATGAATGACTTAATTATCTTGAAATACAGTTAACAAAGGAAAATCGGGAAAAATAGCTCAGCATTTTCCTTTCATTAGTAACACGGTGAATAAGCTAAGGTCCTATTAACTATCAAAGGCAATTTTATACTACCATTAATTCATGAATTTTAATATATTTGATGTTTTAAATCCCTTCAGATACTTTTTCTGTAAATATTCTTGCCTGTTTTCAGAATTTAATGTTATGAAAGCTATTAAAATTTTTTTCTTATACTAATACGCATGCCTTTGAAAGTCAAACACATTATTTAGAATGTCTAGATGGAAATCTCAACTCTATTCACTTTGTCTCAATATATACCTATCTAAAGCCTTAAGTCTTTCTTCAGAGAGAAAATTCTATTTCTTTGATAAATACTTCCCTAACCTGTCCTCATATGTATAAGCCTATACAGAGGATGCATGTCCTGACTCTACCTTGATTTTTTTTTTATTTTTATTTTTCCTTCTAAAATTTCTACCTCAATTTTCACCTTGAATTCTAAAGAAAATCTTTCAAAGGTGCATGCTGGTCAGCACCTGCCATGCTCAGTGACCGCAGACCACAAGCTCTGGCCTCATCACCTCCCGGCTACGCTATCAGCTCCCACAACTTAAGAGCTCTTTCTCTACCTCCAAGAACTCCTTCCTATTCTGAAATTGTTATACTTTTCACAAATTTTAAAATCAAACATACAGAAAGGTTACTATATAATAAAGGCCTTGTTATTTATCTAGAGCCAAATAAAATTAGTATTTTAACTCACATCGTCACTTTTTGTGATGACTACCTCTTTCATTTGTCAATGATCAATCAAATCACTCTTTATAATTTAATACTTGTTTCAAGTACTCTTTTGTTTCTATAAAGTTTCATGTCCCCAACTTAAAAAAAAAAAAAACATGGTCAAGTGAGAGCGAGCACTACTTCTGGAGGCAGGAACCCTTTAGGGCGCATTACTGTTGATAAATAGGCAAGAATCTTGTTCTTTGACAGCAAAGATTTTTAAACTTTTTTTTTCTTTGTGAAATCAAAGTAATCACTCATTTTCAGGTACTTGAAAGACAGCAGAATGAACATTTCTTTAAGAATGAAGTATGTAATACCAAATTTTATGAATGCTAACTCTTTAGTTTGTTCATCTGTCAAGTCTGTACTTTCATGACCTTCAAAGTTTCCTACACCTAAGTTTTGTAGCTTAGCTTCCTCTTTTGACTCACCCAAGGCTGGGACCTGCTGTGCACTCTGCATCTTTTGTTTGGTGTGCTTGTTATATTACAGGGTGATTTATCAACGTTAGGAGTTGAAAAGGACAATGTCATTATTTATGTAACCCCACGAAACTGCTGCAGATCCCGTCCTCTTCCTCGTGTAATAAAGAATAAGCTCATCGCTGATTCTTTTGCACTTATCACCAGTAGTGCACCCTAAAATTGTCATGCCACACAGAATTAGTGCCATTTGTCCTTTCCTGTCAGCTTAATCTTTATAAGGGTACTTAGTAAATATGCTGAATTTGTCATTTATCACTGAAACCCATAGTAATAATGTTTTACCTTATTCATATGCTTTTTCTGTACAGGGAATTTTTGCATATAAAGAGAAAATAGTAACTTAATCTTCACTAGCTGGGAAACTTTTAGGATCTTAGTTTGGTTACTTTAGTTGATCTAAAAGAGCAACTTTCCAAATATCACAATTTACATATTATATTTCTCCTGGGGCTTCTTTAAAAAAAATAGCATTTTTATCTTTCTATTAAACTCAGTGAGAAAATTCTCAATGATGTTCTTGATGCTGGGTTGCTGGTTCTTTGAGACTGTAAGGATGTATTAGCACTGAGGCACAATTATCAGATGTATTATCTGGAGCTAGATATGGTGGCACCTGCCTATAACCCAGCAATCAGGAGGCTGAAGTAGGAGGGTCATGAGTTCAAAGCCAGCCTGAGCTACACGGTTGAACCCCTATGCCAAAAACTTAATGTAGTCAAACAAAAACCAGATTGTGTCGCAGTCATGCTCCAGGACTAGAAGGGAGGCAGGTTAACCCGGAGCCTGGAGTAAGACTACAGGAGGCAGTCACACACTGTGACGCACAGGGCAAGTTTACACATGCAGTGCTCTAACAGGAAGTCTCCAAGCTTTGTGCCATAGGCGTCTCCTGTCCTGCCCTCTCTGAGCCACACAGTATGCATGTCCAAATATGTGTTGAAATTGATCGTTCTATGTGCCAGTGAGGTTTTCAGGTGATCTCTCAATTCTCTCACTAGTACAGCTTATGGTCTGAAAATTAAGAGATCTTTCTAACTTCAGTACCTTTCGTTTATCTTATTTATGTTGAAAAGATCTCATGTAGCTCAGGCTGGCCTCAAACTCAGTGCCTCCTAAAGACAAAATTAGAGACACACACCTCCATACAATTTCAACATATATATTCTATGTCCTAGTCTTTGTCTGTTGGGGGTGGTACATTATTTACCCTGTGTACATGTCCAAGGCAAATCAAGGCTAAAGAACAGGTGGCAAACACACACCCCACGAGAGCGGTGCTGAAAAAGGAGTTCAAGTCAGTTTCATGGCCAGACGCCTTAAATGATCATGGTCCCACACACCCAGCTAGTGAAAATGCCAAGTTCTACTCTTGTCTCTACTGGCACCTTGCATTTTATCTCTGGGATCATATCTATCTTTTTGCATAACAATCTAAGACAATTAGTTAATACAATAACATATATATATATATATATATATTATATATATACACCCATGGACAAAAGTTAACCTGGAAAAATTTGCCAACTAACTTTCAACCTTACACATGAAAGATACCATATTATTTCTAAGCAAACTGTTTTATAAATTGCTTCTAGTCCTGGATAACCAAACTATTTTATAAATTGCTCCAACAGTGTTTTATATTTCCATGTAATTAATGTACATAAAATTTCCTCAAGAGAGACAGTAAATTCTAACATAAGTAAAAGGAACAATGTTGAAATTCTTCAACAAAGCACTTACTGCGATGAAACCCTATTCATAGCACATCTGACATGGGTGGTTTCTCCCCCTTCCTTTACATTAGTGTAGGATACTCATCTGAGGCTGCTTTCAAGTCTCCTTCAAAGACCCAATTCTACTTATAGACTAGCTCAGTGGATGAGTACGCAAAGTACCACAGGCTCAGTCACAAGCTCATTAGACAAACAAGCAAGCAAAACAGTATACAATGCATAATGCAAAACCATCAGCTTACAGACACATAACTCAGTGAAGTATAATAAATTTACCTGAATTTTACATTTATTCACTAATTTACTGTTTATATGTGTACATGTGTGAGCTTGTTCATGTGGGGGTGATGTGTGTGTGTGTGTGTGTGTGTGTGCACAGGAGTGTGTACACACATGTGTATTCACATATATGAAAGTCAGAGAACCACCTTGAATGTGGTCTTCTGGTGCCGTCCACTTTTTTATTCTTTTTATGTATGAGAGAGGGTCTTACTATATACCCCCGACTGCCTATGAACTCAGAGATCCACTTGCCTCTGCCTCCAAAGTGCCGGCATTAAAGGTGTGCCACCATGCTAGGCTAAACTTACTATTTTGTTTTGCATTGTTGCTGTTCTCTTTAAGACAGAGTTTCACCCATTAGGCTACGTTGTCTGCCCAGTAAAGCCCAAGGGTACGCTTTATCTCCACCTCCCTGGCGCGGAGATCACAAATATGCCATACCAGCTTGTGTACAAACTCAAGTTCTCATGCCTGTACACCAGCACTACTAAATGAGCATCTTCCCGACCCAAGGTTTACTTTTAAATCACCAAAATGGCCTTTAAAAATCATGTAGCAGTAGCTTTTATTACTCAGAAGCAGACTGTGTGAAGGAGTAAACATCAGCAGACATTACCTTGGGAGAAGTGGAGCGCTCCCTCCCTATAGGAACGAATGGGCTTTCGCTGACTCCGGGCTTGGCTGGGAGGGTTGGCGGGGCAGGGGCCTTTCTTTTCACTCTCCTTTCAGCCTCCCCTTCTGGAACTGCAGTGACCAAATTGTTTGGAGAAGTTGGCTTGGGCTCATAAAAAGGATTGGATCTAAATGAAAGCAAAATTATCATTAAATTTCTCTTGAAAACAGTTTATTTCCACCTAAAGTAATAAAAAAAAGTTCTAAAAATTGCATTCCCAAATAAACCCAAATCCATGAAACCTAAAGGTTTGAAATAATGAATTTTATCTTCTGGGCCATTTCAACCCAGATTTAGAAAAGTTTTTTAAAAAAAAACAAGCAAATCCAGGCAAGGACTCGATTCAAGATGGTGATGGCGGCAGTCACCAGCACTCTAAGGATCTCAGAGCCTGAGAGACCCACAGGGGCTATGAGGGGAGATGCACGGTCACCAGAACAACTTAAGAAGGGCAGGTCTCATGGGAAGATGCTTTGAAAAAGTGGTCTCGTGAAATCTGAGACAATGCCGGGGACTGCAGAGGATGGGGGAGCACGTCAGTGACTTCAGAGGATGGGGGAGCACATCAGCGGCTGCAGAGGATGGGGGAGCACGACACTGTTGAGTGGGGCCTGTACCCAGCCTGCCTGGAGGCACTGCTGCTCCAGGCATGATGGTCACGTCTGATAGTGGGGTGGCCAGCTCTGAAGGCTGGGAGCTCTGCAGCAGCCTGGGGCCCTTGCAGAACCTGCCTCCAGACTCTGCCCGTTACAAGGTCACCCTGACTCTGGACAACATGAGAATGTGTGAGATCGGTCTCAGCGACAGTCTGTTCCAGAAACCAGAAACCTTGAACCAGACCAATGACTCATTGCATGCAAAGATGTATGGGCAAACAACATATACTGTGTGACGCACAGCAGTCTGCAATGCTACTTTGATGGATGAATGTGCACTGGAGAGGAAGGAAAGAGGGCGGAGCAGAGCAGCGTGTGCAGTAGAGAGAGTGGCTGTGGACGATGCTGAGTGGTGCCAGCAGGGGTGGAGTGTAGCTGCCTGCAGGCCATGCAGGATCTGGCCCCGAGCAACAAGACATCTGAGATGAAGCATGGTTCACTTTCTGGATTAAGCACCCTTGAAAGACCTCCATGGTCTGTGCAGCTGCCAGAGGCCAAGCTGGTGTTCATGGTCCATTGTGCATCCGGGGGCCATGCTAGTGTCTACGGTCCATGCTGCCTCTACAGGCCATGTTGATGCAGGCCTGTAGTCCATGTTGTCGAGGGACCCATGCTCCTGATAGAGGCCATGTTGATGTCTGTAATCTCTGCTGCCACCTGAGACCATGTTGATGATCATGGTCCATGTTACCGCCAGAGGAACTGTGGATGTCTGTGGCCTGGGCTCCAGGTTGAGGCCTATAGTCCATGTTGATGTACACAGTCCATGCTGTTGTTGAGGGCTATGTCGGTGCCTGTAGATGGTGATGCCGCCAAAAGCCATGTTGATGTCTGTGATCTAAGCTGCAGTTGAAAGCCTTGTTTACGTCCATGGTTTGTGCTGCTGTCATAGGAACGCTTCTTCTGCAGTGGTACCGACTATAGACTCATAATTGAGAATGAGAGACATTGAAGGCTTCTGTGGCCGCCTCTCCCTCCACCACGCTCCCCCCCCACCCCCCACCAAATAGTTCAGACAGGAAGCCATTAAAGAGTTCTTTAAAATTGTGATGGTGATGCTGACGGCTTCGGTAGGGGTGGGGGTGGGGAAGGGCTGAATCTTCTTTAAAGGGTTGGCCACTAATGCTCTGAGGAGTACATGGGAGTTGGTAAATGAGAAAATTGGAGTTAGTGTATTTTTTTTTCTTTCTGCAGGGAGGGCACAAGGGTTTGAGGGTGGGGACTTGGGAAGAATGGGAAGTGAATGGGATTGGGGTGCATTGTGGGAAATTCTGAAAAAAAATCAATAAAAATATTATGCTAGAAAAAAAAGAGAATTCCTAAAAAAGATCGTGTGCAGTTTAACTACTCTATGTAGGAACTCGGGAAAATCATCTTTAAAGATGGGAAGTGCATCTATTTTGGGGATTCCCTCCCCCAAAATGAAACAGAATAGAAATGTGGTTTTTGTTATTATTTTATTTTCATGCTGTACTCTCATATTGAGCTTTATAGTGGCTGCACTATGATCCCATAACAGGAAATGCAGGCCCTTCTTTTCCCACATCCTAGCCAGCACCTGTCATCTCATTCTTTAATAATAGCCATCTGAAGGGGGCAAAGGAAATCCCCAGTCAATTCTAATTTCCACTTCCTCAATGGCTAATTATGTTGGACATCCTTAAACACATTTATTAGCCATTGGTATTTCTCCTTGGAGGACAGTGCGTTCAGTCTCTACCTCACAGACTGCGCTGTCTTCTTAGTCAGTCTTTATATTCTAGATATTAAGTCTCTGAAGATTAAAGCTCGCAGAAATTGTCTGACATCTGAAGATTCTCTTCTCTTTGCTATATAGAAACCTTTAAGTTTCACAAGGTCCCATTTTTCAACTGTTAGCCTTATTTCCTGCTACCCTGGAGCTGGAACTTGTGCAGGCTTCACTCTACATGAGGATAGCCACTGTTTCCAGCACCATTTGCCCATGACATTCTTTTCTCCAGAGTTTTATTTTTTGTCCTTAAAAGGAAAAAAAAGGTGTCTATAGTTGCATGGCCCTGTTTCTGGGTTCTATATTCTGTTTTCTTGATCTGTGTTTGTTTTTGTGCCAACACCATGCTATTCTTACTACTATGGCTTTGTTGAATCATCCCAGTATCTCTAGAATGAAGCCAACTTGTCTGGAATGAAGGATCTTTTTAAAGTGTTCTTGAAATGAATTTGCAGATACTTTTTACTATAGCCAATTCATGTATGTATGCATGTGAACATCACGGCAACACATGTGATAACTGGCGTAAGGCCGTGCAGGTAGACTACGGAGAATTCTGGGTCTATGCTCACCAGAGGAATTAGTCTGCAAATTTATTTAATTTTGTTGTTGTCTTTATCATATTAGCTGTCAGTGCAATGCTAGCTTCATAAAAAGGTAGTGTTCCTTCTTTTTCTACCCTATGAATAATCTGTGAAACATTTAATGGTCTGGTAGAATTCTGAGGCAATTTGTCTGGGTTTGAATATTTTGTTTTGCTTTTGGTCAGGAAATCTGTCCTATTTCTTTTTAAAACTATTGCTTCGTTTTCCTTCCTTGTTATAGATACATTTTTAAAATTTTTCCTCTTGGTTTAACTTTGGCATACATTTAGAAACCCATGTATTTCTCTTTGATTTCCCAATTTGGTGGAATATATTTTTAGGGCATGTCCTTATGACTTTTTGTATCACACTGATAGCTGTTGGCATTTCTCCTTTTCATCTCTGGTTTTATTATTACAGGTCTTTTCTCTCTTATGGGTATTTTGGAGAAAGGTTTGTCAATATTGTATATTTTTTCAAAGAAACAATTATTCCTTTCATGAAATATTCTTACTTTTTCATTGATTTTATTTTTTGGTTGTTGTTGCTGTTCACTAGTTTTAGTTTGGCTGGTTCTCCTTTTTGGAATGCTATAAAGTGCATGGTTACATTGCTTGTTTATGATATGATTTTAAATGCAGGCACTTTGAGCTCTACAGTTCCCTCTTGGGGAAAGGTTATGGTATCCCATAGATCTTATATGTTCTGTTTTCATTTTCATGCAATTCTAGGAGCACTCTAAACTTTCTTTTTAAAGACCAAAGAATGTTTGGTCTCTGTGAGTTTGTGCATTCTGGGTTCTTTCTCCTACTGTTGGATTCTAGCTTATTCCTTCCAGTGCTCTCCTGCAGAGCTGGTTTGGGAGTCATAAGTTGCTTTAGCCTACTTTTGTCGTAGAAAGTTTTCCTTCTCTTTCAAGTAGGACAGAGTGGTATACACAAGCATGGATTGACAGATGTGACTATGAGAACTTGAAATGCACCCTTCCATGTCTTGGATTTTGGTGCTTCTATGAAAGACTCAGCTGATGACATTCCAGTGTCACAGGTATTGAGCAGATCCAACTCTTCTCATCATGCCCTCTGCTCCACTCCTTCCAAAACCAGGTCTCACAACCTATATGGTCGAAATTGAGACAGGTGATAAGTTGAAACTGAAGAAGATAGAAATGCAAGAGAAAAATCCTCTACCTTCAAAAGAAATGACTGAAGCAAGCTGGCGAGTCTTAACGATGCAAGCACCACTAAAGTCCACTGCACATTTCACAAGCATTGCCTTCTAACAGTACTTCTTATAGGTATTTACTTTTGTCTTAGTTACTTTTCTATTGCCATGAAGAGACTCCTCGACCAAAGCAACTTATAAAAGAAATAATTTAATTGGGGGGAGGGGGCTTGTTTACAGTTTCAAAGGCTGAGTCCATGACCATCCTGGCAGGGAGGAGGGCAGCAGGCAGAGATGCATGGTGGTAGAGAAGGGGACAAGAGCTTATTTTTATCCCTAAGTTGAAGGGAAAGAGAGAGGGAGACAGACAGACAGACAGACAGACAGACAGACAGACAGACAAAGGAGACTGGGCCTGACTTGGGCTTTTGAAACCTCAAAGCTCACCACCAGTGACACACTTCCTCCAACAAAGCCATACCTCCCAATCCTGCCCAAACAATTCCACCAACCAGGGACCACACATTCAAAAATAAGCCTATGGGAGCCATTTCCATTCAAACCAGCCCAACTCTGTAGGATACAGAGGTTGGACCAGGCTTAAAGGACTGTGCTGCCCCTTCACATCAAGCATCAGAACTGCTGACAATGGAAGCCTGGCCTTCATCTCCCACCTGCCTGGTGGCCAGGGAAGGAAAGAAGGCACTCTGAATGGAAATGCTGGTGGGTTGTGCTGAAATCTGCATTGCCACTCAGGACAACCCAAGGTTCCTGCAGCTGCTAAAATGCAGTTCAGTTACCGTGTCACGTTTTGCTCAAATGACTTTAATAATTGGAATGCACACGTTTTAAAAGCCAAAAAGAGGAGAAAAACTGGCTGTTATTCTGATGGGTCTGCCTTTATATGTCATATGTCATGCCATCCCCATTCCTTTTCTTTAAATCCACTCTCAGTATTCTGGGGTATTTCGTGTTGTGAATGTAAGAGGATGCAGACTGATCTGAAGGTGCTCTTACTCGGGAAGGCCCCAGGGCACAGTCTCTGCCTCATCAGTGTGCCATGGTGACAGTTCTATAGATCTCTCACCTCATCAGTGTGCCATGGTGACAGTTCTATAGATCCTCTCACCTCACGAGCAATTGAGGAAGAGTGTGCTGGGGTGCAGGAGAAAGGGGGTACAGGCGGAAGCTGTGTGACTGCCCCAGGTATGGAGGAACTGGACATCCTCTTGCTTCCAGGTTGGTCATGGTAGGCAGGAGGGCAGAAGTGGTGACTGCTCAAGGTGGGGGAAGGGTAACTACTCTAGCTTCATCATCTAGGCTGCGTGGGGCAGTGGGCGTATGAGGTAGGGCTGGGAGGCCTGCAACCTTTAATTTTTAACAACTGGAAAAAGAAAGCTGCTACTCTGAGGGCCTGCCTTTACATGCCATCAGACCCTCTCCCCTCTCTTTCACTTCTCTCTCAGGTTGTTCATATCTCATGTTTAGGATGCAGAGAGTTTCTTTTATGGTGCCATTTACTGGTGTTCCATTTGCAGTGGCATCTCTTTTCCTAGATTTAGGGAATTTCCTTCTATGATTTTACTGAAAATATTTTTTGTACTTTCAGTGTAAAATTCTCCTTATGCCCCTCGTTCACAAATTTGCTCTTCTTGTAGTGCTCCAATGATCTTGTAAAGTCTATTAATACAGTTTATTAAACTTGTCATTGAGCGTGAGCGTCGGGTGGCAGAAGAGTTTGTCTATTTTGGCATTCTCTGTATCACTGAACAAAAAAGAATTTTTACCTTTGTACTAAGCATTTGAAAAATAGGTTAGTTATATCACTAACTTACCGTCCACTGAAAAATATTAAATAAGTAGTAAAATATGAACATAAATGTAAATGGCATTATTATTACTGATTGTTTGGAGTTATAGAAAGATGGCCAGTGTTGGTTAGCTCTATGAAGGATTAACTAAAATATACTGAAAATGCAAAGTATGAGTATAATAAATCTGTAGTCTTTTTCTTTTGCAAATGTTTCGCTAGGAGAAAAATTTACAATTAATTAGACATGTAGCTGAATAAATTCAGTGAGGGACTTCCTTTTAAAAAAATGACACATCATACCAGTAATGACTGCATACGATCGTTAAAAGGTCACAGATGCACTAAGCCTTATCAGCTTCCACTTTGTCACAGAAACTGAACAGCTAACAACCGGTCAGACACACAGACACTTGAGCAATGGGCAGTCCCTCAGTGTTAGGACACACACTACAGAGCAGCCAAAGTACACGCCTTCTCTGGCGCTGACGGATTGCTGGGCCTCTGCAGATCGTTTTACACACCAAAGGACTTGGTACTGTTTACCAGGACGATACAATTTTAGGTCACAAGACACAAGAAGAACATGGTAATGGAAGATGAGTCACAGAGCTTTGACTTGGTAAAAGGTCATAAGTTTATAACTCAAGTTAGAACATAGTATGGAAGATCTGTGTCATTGTAACATGCCTACAAACTTCTGGAGAGAAAAGATGAGAAAGGCCAAGAAATAAATGCCACCTCAGTTCTTCTAGTGGAAATGCAATCTTTAGAACCTCTGTGCATGCTTTAAAGGGGCTTTTTCAGGGATTCTCACATTAACCCCAGGCGATTGAGCAATTCAGAACACCTTTAAAAGACTGGCTTTGGTTAAAAGGAAACACCT
Source organism: Alexandromys fortis (assembly GCF_014885135.2). NCBI lineage: Eukaryota > Metazoa > Chordata > Mammalia > Rodentia > Cricetidae > Alexandromys > Alexandromys fortis. Next base: position 22,505,434 of record NW_026067920.1, read on the forward strand.
AGTATTCTGACTTCAGTTTTTACAAAGGCATTTAAAAAGTTTAAGTAAACACTGCTGTCTCCTTAATTTGCTAAGAGGAGACAGCAGGGTGTGTATGTGTGTGTGTTATGTAATAGCCATGCATCTCGGAATGACTGAATACTTAAAGTTTGCATTTACACTCAAGTACTCTAGGTGTGTGGCTATTACTCAGCACCTACACCACCCATGAGAAACTTCATTTCGATCACACATTAGCTGTTCAAAGAAAACAAGCATAAAAACTTGAGCCAATTTTTTGATCTGGATTTGGAATAAGATGGTTTTTATGTTGTAATTGTAAGGACTTGAGAATGTGAGTGTTCTCAAAATGTAGCCACAGGGCCATAAAACTCATGTAAGAATCTCCTTCTCAGCTCTCCATGTGTATGTGTGTGCCTATGTGTGTATGTAAATGTGTATACCTGTGTGTATATATACACGTGTGTACCTGTGCATGGGTATACACATGTGTACCTGTGTGTGTATGAACATGAATGTGTATTTGCCAATGCGTGCATATCTGTATATACCTGTGTGTACATGTATGTACATTTGAACCTGTGTGTGTACCTGTATATACCTGTGTGTGTAAACTGGGAAATGACTTAGAAATGCAGTTCCAAAACAACATAAAAAGAATCAAATTCCTTATTTTATCAAACAAAAGTCTCAAAATATTTAAAGTTGGTCATTATAGTTCCCTTAATCTTTTCTCTAAGTGCCTACCTTCCCAATCATTGCTAGCTTGATGTGGTTTCTAGACATTTACTGTTGCTCCATGGTAACAACTGACATAATGTCTTTTGGAAAATGCAACTTCTACAGGTGCACAGTTCTAATAATGAGAGCTGACCATCCTACAGCAGAGGGGTTATATTATTCTTCATACACAAATCAAATTTCCAAATTTTGTTTTATCAAATGAAGTTTTTTTCAATCATGGTCATTTCAACTTACCTCTACTGTTTTAAAGATTTTTTCCTATTAAACTACATTTTTAAGGAATAATAGTTTTACCCTATATTTAAATGTTAGTGACTAATATTCATTTTTCCAAGTAAAGCAGACATCTACTTCAAGTAAGCACATCACTACTGTTTATATTACTTATGATTAAATATTTTAAAGATCTCCTCTGTCCCCTACCAAATATTTACTTCAAAGAACCCCTAAGCCCAAGCACTCCAGGCAAGGAATGACTCATGTGCCATATTTCTTATAACAGAACTATAAAATCTTGTTCCTATTAAAAATACATGTTTCCTTCTGTACAGCATTTAACATGACATCAAAACGCGCGTGCTCTCTCTCACACACACACACATACACACACACTTTAGACACCTTATAAATTTCATCTCTGTAAGTTAAATGTGCACTTCCTTCTCAAACTTCTAGAAAGTATTTATGATACTTTACTGTACTTATTAATTAGTTCCATCTTCTATTCCGTCTCTGTATCCATATCCAGTGACTCTGTTTTCTTACTATGATAGTCATGTCTTCCTGTTTCTTTATGTGCCTGATAAATTTGCTTGTCAGTAAGAAAATTGTATTTTGGGTATCTTGCTTACTACCTTAAATATTTTTAGGCTTCTGTGAAACACAGTTTATTTAACTTATTTAAAGTTAGTCAGATTCTTCAGCCCCTGCCATTAGGCTTTTGGGGAGAGCAGAGAGATCTGTGGTGTCGGCTAACTTGGCTACCCATGAGGCATGTCTAGGCATTCTACCTCATGTCCTATGTTTGCTCAGTGGAGAAACAGACTATGCTCCATCCTAAAAAGTCTCCCATAACTAACTGTCCATGGACAATTTACTCACACGTATGCTCCAATCAACACTCAGCTAAGGATGAGGAAGAACCCTCTACAGAGCTCTGAAATTCTCTTCTCTGGTGCTCATCTGCAGATTTTACCACTGGTTTATTAATGATGGTGACATCTCTGTAAATCCAAACTATGTATCCCCAATTTAGGAAGATTTTTCTGGAACAGTGTGAATTTTTCTAACCCCCCAAAGACTGTAAACATTTCCAAATGTGAGCTTGAAGGACACCTGTGGGATCCACTTTTTTCTGTTCTCTTGTGGATTATTATCCCCTGCAGTTTTTGTTTAATGTCTCAAAAGCACTGTTTTAAATATTTTATTCCATTTTTAGTTGCTTAAGATGGGATGCTAAATCTAGTCTGTGCTATTGCTTCACGGCGAAAGTAAGTTTGGTTGCTGCTCTATAAATGCACTCAGGGTCCTAAGCATTGTCACACGCAATGCCAGGGTGTGATGTGAACAGCTCCCTCTTATCTCCATCCTGAGCTGAGTAAAATGCCAGCTCTGATTACACTCGGCTCATAGTGGTATCTTACTGAGAAATGTTGGCAGTATGCCGTCAAGTGTCTGAACAAGTCTTATCATCTACCATATATAACTCCATGGTTCCCCAACAGAACTGTGAGAGAATTGAAGTAAATGCCTACAATTTTCAATTAAAAACATCTAAACGTCATTTATAATTGAGTTTGGATGAGAAAACAGAATAGGAATTCCAACCAGATCCCATCACCATTCTCCTGTATTTGTCACTTTAGGGAAGACAGATATACACCTTAATGAAAAGTAAGAAACTTCTAAAGACCAGTTGCAAGAGACTGCCCCCTGGACATGGCAAGGGGGCTGGGCCCACAAACTTGCAACAGCACTGTCACCTGCACAAGACCAGCCAGTAGACATTCAACATGGATGGAGGAAAGGTTCACAAGGACCCACCCAGGTCAATGGCAACTCAGGGAGGGAAGGAAGGAGGCAAGTTTAACTTCCCACTGAGACAAGCCCCAAGAGGTTGCCCAAGCCTTAGTGATCAGCCATAGACTCTTGTGTATACAGTCGGCATGAATCAGACTCAGTAGGGTCCCTTTCTTCTTTTGGTTTGTTGTTGGTCTTGAGTGTGTGTGATTATAAAGGAAGAGGACATGAACTTGAGAGAGAATGAAGGGTAAGTGATGTAAACACAGTGTACTCATGTATGAAATACACCCTCCCCCGCCCCCCAAATCTCTATAAAACAGAGACAGGATCTTACTAAAAAAGGATTCTCAAAAGCATTTCTGGAAGCAGGGTGAATTATGCAATGTATATAAACATTGCTGACCACTTGGTTAGACTTCAGAGGGCTTCCTTACGCTACTACATAGCTGAGCTGCGATCAGAGCAAAGGAGACAGGCGTGCTTACTCGTCCAGCTCGTCCTCACTTTTCGAGCTGTCAGCATAGAGGTACTTGCTCATGTCCACGGGTCTCAGGGTTTTCCTTTTTGTGGGCTGCGGTGGAGAGTCCTTGATAATTCCATAGGGCTCGGGCTCATCAAATGGGTTCAAATGCTGTGGAGTCTGCGCACCTTTAAAGGGATCACAGCTGTTATTATAAGAAGGTTCCTCGTGTTTTTTAGTTGATGCTGTTTCAGTGACTGGCTCTATAAAACAACAAGAAAGTCAGGTTAAACTCACACCATATGACAGCCTCTATTTTTAATGTTGTCAAAAATAGGCGTCTTGAATTCATGAATACAAGGCTGAGAGTACAAAGCATTAATGAAATAAGAATATATTGTTGAAGAGCTAAGGAACCCTGAAGCTCAACAAAACATAAATTGCAGGATTTCTGCTTACTTCTTTAGGATGATAACTCTTGAACCCTGCCTCTTCAGACTGCTAATCGCTCATGACAGCCTTAAAAGACTAATCTTGTTTTAAATCACGCATGCATATATGTGTGCACGTGGATTCGTGCACGATAAGGCCAGAGTCACATGTGATTGTGAGTCTCCTGAGATGGGCTATGAAGTGAAGAAGGGTCCTCTGCAAGAGCAGTTCATGCTCTTCGGCTCTGTGTGCTCTCTCCAGCCTTCCTCATGGCAGCGTGCGAAGGGTCTAATACTACTGTGATAGCACAGAAACTTCCAAAGCTTTAAACTACTTGGGAGTGCAGGGTTACTGTTTATCTCACTACAAGAGCTTGCCATCACAAATTAAAGCAGAGAAAATTTGATTTTTAACAGAACATAAAAATGGATTTTTTTTTTTTAAAAGATGATACTTGGTATCTATCCCAGAATACACCATCTTGGTATCAATACATTCCCTCTGGGATGTAAACAACATATACTCATACACTGCTTCTGGAGAGAGCAGGTGGGGGTGAAGACAGGGCCGTGTGCATTCTATCACTGAGCAAGGCCATATTCAGTTCTAACCTCAAACTTTCAGAGCCAATAAACATGAATCTAATGAACAAGAACACCATAGAGAAACCTGAGGGAGGAAGGTCATTGAGCAATAAAGAAACTGCTTGGCTGGCCTCATAGGTTAAAACATTGGTGGGAGGAGTAAATAGAATAGAATTCTGGGTGGAAGAGGAAGTGAGGTCAGACTCTGCTCTGCTTCCGGGGAGACCCGACAGCTCTGCTCTCTGGAGCAGACTCCATGCTCAGCTCTCCCAGGCAGCTCCCACCCAGGATGGACGGAGGCTAGAATCTTCCCGGTAAGCGCACCTTGGGGTGCTTACACACATTACTAGAAATGGGCTAGTCCAGGTGCGAGAATTAGCCTGTAAGGGCTAGAGTTCATGGGCCAAGCAGTTCTTAAATGAATACAGTTTGTGTGTTGTTATTTCGGGCATGAGCTAGCAGGCGGCCGGGGTGCTGGGGACACAGCCCCGCCGCTCCTATTTCAACAGAAACCAAGTTGAAGTACTGCATTAAAAGCATGCTTGGTGGGGCGGGGGATTTAGCTTAATGGTAGGGAGCTTGCCTAGCAAGCACAAAGTCCTGGGTCCAGTCCTCAGTTCTGAAGAGAAAAAGCGTGAGAGGGAGAATTAAATCACGAAGGTAAACACACAAATGTGTTATACTAAGTTCACTTTTAAAACACTCAAATTTTAGTTTGAAAAAAAAATTTGAACACTGTTTTGGTGATAAAAATAGGGGGTTTCTAGAGTAGAGCAGGCCAAAGAATATAGTATATTAAAAGTAATTTAAATTATGCCAGACAATTCTAATAATATAATTAAGTAGAAACCAAAAGTCCGTTATTGAAATTCTGAGAAGTAACTTGAAGGCTCAGTCGTGAGTGCTTGTGTAATCACGAGGGCCTGGGTCTGGATCCCCAGCGTCTACATGGCAGCCTTAATACAGAATTGCTGATGTGTGCAGGGGCTAAGGACTGGAGGTGGGCAGATCCCCGGGACTGTCACTCTAGCCTAAACTCTAAGTTCTAGCTGGGAGAACCCATTTCAGAAAAATAAAGAAAATAAGATCACAAATAAAAACAAGATGGAGGGCTGCAGAGGTCAAGGTCATGTCACTTCACTCCTTCAAGCCTTAGAGATCTAATCTATAGAAAACGGTGCTTGAACTGATTGCCTGAGACTTACTATAAATTTAACATAAGTTATTAATATTTTAAATATGTCATAATCTATAGCTCAAAACAAAATTAAACTTCACTAATTTGGAGTGAAGTGAGAAAGGCCTAGAAGAGAAAGACCACGAAATGACAAGGCCCTGAAGGAGTGGAAGGAGCAGTTCCTGGAGCTGAAACACTGTTTCCATCCAGCTGGTCAAAGAGCAATTGAAAGCAAGTGAAGATTTCATGAGAGCAGTCACCAAGATGTAGACAGTAGTCCATCATCCTTGCGTTTATTCTGAGCAAGGAGTTTAATTAAACAGAGTCTTACTTCTTCAACAGCCCTTATTCAAGCATTAAGAGTTTAAGATGACTTGGTAAGAAAAATGATTTGCTTGTGGGACCCTTTCCCTCATTTCGGGTTGCCTCGTCTAGCCTTGGTATGAGGGTATGAGCCTAGTCTCACTGTAACTTGTTATGCCATGTTCAGCTGACGTCTCTGGGGGTCCCGCTCTTTTCTGATGGGAAATAGAGGAGTGGATCTGGGGTAGAAAGGAGGTGGGGTGAGGGACAGGAAGGAGAGAAGGAAGGAAGAAATGCCGTCTAGATGTACTATATGAGAAAAGAATACATAAATACATACATTTTTAAGAAGAGAAAAAATTGTTTAGGTGGAAAACATTTAAATTGATTTTTTATAAACAGACATGTTACCTTCTGAGTCAGGATCTCCAAATGGATTTAATTCTGTTACATCAGGTTCATCAAATGGATTTGTATTCACAGTGGCCAAGTCCTTTTGTGCATCATCCAAAAAGTTAAGTGTGTTGATAAGTTCTGAAAATAAATGCATGTGTGAAGTTTATCACAGATATAATGAATCATAAGTTTTAGTAATATATTAAAATTCACATTAATAATACCTGCAAATAATAAGACAGTATTTTATAAGTGGCAGCATGCCATTCGAGTATTTTGTAGTACACCAACATTTGAAAATAAACCAGAAGGTACATATTTAATGTGGGAATTACATCAGAAAATGAACTACAGTAAAGAAACGTCCTATGTCAGCCAAATTTGATTTCTGAGTGCTGAACAGACTTGTAAACAGATAGAGATACAAATACTAAGTGTATGTATAATAGTAAGTTCAATAAAGAAGAAACACTATGTGATTAAGAATATTCAGGTGATTAGAATTCAGGTGATTAGAATTCAGGTGATTAGAATTCAGGTGATTAGATGTTGCTAACTAACTTGTTAAGGATGAGGTCTGTTACCTTGTTGTCTGGTGGTGCACTACAAATTACCACAGAGAACATTCAAGAAATTAGACAAGGACAAAGCTGACAGCTCAGCAGACAGTCAGAGCAAAACGAGTCACAGGAAACAGGCAACAGAAGAAGGAGGAGTAAAGCTTTAGACCTTCAGAGGAACTGGCTGATCTAGCTGAAGGCATATGTGCTTGCTTTATGCAGTCATCTGGATCTTCATCTAAGCTGCTCAGAGCATTCAACTGGTTTACAATCTCTGAAAACAGAAGCCAGTCAAGACAAAGGTAAGGTCAGGACACTTCGCTAAAGAGCAGTAGAAGCATGCTGTTACCAAAACCAGACAGGAGATGTAAGGTTAATCAAGAGATACACTCAGAAATGTTACTTTGATGAGCTAGGTAAATAACTAGACATTACTGCAGCCATATTTTACTGTTAACATTTTTATTAGTAGCATAATTACTATGTTAATAAACACAAAACAGTAACAGCAACTAATGTTAGGAAGTCTATACCCGACTTCAGCAGTAACAGTAACAGTAACTAATGTTAGGAAGTCTATACCCGACTTCAGCAGCTCTTAGAAATAATAAACACCTTCAGGGAGTCAGTCACTATTTGTCTTGCAAAATTCTTAATTTAAACCAAAGGTTTTAAGACCATATCTATCTGAATAAAGTACAAAGCCATTCTTCATGTTCTGCTATGCTGAAAATCAGCAAGAAAGGTTCAGATCGGGGAGCAGCTGCTATCTCCTCCTCCTATGAAACTGTTTTTATACAGGAATCATAAGCAAAATACAAAGGCCTCACTAGGGCCAGCTGTTTAGTTCTTAGCATTTCCAAACCTAAGCCTAAGAGAATGAAGAGAAACCAAACAGATCCAGACAAAATGAAGGAAACGGAAATACACAGTAGCATAAATTTACTATCAATACAACTGTTCTTTAGCACTGTTGAAATAGGAGCGGCGGGGCTGCGTCCCCAGCACCCCAGCCGCCTGCTAGCTTATGCCAGAAATAACAACACACAAACTGTATTCATTGAAACACTGCTTGGCACATGTCTATCTAGCCTCTTCTCGCACCTGAACTAGCCCATTTCTAATAATTGTTTGTAGCACCCCAAGGTGCGCTTACCGGGAAGATTCTAGCCTACGTCCATCCTGGGTTGGAGCTGCCTGGGAGAGCGGAGCTTGGCGTCTCTGCTCCAAAGAGCAGAGCTGTCGAGTCTACCCGGGAGAGCTGAGCATGGAGTCTCTGCTCTAGAGAGCAGAACTGTCGGGTCTGACCTCACTTCCTCTTCCTCCCAGAATTCTATTCTGTTTACTCCACCCACCTATGTTCTAACCAATAAAATGGGCCAAACCAGTTTCTTTATTAGCCAATGACCTTCCTCCATCATAGCACTATCTCTAAGGACACAATAAATTTTAATTGAACCAAATCAAAGAATACGTTTGTAATATGATTGCTTTCGCACACTTTTTTTTTTTTTAACAAATATTTGTCAGTCTGTGGCAAGGCTTTTGCTTGGGACAGAAGATTAAAACAGATATGGTATTGTCCCCAGAGAATTTACATCCTACAAAGACACTAATAAAAAACTGAAGCATACTTACTGAGTGACTCTCAGAACGTTAGGCGTTCAGAAATATTAAGAGGCCTATGCACAAAATTCATATAGAAAAACCAATAGGCTTATCAACTTCCGTTATCCAAATGAGAAAATATATTTTGTATCAATAAAACTCCTTTGGATAATAAAACACCAATGCTAATAAAATAAAAATAAATTATTTTTTAAAAACAAAAACTTTATTACATTTATTTATTGGGGGTAGGGTAGATGTCATGGCATGGCTGGTGGAGGTCAGAGGACAACTTGCAGAGGACAACTCTTCTATCATGTGGATCCCTGGAACTAAACACAGACCCTGGGCTTGGCAGCAAGTGCCTTTCCCCACTAACAAATCTCTCAAGCCCGTACTGTGCTAAAAATATCCAAGAAAAAGAACTGAAGACTTATTTTAACTGTGTGTGTGTGTGTGTGTGTGTGTGTGTGTGTGTGTTTGTGTGAGTATGCGTGCACATGCATGTATGCCCAGGTCAATGCAAAAGGCCACAAAGTCCTAAAGACAGTATCAGACCCCCTGGACCTGGAGTTACATGGTTGGGAACCTCCAGATGTGGTTCTGGGGAACCTGGTCACTGGGAAGGGCGTCTGCTCTAAGGCACTGAGCCATCTCTTCAGCCCACTGGGCTAATGACTTTAACTCTTACTCTGGAACTCAGGTAAGGGCAATTCAGTAGGAAAATTTATTTACAAATTCACAAATACATCCTTTCCTGCCCACTAATCATTGTAACATAGTAATTTTTGTAAAAGCATAATGAGTTGGAGGAGTAGCAATGTCAAAGTGTTTACTAGTCATTACTGACTTTTTTATTTATTGCTAGTTGTGTAATTTTTATAATCTTGAGAAATGATGTATTTTTAACTTTGAAAAAACAGCAAGGAGAAACAACTACCGCCAGCAGCTGAACTGTATTAAGCAGTAAGAGAGGCTTTACATATGCCATCAATCAGTCCTCACAAACAGCCCGTGGTGCTACTGCTAATGTGCACTTCATCTACATATTACAACTGTTTACTTGTCTATCTTTCCAAATGCCTGATTACTTGGTTGAAATTTTTAAATAGCGCTCAAAGGCTTACAGTTTTCTTTATATAGCTAGGGCATTTTAAATTATTTTATATTTATAAATCTAATCTCAAAGAGCATAAATCCACCACCAATTAAGCATCTCATAAGAGTGTAGTAAAATACTGAAGAATCATGAGGCTTAATCATTGAATTAAGATATGAATATTGCTCCATGGAGTTTTAGGTACAAAATGGAGTATGTTCAAATTTTATCAAAACGAGTCTCCTGTGAAACTATATTATTTACATCATAACTTTTCTGAACATTTCAAATAGTTCTTCCCCCTAAGCAAACTTTAGTAATATTTAAAAACAATGGTGACCATTGCTTCATTAACAATACAAGCAATTTTTTCTACTGTTTTCACTAATGACAAATTGTCCTTCTAGTAATGGAAAGGTAAACATGATTATCTCTACCAATGTTCTTTATATGTAATATAAATAAATATTAATCCAAACTCTTAAATCTTCAAAGCAGCAAGTTTAATCATGTTTTATTAAATACCTTTACTGCCTGAACTAGTGCTCTCATGTCTGATATTTTAGGGGACAGCGGATGAGTAAGGCATACTGACTGCATGATCAATGTCACAAACACTTAGTGAGACTACAAGGGGCAGTCTAAGGTTAGACCATTTCCTGGAGTTTTCCTTACATTTGAGCTAAAACAAGGCCAAAGATGATGATGATGATGATGATGATGATGATGATGATTATTATTATTGCCTTAAAACAAAAAAGAGGAAACGGAGTACACTCCATGAACATAAAGGGAGGCAAAAGGAACCTGACATATTCGAGGAACTAGAGATGTTTGGGGCTTGTGCCAGGGGTGGAAAGGGTAATATGATGTGGCTGGCGAATGTTCAGTCATGAACGTTACTGTTACTCAACTAAAAACCGTGAACTCTGATCTGAGAGCTGTGGGCAGCCACTGCAAGATGCAAGGTGTACTTTACAAACTGGCTGTGCTTAGGGCGACTGCAGAGAGGAGCCACTTTGCTGGGAACAACCTGTGAAACTTCCCATGAAAACGATCCAACTGGCAGTTGCTACATGGTCTGCAGCCAGAGATACCTAGATTTGTTACATAGTTACCCGTCTGATAACCTCTTTCTTTCTTCCAAATCACCTATAGTTAATTTTTCTTTTTATAATTAGAAAAAGCTAAAAACTGCAGTAAAATTTACAACAAAGAGTTACTGGAATTTTTTTTTTTTAAGGCAAGATGTTCCCAGGAAACCTATCACTCTGGCCCAATACATTTATGCAATAATTTATTACCTATTTTTTTCTTATAGAAGAAAATATTACCTATTAAAGTCTTATTTTTCTGGAAATTTACATATTTAGAGAATATTAACAATGCTATGTAGTAGAACAGAAAAGAATTCTACCCTCCGCTGCTGCTCAAACTGAGCAATAAACTCACAGAGCAAGTACCTGTAATAGTGTGTGGGTCTTCACCTGCTTCACGTGGGTGCAACACAGGGAAATGAGATTAGGGGCAGGCAATCGAAAAAAATGGTTGAATAATTTGTGACTTTTCTTTACTGTTAGAAGTTTAAAAAAAAAGGAATTGAGCAACAGATTATCATACTGAAAAAGGGGAGATTGGAGAGGCTGCATGAAGAGCAGGTGGCTGTTTCTTTTTAAGAACCCCGGGAGGATGAATTAGAGGATAAACAGCCTAGAGCCAGGGGCATACCTGAGAATCTTACATCATCCTCGCTCTTCTTTTAAGTATACTAGATTTAGTAGCAATATATCTTATTTTAAGATTGCCCAAAATAGTAACACTTCAACTTCCTGGCAAAGATGAAGGTCACAAGGATGTCACTTTCCTCAAAGGCTTAAGCCTGTAAATATTTGATTTATGGATACATCTAACAGGTTTAGCGATGCTGTTTTCAATCCCACAGCAAATCATAATGCGGAAGGAAGGCAGAGGCTGTTTCAGGCAGGCAAGCTGCTATTGAACATTTATTATCCTTACATCTTTAATTGCACCCTCTCCAACTGTTCCTCCCAGTGGCTCATATATATGATTAAGTAGCTCCCCCTCAAATAGAAGTCCCTCAACCATTATTCCATGTTTGTGTGGCCAGTCTCTCTTAATCTCAAACAGTAAACCTTAAAAAAACATAGGCATCTGTGATTTTTTTTTTGGTGTGTATGTGTATGTGAGAGAGAGAGACAGAGACAGACAGAGAGAGAGACAGAGAGACCGACAGACAGACACAGAGAGAGAGAGAGAGAGAGAGAGAGAGACAGAGACAGAGACAGAGAGAGAACCTGCCGAAGCCGGAAGTGTGTGTTGAATACCCTGGGACTGGAGTCACAAGTGGTGGTGAACTGCAGCCCAACTTGGGTGCTAGAATCTGAACTTAAGTCCTCTGGAACAGCAAGCAAGTGCTCTTAACTGCAAAGCCATCTCTCCAGTCCCAGAATGTTGTAATTTTTCAAGTATCCTCAACATTCAAGTACCTGTACGTTCCAGCCATCCCCTCCCCACACACGCCTTTATTCATCCCCCTCATAACTGTGCTCTGCGGCTGCACTTGTCTGTGTGTATCTGTGTGTTTTGGGGTTGGGGGTCTCACTATGTAGCTCAGGCCTGCCTTGAATTTGCAGTGATCTTCCTGCCCCAACCTCCTGGATGTTGAGACTGCATGTGTGTGCCACCAAGCCTGACTCTCTCCAATGTAAATTCTAATTGGCAATTCAGGATAACTTTTGGGTTTTACCTGACTTCTCAATAAGCATAAATAATCATTCACACCATGCAAATATTTTTCCCTTTTAGGACACCTATCTTCTTTTTCTCTAATCCTGTGGTGACTTCTGAGATTTGCTCTGCCTCAAACTACTGTAACCCTAGGACACAATCACCAGTTTCATTCTCTCCCCGCTCTCAACCTCCCCTTTTCCTTGGCTTAAGAACAAGCATAAATGAAGATAATTCTCAAATATGTGCTGAGTGCTAGTCACACAATGAACCTAGAGAACACCCTCACATACTTAAAATATAAAAAACAGAATTTTCCGGGCAGTAGTGGCACATGTCTTTAATCCCAGCACTCGGGAGGCAGAAACAGGCGGATCTCTGTGAGTTTGAAGTGAGCCTGGCCTACAGAATGAGTTCCAGGACAGGCTCCAAAGCTACAGAGAAACGCTGTCTCGAAAAAACAAACAAACAAACAAAAATGGAATTCAACAACTGTGGCTATGTTATGTTCATCCGGTATTTCTAACACCTAGCACTGTTTTACTGGAAGTAAGGGTTGCCGTTTCAGGCCTGACTACTCTTTCCTAATCTATGAATTATTCACTCATTTTCTTAATTATCAAGGAAGCTGTTAATTTTACTTAAATTAAATTCTAATTCATTAATTTTTTTATTTCATGGCTATTAGAGATGGTCGTTGAATTCTAATAAGTTTAAATTCCCATAAAGTCGTTGTATATTCAAAATGAACTTAAGGACCTAAATCACCAAATGTCACAGCTTAGCCACACACTAGACTGCAAAGTATTGGCTGTTCATCCTGCAATGACCCGGCTGACTGGGGGTTGGGGGTTCTCAAGATTAATCCTGCTGATCTGTTAATCTGACCTATGGCAACTATGCTATCTTGGTTATTAAATCTCTAGAGTAAAGCTTAAAAGTTGGTGTTATTACCATAATTATTAATCTGCTTTATACCCCTCCCCAGATTTGTGTGTTCTCAGGCTCTTCATATATTTTAAAATAAACTTTTATTTTATATTTAACTTTAGATATTTAAAATATCAAATATTTTAATAAATAAAATACTTCTATAAACAATTTTCTGGGTTTGTTTTAAGCCCTGCTAAGATTATAATTGGCACTGAATTTATGGGTTGATTTAGGGACAACTAGCAATTTTGATTCTCAAATCTACAAATATAAGAGCTAACACTCCATTTATTAAAGCTACTTTTATTACCTTCAATACTGTATTACAGTACTATAAAGGCTTTTAGCATCTTTCACTAATTTATTTCTAAGTAATCCACGGATTTTTTTCCAAACTTCTGTTTAAAATGGAACTATGTTAGTTTTCATGTTTACTGCTTATATATAAAACTACATAGCTGTTTCTATACCAATCTCATATTCTATGTAACATCTCAGTTTTCTAATATAAGGTGACATAGCAGTGAGTGTGAACGTGCTTGCTTCAGTTCCAGGCAAGGGCTAAGGGGTACCTTATCAAAGCGAAGGAACACCAGGCTATTAAGACTTTGCTAAGAATCATGGTGCTCAATTTTGGCAAGTACTCTTTTCTGTATCTGTTAAGATGAATGCGATTCTTTATTTTGTAAATGTGGTTAAACTAACCTTGAATTACTAGAATACACTCTTGAGAACTCATATTGATACTAAGAATAGTGTCGACAAGCTCTTCTCACAATTCCCCATAGATTTCTAGCTTCTTCCATCCCACTTCCATCCCATCCTGTCATGGGGAAGCTAAATGTTATCACTAACACAAGGAAGGCAGAACTGGAGTTCAAGTGCAACGGAACTTTCACTGTTCTAGGAAGGTAACATGCCCACGTTCCAAACAATGTAAAGATACTCCTGCTCTTTCTCTCCTCTTAGAATTTCTAACTCCTTTTTAATTATTTTTTTTAATTGATGGATTTATTTTCAGTTTGGGGGATTGAATATAGGGTCTCATGCTTGCTAAGCTAATTACAGCTTTTCTATCACCAGCCATTGTAACTTCTTTTAAAAGTAGTTGTTCCTTATAAACCCTCTGGTACAAGAACTGGGCTGGAGAGATGGCGTAGCAGTTAAAGGCAAGGCTCACAACTGAATATATAAGAAGTCTGAGTTGCCCCATTTTTCTGTTTCTAGCTTACCTCTCATCATTGATGACCACATAACAGGTTTGGGTTTTTAAATGGACTTTCAAAATATATGGCTGTTTAATTTTTTATGTTACTGACTGCATAGAAATGCTATGATTTTTCATATAAACAACCTGGGTATTGGTGGTAGATGATAAGGAAAAAATAACCAACTTAACAGATGCATTCTCTGACTGGAATCTTTGATTCTAAGGAACCTTTCTAATCAAGGGTGAGAGACCTATGTATCCTTACTCAGAGTCCTGGGAAGTAGGACATTTAATCTCATAAGGCTGAGTCATACCATTATCAATTCTAGTGCTTCAAATCTGTAAGTGGTATCTCCTCTGCGACCATCTGTGCTGTTAAGAGTCTTTTCCCCTGAAGGTAGCCAAGATGTCATTCTCTCTTCCTTCTCCCAAATTAACTTTATCAACTATGGATTAACAAACCCCAGGCAACACTGCTTATGGTAAAAATGACTCCTGCTTGATATGCTGCATATGGATGTAGGACTCGGAACATGCATCTGGTGGAAGACTAAAGCTTTGGGCTTGTATGGATGTGGAGAGGAACTGGGCATATACTTTTGGTGGGCTTTGAAAGGTATAATTACCAAACCACTGAAAAAGCCGCCGGTTCTTGTGCAGCACAAGGAATTTTAGGCAAACAACAACAATGAGAACCTGCTGCTAACTATGTGCATCTTGTCTCTTCGCATTAAGTTGTCACTGGTTGGTAGAGGACAAAGAATGGAACAGAACAACTTACTGTTTCCTATAGACTAACCTTTTACGTCAGCCCAGTGCTAAGTTTCGTCTCTTTAGGCCATGTGAGTCTGAGTTCTAAACAGATGACGACTATCTTTTCAATGAGCATATAAGGAGTCTTTATAATTTCTGAGTTGCCCGCAATACTGCTTTATATAAAATGTTTTAGTTGGTCTGATTTTGTTATGGTTTACTAAATAGGATCTTGTCATTTACATGGGCACTTTTTTCTTCCTGTTTTATGTTTATTTACAAATTTAATTTTATAATTTTGTAATTGATGAGGCTCAGTGGTAGATGACTTTCCTAACATATGAAAGAACTGGAATTTAATCCCTAACTATCATAAAAAGTAATCAAATAAACAAACAACAGAAAGCAAGTGGATAGCAAAACCCAAGTAAGACAGGTTTAACAAAAGAAGAAGATATTCAATGTGAATTACAAAGATGGGCATCTTGTAAATACTGCTTCAAGCAAAGTGAAATTGCTGTGCAGATGCAAACACTGATTATTTTAAATCTGCATATAACTTCTAGTGTTGACTAAACTTTTCATTAAAAAGCTTTGTCTCCACTCCAAGGCCCGTTACTCATACCACAGTTCAGGAATTTTCTACTGTGGTTAAAATTTTCCAGTCCGTCCACTGACATTGCATTTCTATAAACTGTATTGTCACCTACAGTTTCGTAAAGGTTTTTGCTTGAGAGCTAGTCCCAAAATGTTTCCAGCAAGCAGGGGTGCCTGTTCTCAAACAAAACAGGACAAGGATTTTTTGATCAGTCCCGATATAGATGCCATGGATTAACCTTATAGCAAAGATTTTATGTAATTTTAGAAGACACATTTTGTCAATTACTATTGATCCAAAAGTTATTTTCTGTAGGCAATTATCAACTAAATAGATATTCTCTAGATGTCAATTTAAGATATACATAAAATAACTGTTAGCAGTTTATTCCTTCAAAGGTTGTGTATTATATGTGCTATGAAAACTCATGATTGAACCACTGTTTTACATAACTAATATGCAATAATTAAAAACATCTACAAAAAGATGAGGGTGAGCAGAGTCTGTGTGAAATAAGGTGCGAATCAGAAAAGTAACAGCTATTCTCAACAGCTGGGGGACAGTGCCATCATACCCAAGGTAGAAGCAATGGCAGGGGAAACCAGGGGAAGTCCCTTCCCTGGGGCATTGACAGCTGACAAGACAGCATTTCAAAGAACTTCTGCAGCCTCAGCTACACAACCACACACCCTGGTAAAGTAAGACCAGAGGCACAAGACTGTGCACTGAAACCACACAAACAAAATACTGCAAGGCTGAAAAACAAAACCAACAACCTTGAATCAGATCTAAACAGAACTCAGAAAGCTGAAGCCCTCAGGGGACCAACTTTCACAGACTCTGAGCAGTGTGCACAGCATTGGTGAGAGCTGCACAAGACGGCAGGACTCCAGCATAGTTAATCTAATATCTGGTTAGATATTATCTAGCATCTAGATATTAGATAACATTTATAAAATAGACCTCAAACCTAATCTGGAGTGATTTTAAAAATCTTTTAGTAATCAAAACAATTCTGAACAATAGGAATAACACTAGAGGCATAAAATGCCAGATTTTCAAATTATTTTAAACATGTTTTTCAAAATTCAATGCTATAGCATCAAAGTAAACATAATTAATAATAATGATGATGATGATGATGATGATGATTATGGCATTGGAACAGTGTGAAGCCGATGTGAAAATCAACAGAATTAAGTCCCTGATATAAACCCATATATATATATATATGTATACATATATATGTATGTATATACCTGGTTTTTAATAACGATGCTTAAAGCCACACTGAAGGAAAAAAACTGCCTTGTCAATACATACATGGTGTTGGGAAAATGAAATATCTAGAAGAATGAAACTAGATTCTTATCTGTCACGCATTACAAAAATCAACTCCAAATAGAACAAAGGCATAAGTTAAGATCTGACACACCAAAGCTGTTAGAGGAAAAGGTAGAGAAAACAGCTCAAGATCTAGGTGAAAGTGAGGACTTTTAGAATAGGACTCCACTTGCTCAGAGAATAAGGCCAACAACTGATGAGGGAAACCTTGAAATCACAAGCTTTCTGCACAGCAAAGTCACTCAGATGAGATGGCACCCTACAGGATCTAAGACCTTCACCAGTCACACATCTGACAGGAATAACGTCTAGAACATACTCTGCAAAAAAAGAGAAGTAAACATAAAGAAATCAAACAACCCAGTGCAAAAATGGTCTATGGATTGACACAGTGTTCTCAAAAGAAGAAACCCTAATGGCTAATAAATACTTTTAAATGTTTCTAGGGAAATGCAAATCAAAATTACTTTGAGGTTCCATCCAACCCCAGTCAGAATGACTATCATCAAGAAAATCATCACTGATAGATAACAAATGCTGATGAGGATGTGGAGAAGGATGAACCTTTACTGCTAGTGGGAGTGTAAGCTAGCAACCACTATGGAAATCACAGTAGAAAATCCTCAAAGACGTAAAAAAGAGCGACCATATGACAACAGCTGTACCACTCCTGAACCAGCGATCAAAGGATTCTCCACGTTACTGCAGGACATGTGTACACACTCGCTGTCTATTCAATAGCTAGGAACTGCAATCAGTCAACTGATGGATGATGATAAAAGTACAGAACATGTTCATGATAGAGGTTCATCACGCTGTGAAGGAAATGGAAAAATGAGACTTGCGGGAAAATATTACACTAAGTGACATGACCAAAGCACAGAAAGACAAATGCCACCTGCTGGCTCTTATGTGCAGCTCTTTTTAGATTTGTGAGTTCAACTAGGGATACCTGCAGAGGTTAAGAAGTTAAAAAGGAGCAATTAGAGAGCGGATTGGAAGAGGATTTAGAGGGAAGCAACAGCAGAGCATATGTGATGGAATGTAGTGGGGGAATACTGGGGAGTAAAGGTTTATATGGGGAAGGAAGTGAGGGTATAGAGTGGTAAGGGGGTAGCTAAAACAAAGGATATATGTAGAATCCACTATTTAGTAAACTAGTCAAAAATAATAATTTAAACAGGAAAGAAAGAGTTTGAAGAAAGACACCCTGTATGGGTAGATAATGTTACTACCAGAAGCCAAGGTTAATAAACAATAATACTAGTAACGGGGTATGAAATAGTTCCTTCTAAGTTGTTGGTCAAGGAGGTTCCAGAGACCCCCAAAACAATACATACAATTACCACTGCTGCTGGCTGCCCAGCAAAACAAGATGATAATTGTTGAAGCCACATAGGTCACAGGATGTAAAGAAATCAAACAGGAAGTTAGCTGGAACTTCCTCTCCACTGGCTGGCTTTTACAGTCCTAGAAAACATTATGCAGCCACTGGAAGGGAAAAAACTTCACAGTTTTACCCATCTGTGAACTCTGCATGTGTCAACAGCAACCTACCAGGCAAGACACACCTGCTGGTGCAATAAGTGTGTGACTGTGATGGAGAGGTAACCAGTGGCCTTCTGGTTGGATCTGAGGCCTGCTTCACAAGCAGAGCCCACACCTGATGATGTACACTGGTCAAAAGTCTGTGGCTGGGCAGGTCCTAGGTCCTAAAGAGGAACCTACTATTGCTGCCTTCTAAGTGGACTGCCTAAGATAAGTGCTGTCCACAGCCTTGGTAAGAGAAGCTTCTGTCTGCAGTGGACAACAGTTACTGCAGAGACTTCTAACTGGGCAAAGTGCTAAGAATGAGTGACTGTTGAGTTCTCAGTCCTAAAGGGCCAGCTAATCACCTCCTCACTGTTCACAGAACATCATACAAAAGGGAGCAGGAAGACTGGGTTCATCACCATTTTATCATGGATGAGGGAGGGGCTGATAAGACCTTACCTCTCCCCGAGGAACTAACTACAGGCAGTTACTAGTTGAGAGGAGAGGGAGAGCCATATTCCTCAGTCACTCATCCCTTGTTTAAGTAAAGAACCTCTAAGCTGAAAAGAAAAGGAAGTTAAGCGGGAGCAGGAATGAACAGGCGAGAATAATGGAAGAAGTATGAGCAAAGGACATTATACACATGCAGGGTTTTCCCATGGAGACCTCCAAGCAACCCAGGTTATTGTCAAAGCTATTGGTTGCTGTTCACAAACTGAAGTTAACACCCACATAACTCACTGAACATAGAAAAGTCAGCTGGTGGCTATCCAGTCTTCACCCCTCCTGAGTAGATTCATGGTAATAGAAGATACTCTGCACACTACCAGTGGAGAAAGGGAAACACCAATCCAGCTACAAATGCTTGGATCTACCTGTGACCTGCCTACAAGATATGCTGTTGCAATAGTGGCACAAAAGTTGTAGGAATAACCAACCACTATCTAATTGGAATTAAGTTCCACTCCATGAGGTAGAACTCATGGCCAACACTACCTAAGTGGTCAAGAACCTGGGACAAGATAGGCCACAAACCTAGAGAAAAACCAAATACTATTCTTTTGCTAAAGGAATGTAGCAATAAAATGACTGATACCAACATTCTGCTATACTCATAGATGAATATTATCAGAGAAGCTCCCTGTGACAGAGGCTCTGGTAGATGAAAACCAATATAGAGACCTACAACTAGAAATGTACTAGTTGTACTAGACAATTTTCAAATTACCATACAAAAATGATTACATTTCAAAATATTCTCAGGAGCTAGAGAGATGGCTCAGCAGTTAAGAGCACAAGGTCTCTCTCCAGTGAGAGACTTGTCTCCATGAAATTCTTTCTCTCACAGTTCTGAGAACTCTGCAGAAGAGGAGGTGGAAAGACTAAAAGAACCAGAGTGACGGAAACATCAAGGAAGCAAGCAAGGCCTTCTAGACACAACAGGACTGATGTGTATGAATTCAGAGACAGTGACGGCACAGCAGGTACAGGGTCTGCACAAGTCTAAGCCGGATAGGGTCCAAGAACTAAGAGGGGAACTAGACACGGCCCCATCCCTAACCCAGAAGCTGTCTTTAATTGATAGCTGCTCACAAAGGAAAACTTAGTCTTCTCCAATGGAGTCTCACTGGGGATACAAACCACATTTAAGGGAAGGTCCCATGTCCAGCCATAGAGAGCCAATGAACTCAATGGTATTTTTCAAAATTGTTTTTTGTATCTCACAATGCTTTGTCTGAGGTTCCCCCTCTCTGCCCTTAGAGAACTTTTACTTATATATTATGGATTCTGATTTTGTATTTACAGAATTTCTGTGTGCAAATGTCTAGCCTTAGCAACTGTATGTGTTTCTTAACATTTTTCTTTGGCTCTTTTTTCCACCCTCTGTTTGTTAGTTTTGTCCTATTTTGATTTGTTTTTATTTTATCTTATTTTATTTTTTATAATTACTATTCTAGATACCTCTTTGTATTCTAATTAAAGAAAGAACGAGCGTGAATTTAGGTGGATGGGGAGGTAGGCAGGAGCTGTGAGGAGCTAGGGGAAGAAAAAGTGTAATCAGAATATACCATATTGAGAAAAAAAAACTTTTCAATAAAAATAAAGTATTGTGCTGCTGCTGCTGCCATCATTAGGGAATGCAACTGTGTGCTAACATTTATTATGGGGGGGACAGATACTAATGAATAAGTATAATAGCCCAAAGGACATAGAGGGAAGGGACTGGCAAAGAAAATTATATTGCATTTCTTATTAGAGGAGCAATAATATATTCTGTTTAATTTTAATACTAGTAAGATCCACAGGGTCATTCATTTATCTGTCTGGTTTACTCATTTTAAAGTCTATTATTCTAAAATGAAAACAGGATACATAATTTTCAAATTATGCTAACAAAAATGCTTAAATTAAAAGAAAATTCTCAGGGGCTGGAGAGATACCTCAGCAGTTAAAAGCACTGGCTTAAGTTACGAGGACAGGGGTTCAATTCCCAGCACCCACACAGTAACTCATAACCATCGATAATTCTAGTACCAGGGGCTCTAACACCCTCTCCTGGTCTTCACCAACGCAGGCGTGCATGTGGCACACAGATATTACACAGGCAAAACACCCATACACATAAAATAATGTAAAAAATTAAAAATCAGAGAGGCAAAATGAAGGGAGGTAGAGAGAGGAAAATAATAAGAAAAGACCTCATATATATCCATATGTATATATGAATGTATATACACACGTTTATATATATACTAATATAAGTGAAATTAGGTCAGCTCTTGGAATACAGAACTTTTTAAATACTTGTGTATCACTTGGCTATGTGAGTAGACAGGTGGGAGCACGCACATGTGTGGTGTAAGTGTGTGTGCGGTCAAAAGCCAAAGTCTATCTTTCTCAATTCTCTCACTGAGCCCTGATTTGGCCAGGCCAGCAAGCCCCCACAGCCCCTCCTCTTATCCCTCCAGCACTGGATTACAGACAAAGTCTCTGTGCTTCTGGGGACAGAACTCTGGTCACTATGCTGTGTGGCAGGAGCTTTACTGACTGAGTCACTGCCCCAGCTCCGCAAAGAGCTATTAAAAAGCAAACATGGAGCTGGAGTAGCCAAATGATATCTATTAGAGACGTACTTAAAGTAAGAGATGGGCTAAGAATAATACGTGTGACAAGCAAATGGAACATAGTTTACAAATATCAACACTGGACAAAATATCAAGGAAAGAAGTATAAAATTGAGCAAAATGGTACAGATTTGGATGAGATTATAAAACTATGTCTTTCTTTTTTGAACCAAATACTTTAGGACCTAAGTCCTCTATATGAAAAGATAAAAATGTAAATAAGTTAATTTTTAGAAAATTAACAAAAATACATATGTTTAAACAATAAAGAAAAACTTTAGTAAGGTTTTTTGAAACTGAAACAAAGAGACCTGAATTTTATTTGAATTTGAGCAGAAGTAAACAGGTAGAAATATACATACAAAGCACATGTAAAACATACTGTCTTAAATACATCTGAGTTAAGAAAGAAATTAAAACCTAATACACAAATTAGAAAATAAACTTTTAGTTCAATGCTAGTAAAGCCAACCTGTAATTTTTGCTGCCTTTTCCTCTTGGTTCACTCGATTCTCATCATCATCTTCATTATCTTCTTCAAAATCATCTAAATTGCCAATGTCAGCCTGCTTCATACTCATCAAACTAGCCAAACTCTGCATATCTTCGTCCCTATATCAAATTAGTCAAAATACAATACACAGCTTACTAGATGGCATTACTTGAAAAATAATTAGAAAATAAAGATTTAATATGCCTAATCTGCAAATCTTAAATCCAAACATTTCAAAATCTAAAGTACTCTGACGTCCAAGCTTCGCATGCTGATAAAGGTGGCACACGTGGAACACCTCACACATGGCATGTGACAGGCCGCAATCGAGGCTCAGGTGCACGGAAGACACTCTGCACTGAAGACACTGTGTAAAAACTACTTTAGGCCACATAAGAAAGTCTGCATCAAAGTTAAATGGCATTGTGCTTAGACTTGGGTTCCCTCCCTAAGATATCCTTATGTATATGCAAACAACCCGAAATCTAGAAAAAAAACGAAATCTGAAAACTTGCAGAGCTAAGCATTTTGGATAATGGATATAAGATAAAATATTAACATATTCCTTCTTTCTGTAAAATAAGAGTAACACCTTGCATGTTGTATAAGAATATTTTAAATGTAAGAATTTTACAAACCGTATAAATTTCTGAATGATGTATTCACTGCAAAGCAAACAAGACTAAACTGGCTAAGGCTTTAGAAGATAATTGTGCTGGCACCCCACGGAAGACAAAAAGTTCCTGCAGAGAATTCAAGTATAGTTTCTTGAGCATTAAGTCTAGAAACAAAACCTTGGGTAGTCCACAAATGAGATAAATCTTGACTTTAAAATAAAACTTGAACTGGACAGACAGACCAGAGGTTAAGAGCACTGGCTGCCCTTCTGGACAAAACTGGGTTCAATTCCCAGCACTGGGGGCCCACAGTGTCTGTAACTCCAGTTACAAAGGATCCAACGCCCTCTTCTGACCTTCGCAGGTTTCAGGCATGTCCATGGTGCACAGGCATAAATACAGACAAATATATAAACTATATATAACACACATGTAAAATTATATATATAACACATAAAATAACAAAATAAATGTTAAATACTAAAGTGAAACACTTAAATCTTCCAAAAGGAATTAGAACAGGAATTCTGAATAGAAAACCATGAGCCATTTTGGATCTGTGGGCTGGAGAAAATCAAATGGTAAACCCTGCAAACCATGTGTTAAGTTTTCTGTAGAGCCACAGGCCCTAAAGGTAACTACTACAACCAAAAATAAATCATCTAAAGCAAAGTCTAGTCTTTAGAAGAAACACCAGATGAAATCTTTAGCTAATTATGAGTTGGACACCATCTATTTGATAAAATATGAATTTTTATCTCAAACATTTAAAAATATAAGTTTATGAAGTTTATATTAAATATCTTGAGACAACTCACTTATGTTTTCTTCATCTGTTATTTTCACCTTAAAACTCACTGAACACATTTTAAAACGTTATACAACATATTAATTTTCGTTTTGTATACTTCTGCCAAATTCAGGCAGAAAAAATTAAAATACTGCTCTTTTATAATCTTTAATAATTTTATCTTCAGAATATGACATAACTATGTAAACTAAGCCAAATATAGAAATTCTTCACATTTTATTTCACACAGGCTAAGTTAACAAAATGATTTCCTCTTTTTAAACAAATTTCATGACGGTCAACACAAACAAGAAAAGTTGTATTATTCATATGAATGCCTTCCAAATTCTCAGTATCAGTAATAAATGATAAGGATTCATATTAAATTGAGACTCTCAGTTTAAATGCGCTTTTTTTTTTTTTTACCCAGACGGCTACGGATGGTGCTGACGCATTTACTGCTCGGTCTCCTTCCTCTGTTTCCGGTCCTTCACTTGGCTTACACCTCAGGGTGAGAGCCTTCCTTCCCCGTGTCTACAGTCCATTCTCAACCACCTCCCTAACCACACTCACTTGGGAACACAGCTTCTCTCAGCTGACGGCTGCCATCTAGCATGTCACCTGCTGCCTTGGAGATGAGAGCCAAGCATCTCACTTCGAGTGATACACAGAAACCAGCTTATCAGTCAAGCAGACATGACCGATTATGGTAACCACATTCTCCTGGGCTAACTGTGTGCACAACTGTGGTTCAGAATGGCTCATCTTCTCCCTTATCTTTAACAGAGAGTCCCCAGCATGGCATTTTTATCTATTCTGCCCCTTCATATTCTACTTGGACAGGCTCTTGCACTGTAGATACCACATGTACTTGTTCCTGACTTGACAATGCAGCGAGTGCTTATTCAGCACGGAAGAAATGATTTTTGGTTTGGTTTTGTTTTTGAGAAAGGTATTGTGTTGGTTACTTTTTGTCAACTGGACACAAACCAGAGTCACTTTGGAAAAGGGAATCTCAATTAAGAAACTGCCTGCATCAGGCTGGCCAGAAGGCATGTCTGAGGGACATTTTCTTGATTACTGATAGATATGAGAAGAGCCACTGTAGGCGGGGCCACCCCAGGGAGGCAGCCCCGGGTGTGTAAGAAAGTAAGCTGAGAAAACCAAGCCCAATGACCTCTATTCCTCCATGGCTTCCGCTTCAATTCTTGCCTTGAGTTCGTGCCTTGGAATCATCTGAATGATGTTCATCTTATTGCCATTCTACTAAGACAAACGCTGTGCGCTGTGGTATTTTAAAACACGAGATGAAGGAAGTCACTTAATGATAGAAACTTACGTTGCTTTTCCTTCCCGAAGAAAGATACAAGATAATGAAAACTGGAGAGTGGCAGATACAACTTTTTTAGATAATGGCTTAAATTTTAACTTGACATCAGTTTGAGTTGGCATAGGGCTTGCATACTGTTTCATATTAATGCTGCTAGTAGCAAGAGCTTTCCTCCGACCAGAAGGGGATTCCTGTAAGAGAAAAAAAAATAATTATGCAGTTTAGAATTATTTTATAGCTAATAAAAATTAAGAACTTCCTCCACTAAATAATTCTTATAATACAATAATAAAATTGTGATGAACTTTTATATTAAGTAAAGTAGATAAAAAATAAAACAAAAAGAGTTGGCTCAAAAATACTTATACTAGAAGAAAATGTGGGATAAAAGCTCGTAAAGAGCATGTGCAGGGGCTCATACCGCAATCCCAGCACTAGGGTGGGTAGAGGCAAGAGGATCCTGAGTTCACGGCTGGCCCCAACTACATGAGACCCTGCCTCTGGGAAACTAGGAAAGGTTCCAGGTTAGTGTGAGAAATCAATCTGTCGATAACTGCCCTAAATCTTGATTAAATTAATGTAACATGATGGTATTTTCCCGTTAGATCTATAACTTTTTTCTAAGACATTTTGTGATTAATTCTAGTCTTTTCCTTAAGATCACATATGTCAGTAAAGAAACTGTTTTGCAGATCCCACGGCAACACTGCTGACTGATCCCATATCTAAAAAGTCTTTAAAACCGTCAGTGCCCACTCATCAGAACCATACAACAAGAAGCCTGTCTGCTCTTTAAGGCGTTTAATAGTAAGGGTTTAGGAGACTGGTACAAAGAGGGGCATTAGCCATGTGTGAATATCATATAAATTCTGCAGACATATGATAACACATAAGAGAATCTTCCATTGTGTTCTACTGGCAAGAGGCAATTCAGATACAAGACAATCTGTGACAATGTAAACCAGAGGTTATATACATACACTATTTTCTAGGGCTGACATTAGAATTGAAAGTAACATTAAAGCTTAACATTTAAAGAAACCTCAGCCTTGGTAATATTCCCTATTTAAAAAAAAAGGAGTTACTAAACAGACATTCAATTACTCAATTTTCCAACCAAGGCAGGAAATTTTATCATTAACACCTTTATTACTGTTCAATATATCCTGGTTCATCATACGAGAGGTCAATTTGCCTAAAGTAAGACTATTGTACTTGAATCAAAGCATTATAAGACTTTTTTTTTTTTTTAAAAAAAAACCTAACATTTCTTTCTAACAAATAGGTAAAACATAATGTCACCTCCCCAAAGAATGCCTATTTTAGAATGTGGTCTTATCTGTCAGATTATGCACAGCAATATTACACAGAACTATTAGTGCATGTAGATACCTTATGAATGAATTTCAAAAATGCATCAAGCACTTGAGAAGAAGTTAAGCCCTCTCGGAAGAAATACTTAAGAATATGCAAATACCCTCAACTGAATCAAGTTGAACAGATGTGACTGTCCCTAACAATACAAGTGTTCTTTCCCTGGTCGCTACTGTCAATCAAAGGATAAGATTAAGGTCCAAGGTTTTGACAATGTGCAAAATGAAAAGGTACAGTCAGGAATATCAATTCATTACACTGATAGGAACAATAATCTCTTATTGTACCTTTAGAATAGCTAACACCCTCTCCGTCTAATGTGGAATGTAGAGCCCAGGTCGAAAAGCATGCCACACAGACTGTCACGTTAGCGCTCTCAGCGCTTGTTCTGTTCCACAAGATGATGACATTCAGCCTCGACGGAACAATTTAATTTTGTAATCAACTATGAAATTAACATCACTTAGAAATTTTGAAAGCTGTGTTTGAAGACACGCCTTTAAAGACACAGAGTTTTAGTGATATTTTATTTTTAGAGCAAAGGTTATACAGATAAACTTTTCTGAAGTATTTGATACTGAGTGCCTCTGAAACAATGGGTAATAAAGCATACTGAGTTCTAAATGCATTCTGTCACACTGCCTAGCAAACGCTTTCCAACAGTGCTAATTAAGAAGTAAGATAAACAAAACTAACAGAGCTTATACAAAATAAATGCACTCAGTTAGACCTGGAGCCCATTTCTTCACTTCCTAAACTAGTAGACCTACAACTGGGCCCAAGAACAGGCTGATTTTCAGCAAGTTCCACACCATCATTCTCTCCTTTCTCCACCTCTTGATTCCCTTCTCTTGGACTCTCTCCCCACCCTACTAAGACCCCCACCCTCCAGTCAGGTGGTCACGCCCCAGTCAGTCTAAAATCACATTTTAGGATCCCCCGAAGAAGTTCCCATAAAGTTCCCATTAAGCTCTCATTCTCACTTTCACGACTTTTCCGTTGTTACAGAAAGCCTATATATTTCCATTTCTAAGAAATGCAGCTTACTATTGTTAGAAATCAGACAAATTTGGGATAGAATGGGGCATTAGGACTTAGTTCTATAACTATATTTCAGTTTCACTTTCTCACAGTGACAAATGTTTCCGAAAGCTGAACAACAGCAAGTATTGCTAAGAACCATCATTAGTACTGCCGGGGACCATTTCAATGGGCACAGACACTCGGGAACAACTCTGCACTGTCTTCTAAAGTTGAATTCCTACACACATTATGATTGAGCAATTCCATCTAGAAAACTGAAAGCACAGAACAACAATCCAATGAAATTATAGCAGAAAAAGTAAGGGAAAGAAATGGACAGCCAAGCACGAGACATTTAAACTCCCAACAGAGAGGGCCAGAGATCTTTCCATGACACATTATAGTCAAGATGCCAAAACTATGAAACCAAGAAAAAAAATACTAGAAGCTAGAAGAGAAAAATGACAACTCACATCACAATGGCATCAAACCTCTCGAGAGAAATTCCAAAAGCCGGGAAAAAATAGAATGATATATTTAAAATCCCAAGGGTAAGGGCTGTCAACTAAGACTACTACACAGAATTATCTTTTAAAATTAACAGAGAAAGATTTTCGAAATGAGCACCAACTAAAGAAAGTCATGATTTCCAATCTAGCGGTGCAGAAAATACTTAAAGGAATCCTAAACACAGGAGGAAGAAGACCTCTATCACACAAGACCAGGAAAGAATAAACTCAAGAGAGGAATGGATGAAAAATATGAACTGGGAAATAACCCAATCTTGTCCGACTCATAAAACCAGCAAATCCCTCATTTGAATAGGGGAGAGAAAAGAAGCAGAACTTACCAGCACTTCTGGGCTGCTCCTGTTGAATGCTTACAATTAAAAGCCAAGAGCAAATGACTAACTTGCCAACACATCTGAAGGTCCTCGTAAAACAACAAGCCAAACCCAACAACAGGAGATGGAAAGAAAGAAAAAAGAAAGTTTGTGCACAGACAATGGGTGGATGCTTTGTTTTTTTTCGAGTTCTGTTTAACCTTGTTACACCTGGTATCATGAAAGTGATTGTGTATTTCCTTACTAGACATTGGAGATGAAAGACAAAGTTTTAGTCCACAAGAATTTTTCATTCTTTAAGTGATCAGGCCTCCTGACTCTGCTCCTGGACTTATTTTCTCTCATATCCTCTCTCATCTTCTCGGCTCCCTGCCCTGGCCTCCTCATTGTTTCTCAGCCTCACGCTTACAGGAATGTTCTTCTCATAAATACTATATAGCCAGCGCTCCTCGCATTTCAGATCTTCCCTCAAACTTACTTTCCCAGACTGTGCTTTTCTGAGCACCTTACAAAAATTTCAGCTTCTTTCCCAGTAGACATACTGTCTTCCCTATACTTTCCCTCCTTTGCACATACTATTAAACAAGCAAATTTTATTTATATACTTCTTTCTCTCTCTACCCTGTAAGTTCAATGAAGGCAGATATTTTGGTGTTTTTGTTTATTGCTGGTCCTAGTTCAAGAACCACTGCTCAACAAATATCCATTGAGCAAACAAGGGAATCATAATTTTATGACTTTTTATCACAAACACTTTCTGTTCCAGATTTTTCCCCCCACATATCTTTAAGGTACCTACTGTTCATGAAGGCATTCCTCTCCTTAAAAAGAGAAAGAGGGATATAAGGTTTCCTATGGTAGAGTAACTGGCAATCTGTAACCCACTTCCACTTGCAGAGCTAGGCAGATAGGTCACTAACAGGTAGAAGATGTAAAATGAAAAGGATATGATATAAACTGATTCACATAGGTGAGCGGAAGGGAAATGGGAAGCAGTCACCCTGGCCTCCTCATTGTTTCCTGTGTCTCAGTTACGGTCTCACACTTGCTGCTTCCTCCCTTACCAGCAACGTTCCTCTCATAAAAACTATTCAGCTAGCTCTCCCTGGCCTTTCAGAGCATCCCTCAAACTCGGACAACTACAACAAAGCACTTTGCGGAATCAGGAAAATCCATGACTTAACCCTCACACAACTGCTCTCAAACCGGGAGTCACAGACCTGGTTATAGGCTCCTGCCCCTCCGTCCTCTTAATTTAGGACTGTCTCTTCCGCAAGCTTCCACCCCTACCATGAAACTTTCTGCAGTTAACGTGCACCGTGCAACGACTCAGAAGCGTCCTTGGGAAAACCAGTCCCACTGCAGGGCAAGCCCCACTCCCAGGAGTAGTTGGCCAACACTAAATGAAAACAATGGTACTTTTATCAATGTTTTGTTCTGTTTTGCTTTGCTAATTGAGTTTTTTATTGTTTCTTTTTTTTTGGTGAAAGAGGTTGAGAGAAAGCATATGCAAGATGTGAACATAAAGTTAGGTGGGTAAAAAGGTGGAGCAGTAGAAAGGATCTGGGAGAAGCTGGGGGAGGGGAAATAAAATCAAACTGTATGAAAAACTTTATATATTTTTTATTGATTTTATTGAGCTATACATTTTTTTTCTGCTCCCCTCCCTCCCCTTCCACCCTCTCCCATGGACTCCATGCTCCCAATTTACTCAGGAGATCTTATCTTTCTCTACTTCCCATGTAGATTAGATCCATGTTTGTCTCCCTTAGGGTCCTCATTGTTGTCTTGGTTCTCTGGGATTGTGAATTATAGGCTGGTTTCCTTTGCTTTATGTCTAAAAGCCACTTATGAGTAAGTACATATGATGTTTGTCTCTCTGAGTCTGGGTTACCTCACTTAATGTGATATTTTCTAGATTCATCCTTTTGCCTGCAAATTTCAGGATGTCATTGTTTTTTTTCTACTGTGTAGTACTCCATTGTGTAAATGTACCACACTTTCCTTATCCATTTTTC